>NC_079169.1:30747970-30875470 GCF_947568905.1 Ostrea edulis
ACTTTTTCTTTTCCTTTCTTTGTAGCTAAAGCATATATATGTTTTGTATTTTCTTTTTTGCTAGTAGATGTAAATGTTTTTGTATATTCACGGTTAATTAAGACGACTTACCATTATCTTTTATTATTTATTGTACCTCATGTACCACCGATGGATGGTGTGAGTGAAAATAAATGAACACTATGGGTAACAGCCCTAATAGTACATCAGATATATTAGTAAACATTGACAAAGTAAGATAAAAAGGGAGAAAACCTTATACTTATTGTATGTTTGACAATACAAGTTGCGTTTCACAATGATATGATGGTGTACTGATACATTATTTACACACATGAAATCTTCATGTAAATGTTTCATAATACCTCGGTGCCATTCATAATCATAATATACATGCTAGACTAAATTACCGAGGTCTCCTCGAAAATCAGACATCATATAGATTCGGCATTTTGATATATCGACGACGTTTTATCTATTAACAACAATCATTTTCATTTATATGTCGATTCGATACATCCCAGTGAACTTGAAAGGACACCACCGAATCGTCCACATCTGCTTCCTACTTAAATATTTTATTGAACATAGATGTTAACGGTAAACTAACAAACCAACTTTATGACAAACGGGATGACTTCAGCTTCTCCATCGTTAACTTCTCATATTTATGTAGCAATATTCCATTATCACCTGCATATGGTGTTTATATCTCTCAACTGATTCGATACGCAAGAGCTTGCTCTGCGTATGATCAGTTTTTAAATCGGGACAGGTTACTGACAAACAAGTTGATGTTACAGAGGTTTCAACAGTTTCGTTTAAAGTCAGCATTTTGCAAATTCTATGGTTATTATAACGATCTAGTTTGCCAACACAACTTTATTGGGTCAAATGTTGTCTGACATGTTCCATACCATTTGTTAGGCCATTCTTTACACACTGATTTTGACTAAGGATTGATACATTTACCTGATCAAGATATAGACCTCACGGCGATGTGACCGGTCGACATGGGATATTTACTCCCGATAGGCACCTGATCCCACCTCTGGTATATCCATGGGCCCATCTTTGCCCAATGTCTAATTCTTCGCATATATCTTATAGTTAATGTAAACCCAAAAGCGACATCCGGGTGTTTGTTGATAGATTTTCCTGATTTACAAAGATAATTGGTATGAGCTTTTTATATTCTGTTTTTCAACGTCCATGATGGAATCTCCATTAAATCTTGCTGTCCAGATATACAAAATTATCTTCGTCTTCTATTCTGTTGTTTGTTATCTTCGTCAGTTTTATTTTGCTGACATCTAGATATTGGACTAGGTCATCAGTTGTTTTTCTTTGAGCACTCTGAGATATTACCACATCGTGACAACATAAATTTTGAACAGCAAACTATAGAGAACATTTATGAGAAACCACTGAAAATATTTATAAGATACTAATGAGAATAACTATTTTGAGAAAGAATATTGACGGTGAATATTATTACGTAATCTACTATATAAATTGATATTACATGTTGTTTTTTTCTGTTTTCGAACTTTAATTAGCAGAGAAAGGTACACACAATGAAACATTTCATTATGTGACCTACTAATTACCCGATCACGTGACGAACTGTTTCCCGGTCACGTGACAAACTGTTTCCCGTTCACTTGAGAAACTATTGCACGATTAGTAGATTAGGTAATAATTTTGACTGTTTCTCGAATTGACATGAAATAATTGTATACTGATATCTATAAGAAACATGGAAAATATTGACATGAACTTATAGTATATTAGGAGAACATTTTGAAATTTTTATAAGAAACTATTCAAAGTATTTCATCATCAGAATAAAATTCTAAAATAAAAATGAGCTAAACAGACAAGAACCAATATATTGTAAACATAGTTGAAAAATTAAAATGGTAATGATCTTGCTATTCAGTATTTGGCATAAAATATCAATGACATTTGCTTAACAGACATTATTCAATGAACATTGCATTATTCATGAATAATTGTTGAAATGGCATTTAATTTTGTATCAAAACAATAAATTTTGGAAATTAGGAGACTCGAACATTTATCGTCAAATTGTAAACTTGGATTAAAGTAAGCAAGTTTAGTTTCCATCCAGAAATTTGAAGGTCTAATTTGTCTAGAATGCTATAAGAAGTAACAGTACTGGCGTCTATGATTAACATTTTGAGGTTGAAGATGTATTTATGATATTAAACTTGTTTGCAATTAGAGATTTTTAGTTTAGTCTAGATGTGCCAAGTTTGTCGACATAACGGTGCCAAACAAAGATTTGCGTCAAACACAGTATAAGTAAATGCATACAGGTATTATGTAATAGTCTGTACTTACAAAAGGCATTACCGATAGATTTATGATAATGTGCTGGGTATTTTAAATACCCAATGTGTGTATACAATATACTGATGAAGGTGACATGTTGTTCAGAAAAATGCATACAGAAGATCATATCAACGGTCTCCTGTAATGTAAAGAGCATATCGTTTATCAGACTAGACGCTTTACTGTTTAAAAAATGAAACCAAATATTGGGTGCATATCAACTGAAGGTGACATAAATGGAACATAGGGTCCCATTGAAGTCCAGTATAATTACAGTTTTTACCATGTACCGGCATAAAAATGCACGTATTATTTTTCAATCTGCTACCCCTTTAATGAAATTTTTAATTAGAGGAATTCATTGAATATGCATGGGGGGAGGGGGGGGAGGTAATCAATTGATAGGAAAAAGATGCACTCGTGTTCAGGAAAGTTGTTATTCAATGAAATATTACAAAATTCACTACTAGTTTTTTTCTGAATTCTGCCTGATATAATTTGCACATGAACTGTACAGCACTTCAATATCAAAATTTGAGACAAAGGAATTCATTGTAAATCTCATGAAGCATGCTCCGACTTTCCGGTACTTTGATTGAAACTTACGTCGAAATGCCTCGACCAAATTTAGTCCCCAGTTTATGATACCAGTATCACGTAGCATTATGTGTACACATTCAGGGATAAAGAACTCATCCAGTCCAACAGAGAGATCATTCACAGCGAAGAAAACTACCTTTGTTATATATTTATATCTCACCTGGCTCGTAAATAATCACCTTTAGAATTAAAATCCCATAGGAATTTAGAATTACCTTCAATTTTTCTGTCTATAGAAATTTCTATGTTCCCTGAAAGCCATATAAAAGAAAACAATCATGCGTGAATTTGTTAACATCCTTTGGGAATTGTATTAATTCACCCATTGGGAATTCAATTCTCTGGTGATGTCAGTTTCCTCTATAGAGATTGGTATCATTCCTTTTTAAATGTTTTGAACTGCCTATAGGATTTTAAAAATATTTTATAGACAACTGAAAAACCCAAAGGGAATATTTAAACATCAGATCAGAGTTTTGTTTTAAAGATTTTACCTGCCAGGTAGTAGTACAACACACAAAAGTAAATTTTTACACTGCTTGATGGTTTGTGTTTTGTGAACAGTAGAGTGAATGCATGGCGGAGACAACTTTGTCATGTTTGATTTTGTTTTATTTCTTTATTTTATTCATTTATTTATCTATTTATTTATATAGATTAAACAAAACTTCACATTCTTATTATCGCTATTTTCTTAAACAAATTATAAATTAATGTACCTATATTGTAAGGTTGTATTCTTCTTAAAAAATACTTTCAATGTAAGCAAACGCAGACATTATCTTGTTTTGAACATATTTTATTGATGAAATCAAAAGGATTGGGAACAAGTTCTAACAACTTACAAGTCCCTCTCCTAAAATATTACAATATGTCATGCAAGATAACAATTAACAGGTAAAATGTACAATGATTAAACGAATCTACAAGTTTCTTCTATAAATTTATGAACTGAAAAAATAGTTATATTAGTTTGCAGAGGTAAATTGACATTACCGCATAATAACAATTTTGTATCAATATTAACCAACATTATTTAAATTTTGATATATCATGAAAATAAAATAATTTAATTACTCAACTTTGTTTTAAACAAATATCTAAAATAGTTTTATTTGTTTATCTAGTTTTTTTTCTTCATTTTCATACCTGAATCTAACTGAAATCGAATGCGTGGTACACAATTGTACTATGTAAAATGCGAAATTTTCAGTTGTACATATATGCAAATTCGATTCTTTTATGTAATTAGATTTTCATGAACGATAAATACACATGTCTTGTAGTTTTAGCAGAGGGAATTCTGGGTAAATCTGTCAATGAACGATATGCCCACAAGCCTAAAACCATGACTTTAGACTTCAGTTTTAACTTAGTATCCTTTCTAGCGAAACTATCTCTTTATCAACTATAGAAAATCTTAAATCTGACTACTCTAGTGCTATTTTGTTTTTGGTAATGTATGTCGGAAAGGGCACTAGTAATAGTTAGGTAATGGTCAAAACCAATGTTGACCCGGAACAACCTTTAAAGAGGACTGTGATATCAGACCATCCGAATGCAAAGAATTAGTACGACAAATTACATGACAGTACCCTATACAACAAAGCATTTTTGTTCCGTTTTCATCTAAATGAGCTGAGTACTGTGTAATGAGATCAGACAATGGAGTCATTTCCAACTTCTTTTTAAAGGAAGGTGATAATGCATGTAGCCATATATATATATATATATATATATATATATATATATGGCTACATATATATTCCGAGTTGTGATGACGAAACTGCAGATACCGATATGCATGCTTAAATTCAAAAACATGAACAAGAGAACCTTAGAAACAACCCATATCTCTGGATTCGTACGCATAACAATTCTTCACTGCTTAAACATAAACTTACACCCTAAAATCTTGCTTGATAGACTGGATCTAGCTACAATTTAAGTAAGTTGCTTAAAGATACATTCTGATCTTTCTCTTATACTTAGTATGGATCTACTTAGTCTTGTAAGTATTTATGTTATTTGCATGACATATTTCTTTTAGTTAATTCAAGTGAGGGGGCTAAAAACTCCAAATTTTCACGTTCCTTACAATGTTTTTCATACGATTACAAAAATGTAGATTTTTTTTACCCAAAAATCTATAAAAAGTATTAATCATGTGCATTGCATGGTTAATGTTTTTATTACGCATTTGGGGGAAATGGGTGCATGTTTAGAATCGTTAAGATAAGAAAGTAGTGATTCAAAACAAGATTCAAAAGGTATATGAAATAAGTGTGTCACCTGAACTCCGGATGCCTGATGCATAACATGCAGAAGAAATACTGTTTTGAAAATCACTTATTGTTTCAAATTATTTGTTGAATGAATTACGTTACATTGTTTGGTGTATGTCTACTCCAGAAAGAAAATTTCACCACACTTTCCTTTTCGGGTGTTTGCGGGAACAGACGCAGTTTGCCGGAAGATGAATCTGGCATGTCACCACGGGGGAAAGGAGACGAAGGATCTCACCCGGTCTCTCACCAATATTAGTGTTGGAATTTCGGATTTTACAAAGAAATTGACAAATGTACCTATAAAAAGCAATATTAGTCAAAGTGTTTCATAACAATATATTTAATTAAAGATACATGAATATATATTTTTCTTTTTTTTCAGTTATCCTTTTTTTAGTTTTGAAACCATTGTTAGAATAGAGGTAATCACTTATCATATTGTGAATTTTGATTCTCTATCTATTGTAATTCGAAATTCACTAAATGATATTGTACTATGCCAATATAATTATAAATGACCATCAAAAAAATAATGTAAGGGCTATAAACAAACACCACCTCAGATAACACTGAAGATTGCGTGTCTGAAATTTATTGTGTACAAGGTCTGAATTCAAATATTGGATTGCTTCTATTTTTTTTCCTATTTGACTGACCCGGAAGAAATGTCCCAACTATAACAACAACAACAAAACCCCAAAAACCAACATAATGATTGCTGTTACTATCATATCTTTCTTTTCCAAAATATGAACCATTTCTCTGAAGAGTTCACCGAAAATATGCATATCTGTAATGTTTCAAACTTGCTACAAGCCATTTTCTTATTGAATGCTACTTTTAAAATGTTGGCCAGAAAATGACATATTTTCGTATCTACTCCCCACTCAAAATAGTAAAACTTTTTTTTAAATTTTGGCTCAAAACTGTAAATCATTCATGAACTAATTATTGTACAAATAAACATTATTCTTATTTCAAACTGCACTTCGTGGCTTCCTCAGTTCATAATACAAAATTTATTTTCCAACATTTATTTAGATGTTTTGTCAGAGTTGTTTCAAATATAGCGATATCCATGGTGTGAAATTCTAACAAACACAGATGTACATACAGCGTGTAACTTCAATCAGATCTACAAATATTGTTTCCAGAAACAGCGACTAAACGAAGCAGTCCATTCTATGTCCAACTCCTCCAACGGAGCCATCTTCCAAAGGTTCTGACGTAGAAGAAAGGCAAAAATTAGGATTGATGACATTACTTGTGTTCCTGGGGCTTTCCAAAAGTCTTCAGGGTGAAAATTTAATAAAATACCTCTATTCAAATAAATCAACAGGTACAAAAACGGGTACCATTAAGCGCGTGCTTTTGTTGTCGTCTGCGGGAACTCGGAGCTGGCAGGCCTGTTTCTGTCGATCGGTCCTTGGACACTTCACGCGCCAGGCGACGCTAACAGACGACAGTTTCCCAGGACTAATGGCTTCACTTTACCGTAAGTCAGTTCCGTACTTATAATAACCACAGTTTTCTACAATACATGGCATTGCATGCGCGACAATTCTACGAGGGATTGGTGAGAGAGAATAAGAGCTTTATCTGCTGTTGCTATCGCTAAGACCAGACCAAGCAGACGTTATCTCAAGAGGCCCGCTGTCTTATCTTGGGACTACCACACGGTACAGGTAAATGGCTTCCTTTACGATATTTGCCGACCACAATCCTCAGTTGTGCAGGAAAATAAAGTTATGGGGTACTCTAATATTATGATGTGTCAATTTTATTATTTCAAGAAACAACAAGCAAATCGATTTTCCTCTTTAAACAGAACAAAGTCTAAAGTTTTTGGTTTCCCAAATACGGTAAAATCAAACTTGATCTATTTGCGAACTTTGTGCTTTGGTCCCAAAGCATTTTTTCCCGTTCCGAAAGGCCAAATCTCCAAATGAGACCATAAAATGGTCACTGGAGAGTGGCAAAACGTTTGGTTCAAAGCAAGGAAGTGAAATTTTTGCAGGTCAAAGGTTAGCATCACAAATGCAGCACGTAGTCGTAATTTTTTACAAGGGTTTCGCTAATCTCGTTATAGGGTTGGTAAGGACGGGACCCGCTATCAGGACTTTTTCCGTAGGTTTGTTATCTGAGACTAGGGTAATGAAATATTCCTGATTTATCGCATTTTACAGCTAACATGTCATTATGTCGGCAGTAACGTTGGTCGCTATCAAACCCTTCTCCCTTCGCTACTATCGGTGATAAAAAATTTTATCATTATGGTTTTGTTGATTTCTATCTACTATCGAGATTCACTCAGACCCTGGCCACTGAAACGCTCACTTCTTGATAGTTCTGTTTTTAAAAAACCTCTTTTGGATTTTGTATAACGTCATCCAGAAAAAAAGGGTTGCCTCACTTTCAGAAAATATCGCATATAATTTATCAATCTTCAAAAACAATCATAAAGAATGGAATTAATTAACAGTACTCCCAGGTAAGTTTATGCTTTTAAAAAATTTTTCGAATTTTTTTCTGGGATTTTTTGGCATGTTAAGCCCCGGTTTGACAGAGGACTAGCTCCTATACTAACCCAAGGTAAGAGGCTTTGAATGACAGCCCAATAGTTATGGCGGCAGCACGGTAGCGCTCGCTGGTCGGTCCAGAATTTAAAGGTCAATTTACAAAACTTGCTACTGTTTGAAGTTGTTCATTTAGTTACATTGGCGCATTTTAGTGAACAAGAGTGAGTAGAAAACTAACTATCCAGTGGGATTTTAACCTGGTTTATTTTTAATATTTCTTACTCAACAGGTGTAAATTATCTCAGGTGAATGTAGTAAGCGAGGTGGTCGGCGCATGGTATTGTATCAATACGCTCAGAAAACCTAATCCGTCGTCACTTTGTGACGATTTTTGGACAGTAGAAAATGTCGTCGGAGGTAGAAACCCAATGGCAATCAGGCACCAATGGTATTCGTACTTATCAGCTACCGTCTCCGTCCCGGGAAGGTGACTCAAAAGACGGGTCCACAAGTCCAGTACAGTCTTGTGAGAATACCGGTTCAGAGTCCATAGCAGAGCTTGTCACGTCGGAGATCAGGATCATCAATGGAGAAACTCCCCCTGAAATCTTAGAAAGCCCTGAATCAGCTGCTGAGACGGCCAAAGCCGTGGAGAGCATCAGCGGAGACGTGCGTGAGGGGGACCAAGATCAACCCACGCCCCCACCCCCAGAACTAGAGGTTCGATCGGAGGGAGAGGAAAGCGTCATTTATACCCTTCAACCGGCGGCTGTGGTGACAGATTTACAACCCGTCACACTTGACCACGCCGGGCACCTACTGCCAAAGGAGGACGTGGACGACTTTTTCAGACATATGGAGCCGATGGTTACATCCGTTTCAGTGACCAATTACACAACCCTAACAAACGCACCCATGTCGTTGGCACACTCCGTGTATCAAACTCTTAACGGCCCCTCCTCGGGTACAAACGCAGGCAGCATGTCCCACCCGACCGTTCTGTCTGACGGTCAGTCGTACATAAACTCCATGACCCACCTCTATCCTTCATCTTCCCGCTCCCCCGGGCAGTACGGCGTCACTACAACGGAAACCGGAGGATACTTAAACCCTCACGAATACTCGGGAAGTCCGGGAAACGGGAAATATTCTCCCTATGACAGTGTGAATTCTGGAGGACTTCGAAGTGACAATATGTCGGGGATTTCCTCCCTGTTGAGGCACAACCATCTTCCCCCGTATTCGGAGTTTCTGTCTCCAGATTTGGCAGGATTTAACCCGTACCACGGGCTCACCCAAGAAACGAGATTACAAGGTAAAAATTCAAACTTTCTGCTAATATGTTGAAATTATACGTAGTAAAACCGAAACCAAAAACAAAGTAGGAAAACTGCCCTATATTTTGTTGATTGTTTTAGTACCAAATTAAAATGTAATTTTCTTTATTGAATATACAATTTTGCATCACTAATTCATTGAATATATAATTTTACATCACTAAATATTTCTTCATTTGAAGCATATTTTATTAGTTAAGCAAGTTATTTGCAAACAAGATGTGAAAACTTTAAGGTTCTCAGCTAAAGAATATTATCTTATTTATTGCATCAACTTAAGAAAGTACGAGGTTCTTAGATTCATATACACATTCAAGAATTAACATCAAACACCCGTATTTATTAATTGATATTATATACACGACATATTCTTTTTTATTCATTTATTTATTTATTGTATGAATATATATATATTAATTATCTATTTTACAAATAATATATTTTTTTATTTCTGTAAATAAATATCACTGAAGGATCTCATATAAATTGCAAATTAATCATCTATTTTGCAAATTATATTTTGATATTTTTCTATTTCTGTATATGAATATCACTGAACCCTGGACAGACGTTCCATCTTAGGTCATATGTTGTTTTAATAATTAATTGTAAAAACATGATCGACCACACGACCCTAATTATGGCTACGGGTAGATCAGATGAAGCCACTCTCTGTTTACGGCAAATAAGCACCCGTTTTCCGTCTTTGATAAATGAAAACAAAAGCAAAAACAACGACTAAATAATAAAGCTAGATAATGTTTAAAAATCATTAAAGATTTTAATAGACAAATTCTAAATTGCCCAATCAGAAAATTACGTTGTGTACATTTATTAACATATATGACACATACACAGAACAAGACAATACACTTGAAATGACAGGTGTCAAAATTTGGGTATATTCATTCAGATGATGATGGCGTGTATTGTCAAATGCATTCTGTCATAACCATCGTAAAAAGAGAAACGAAAGTGATGACGAAAATAGCAAGCACTGTGTGGTGTTTTTGGGGGGGGGTTTTTGACAAAATTTGATTCCTTAAATTAAAAAAAAACACCACTTTATAAGAAAGAACAAGAAAATATTGTCATAATGTAAAATTTGAATTTACTGGGTGGGTGTAAACTCATTTACAATATGATAATACTATAATTTTAGTTTTTTTGATACGGTACCTGAACATATAGTGGAAATTAATAAAAGTGTTAAATCATTACAAAATGTTTCATTTGAGATAAGTTTATGTATATATATATATTCATATTTTATTTTCTGTATGATTTTTTTTATTCCCCATTTTCTTTGTTTTCATTCTATGTTTTAGTCACATGTTAGGGTGTCGGAAACTGTAGCCATTTGGCTATTTGTTTAAGCCCGGTTTCATTGTTTGTCGGTAAACACTGGGTGACATACCCGCCTATAAATGTTTTAGTTTATGGGAACCAGAGGATCCCGGCAAAGTCTACCCCAAAACTCGCGCCGTTATAAATCTGTCGCGCCCGCAAAAATGCTCCAGCTGGCTGAAAACAGCATAATCAATTTATTATTAGCTTACTGGTTATTAATTGCACCATATCTCCTTAACTGTGATAGGTTGTAAAATGATAAAACGATGTTCTATAGGGCTATAACCCATAAATTACGCGAACACTGTGTACTTTAACAGCGCGAAAAAAAAAAAAGTCTCTTTGTTGTTCATCAACACATGAATACGTAGATGTTTTATTATTCTTTCATAATTTCATTGTTCTATGTTCAGAGGACAACAAAACTTGGTGTTCGAAAAATCTCTGCACAATCATGTATTTCGTGGAAACGGAGGCTTGTTCACAGCAAGAACCCCTTTCTTTGGTCGCATTGTCTGTCTTATTTTCAATGTTAGACCTTTGCATGGAGTTAGCAATACATGGTTTAAACTCACCTATCTAGGTTACCTTTCTAGTTACCCAGGAATGCTTCCTAACAACAACATAACTAAACCTGCATTTATTGATTAAAGCTTCATTTTTTCCTGGGTTTTTTTCCCTCCTTTTCTGTACTTGAAAATAACAATTCATTTTCTTGTTTTCAAACTAAATTACATATTTGCAAAAGTTTTTGAAAATTAATTCTAATCTGTTAACTGCATTCAAATGCAATTCCCCCGCAAAAAGGGCAAGCATGACTCTCGCACACCTCTGGATTTTACAATGCATGATTTGATGATACCAGTGGCTGCAACTGTACCTTAATCAGTCGTGTAATCTGAAAGACAAACAAATTCTGTATCGTTCCCAGCCCTGTTTATCATATAAGACTAGAAGAGCAGAAAGCTCTTGGACTATCAAAGTCTAAAGGACAAGTGTGTTTGCTCATATTATCCAACTTCTTCAGGTTCAAGTACTGTTGAAAGTTGACTCTGTCAGATGATACCTGCTCGTAACCGTCTGTTGGAATTTTAGTGGTTTGCATATACTTAGAATATGCAAAAGTAAAATATAAATATAAAGAATTAAGTCTTATAATTAAAACAGTATTTTATCTGGTATAACGTAATAGCAGGCAGAGCCCATATAAGTCTTCTCCTTTATAGTACAAGGTTGGTTGGTTGTACGTTGTTTAACGCCCCACTCGAAAATATTTCACTCATATGGAGACGTCACAATTGCCGGTGAGGGGCTGCAAAATTTAGGCCTGCTCGTCGTGTATGGCCTTTGAGCAGGAAGGGATCTTTATCATGCCACACCTACTGTGACATTGGACCTCGATTTTTGCGGTTTTATCCGGAGGACCGCCCCATTTAGTCGCCTCTTTCGACAAGCAAGGGTTACTGAAGACCTATTCTGACCCGGATCCCCACGGGAATTATAGTACAAAGTGATGTCCACAAAATGATATTCGTGGGAAATATTACAACGTACATGTATAATTCTTGATGATTGATAATAATATACCAATATATACGAAGTAAAAAAAATCATGTGTCACAACGTTTATTTCCATATGAATGTACATATGCTATTATACATGTATATGAATGTACATATGCTATTATACATGTATATGAATGTACATATGCTATTATACATGTATATGAATGTACATATGCTATTATACATGTATATGAATGTACATATGCTATTATACATGTATATGAATATATGATGACAAAACATGAATACATATATTATCATGATGATAAACATAACTATATGACAAACATATCTAGATCATTGATGTCATATCTAATATCACAATATTACATAATCATCTTAGCCTATGTATATATCTTGTGTCATTTTCAGAGAGAGAGAGAGAGAGAGAGAGAGAGAGAGAGAGAGAGAGAGAATTAAAGATCATCAATAATAAACGCCTAGATATATCACACAAAGAAAAATAATGACATAAGGGGTATGATTATTTCATATGCGTGATAAAATGAGGGGAAAAACCCCCCAGAGAAATTGAAAATAAAAAAGGAGGGGTTGTTAATGGGAACTAAGAAAGACAAAGAAAAGAGAAAGAACCCAAAAAGATCAAATCAATTTTTTTAAGATACAAAAGGATAGGGAAAAGGGTGGTGGGTGGTGGTACCAAATCAACAGGGTAAGATCAGGCATATACAATATGCATATATGATTATAACTTGTACAATCAGACACACCTATATATAGGCACATGTATGAAATGCATTTTTCAAAACCTTTTGTTTTCCAGAATTTACTTCTGAACATATAAAAATCCTTACATTGTTTCTGAAACTAAGAATTTCATCACCACTCAGCCATAACTTCTGTGATATAGGAACTCGCAGTTATATTACATTGATAGACTCTAAAAGAGTCATTCAACTGAACATGTGACTCTGGTCAGTCTGCAATCAATACAACTACCTCTCTTACATACTTATTTTTCTAATGTTTAAACAGTAAATCATTACAAATGAAGAAAGGAAGAGTTTGTTTTGAAGAATTTAATGTAAATTCTTAACTGTTTTAAGTCTTCCTATTGCCAAATGATATTCATGGATTAAAATCTGTAGTTTTAGAAGAATTTTTCTTTTATTTATTCATATTCAATTTCATCGTCACAAACCATTGTTTCATTCTATTTGTGAAAAGCGACGATGATTTGATTTAGAATGAACACATTACGTAATTCTTAAATGATGTAGCCATTCTTTTACGTTTCGTCTAAAAGCCTACAATATCTTATTGATAAAACATTGCAATTATCTTGTATGAATATGTAACTCTTCGATCTATTAATTTCATAATTTGCATTTTGTTATTGATTTAGAAGCAGAACTTCTTACCACATTATGATATAATAATAATATTTTACTTCCTACCGTGAAAATTTCAGGAAAATATATGATTTCAATCAATTTCCCCTTAATGATAAGGGAATTCACGATTGCTTTTTACTTTGTTTCTGTGTATAAATACATGTATATAGAAATATGAATTAATTGTATCCAGACAGTAAGTGCAAAGAAGTGTCTTTCCCATACACACTGTGCGTACCCGTTTTGACACGCTGTCCCTTAGTCCCGTGCTAGCGGATACAGAAGGGGACAAAGATTAGAATATGACGATATTTGTGACCGAAATATCTTCTTCAGATAAGATAACAGAATGCACAGTACAATGAGAAATGATTATTTTTAGATTTTAGCGTGATTTTATTGCTACATTTCGACCGAAACATTATAAAACGATTTTCAGAAAATACTGTTGTTAAGCAAGGCTGTTCATTTTCTCCCTTACTGTCACTTATATGGTATTTGTTGTCAAAGAATTGTTGATTAATACCCTAAAGTAGTGCATATATGACTCAATAAAAGTGATTTGTCCGTTTATTTGTTTTACAATTTAATGAATTTAAGATCAATCAAATTATTTTAAATTGTTTAGCTTCATATTGATAAATTTACCTTATACATTCAAAGGACATGTTTGCAAAACATAGTCAATACATCAATAAATATTTGATGAAATCCTAGGTATGTTGTAGCTTTCATATTTCTTTCATTAAGATATTTGTTAAATTTACGATCCCTCATAAATATTTCCTTGCTGAAAGCAATAACTGAAATCTATGACAAGCTTAAAAGCTTGTTTGTAAAATACAATTTCGTGACATGGATACTGAGTCACCTGTGTAGCCGAGTGGTCTAAACACCAAACACTGCCAGCTATTGATTTCGGATTTATAAAACACTCACATATTAATGAAACTTCTACATTTTCAGCGCGGAAATCAATTGATCGTAAATGTAAACTCCCCGCTTATCAGAACTCGGCTAGCTAACCACATGCGTTCCCCGCAGACGACTCAACACGAGGTCATTGTCAGAATGGCGGGAACCTGTCACGATCACGATCACGACTCCGGGAGAAAAAAATCGAAAAATTCTTCTAAAGATCTCCACAAAGTTTCCAGAAAAAGTGAATTGTTTGTTCAGTTAAAAGGGTGGGACTGCAAAATGTCCGTTTTATTGAAATTTTGTGTGCAAACAGCGACTGTAAGAGAAATTTATGTCATTTAATTTTAGAATGAATGACTGCAGTTCTTATGGATAAAAAGGGATATTCATAGCACAATAAATGTAAAATTAAATATAATCAGTAAAAGATGAAAATGTGTATGCAGGAATAACACATATACATCATACATAGGGTAATAAAGATGGAACCGGAAAAAATCGTAATGGGAAAAAAATATAGATGTATTTTCAATTATGTCTCAGTAGGTGCCGTATTTTCTGAATTTGACTCAATTCTTGAATAAAGTTAAAAAGTTAAAAAACATTACATCATCGAGGAATTAAAATGTATGCACCTGTGAGGGATCACCCCTGTCCTTAATAAAGATGGATTAGTTTGAATGTTTGGGTTCCTCTCCTAGTGAAATATTCTGATTAGGAAAACACCTCTCGTGAAGATCACTCAATCCCGCGGGCATCTTGAAAGATAAGACGCCATGATTACATAGAGTGCGGGAATGAAGCAATGGTTTATGTCAGAAACAACATTCAATCATAAACCTTTCATTCAGTTACAGAAGTTTGTATGAAATTATTATCAAATACATCGTTTTTAATCATAAAGAAGATTATTATAAGATTTTCTTGGGATTAGACTTTATAAACTCATCATCTAGAAGTTCCGATGGGTGACGCTATGGTAGGGATCGTGAACAGACTGCTTGCTTGACTAATTGTCGAAGAGTTTGCATAAGAATTATCTTCTTTTTAAAATGATGATGTTCCTTTTAACAGAAGACCAAGACTACTTCAACAACGAGTGTCGAGAGTGTGTCAACTGCGGCGCCATTTCAACTCCATTATGGCGGAGAGACGGGACTGGTCATTATTTGTGCAACGCTTGTGGGTTGCTCCACAAGATGAATCCGGGGCAGACAAGAGTACCAGTCAAACAGCCCAACCGCGAGGTCAGTCATCCGTGAAGATGAATTACTAGCTAGATAGTCTTATTAAGGAAATCGAGACTCGTTTCATTCTCATGCAAATATGACTTTTCAAACATCCCAGACATTCAATCTATTAGGAAATGTTTGGTAAATATACTCAGTATGTTTAAACAAGGCATTATCCGACCAGCGCAGCATTTTTATTCGAAGTTAATTCTTGTGTCAATAACAGCTCATCATAAAGTCATAAATGTCTGGTTTTTGTACTCTTGGACCGAGAGGTACATTGAGTCTGGTGTTGGGATGTGCATGGTGTTTCAATCTTGTGATTTTCCTGATTTTCTGGCCTTTTTTACACGTAGATTTTAACACAAATTCTTAACGACGAACAAGCACCAGTGTGGGCCCTGGCCACACTCACGGAGCACAGTCACTCAGTAAGTACGTATGTCTGTCCGTACTGGGGGGGGGGGGTTACAGGAAGTGTCTGGTGAGGGGACAATGCATGTGAAGCTGGCTGTTAGGTCGCGCAGATCGGCATGTTGTCTTATAAGGATCTAATGTATTGAAATGTCTAGAGGTTTGGGTCTAGGAAAGTTCCTTCAATTCTGTTCTAGAAATGTAACACAGAAATTATTGGGAAATAACTCATTGAAGTTTTAGTTTAGGATTTTAAATTAGTTTTCAAACCAGTTCTGATTAACCCGGGTTTACTTCAATGTGACCGCCGATTAAAATTACAACATTGTATTCGAATGGCAGAAGTGAGCAGTAGCAACAATTCTATTTTGTGATTGTGTGCTTCACTAATTAACAATTTTAAATTTGCCCCCAAGTACCATGAGTACATGGCTAAATGAAAATTGTTCATTTGTGATTTCCTAGACAACTACAGGGACATAGCAATAATGACAGCATATATATGATTCAAACTTATTCATGACAAATTTTATCGATAAAAATATTAAACACAACCCAGGAGGAATTTTACCTCATCTTCTACTTGCATGTGTGTGTTGTACTCTCCACACAAATCTTGCTACTGCCGCCATGAGTTATATAGTCAATATTTCTATTTACAATCACATGACCTAAAACGTGTAGCCATATATAGCTTTGATATTGAACATACATTTTTGTTTTCAATTTGCTTTAACATATTCCATACACTCGTCTTTAGACATGACGTATAATGTTTTATGGAATAACTGATTATTTTGTTTTTTATTTTGTAATTATTATTTTGGTTTATGACGCAATCAAGTCAATTTGATCGTGTGGTAATTCGCATAAAATATGCATAAAACTACCACGTGTTCAAATTGACATATTTGAATCATAACCCCCAAACAGTTATTCCTTATATTTACACTACTTCTGATTTAAATATCCCTATGATTATAAATGCATGATTGGAAATAGTAATATCCATCGTAATTTTCATTCAGAGATAAGAATTACGTGTATGCAAGACCCACCCGGCGCCCCAAATGACATGGTGTGTTTACTCACTTGACACATGTTCTAATTATATATGGTAAATAAAACAGACGCAAGGTATTTACGTCTCAAATCGGTACATTTATTACATAAGCAAAGTACAAAGTCATAAAAACAAATTTATGTAACGAAACAAAACAATTCTGGACTCTGTTTATTTTTATAATTTTATCACACCCATTTTCCCACTAGTTAAAAGTGTGTGATCCCTGGAAACAATACCTATTTCGTAATGTTTTGACAGACAATGACATGTAAAAGCGAGTTTTCTGCCATGTGCTCTCACAGATTGAAATAAAATTTGCTGTGTTCCTCTCTTCTAGGAAACCACGGACCATATTCAGCTCTTTCTTTCGGCTCACTTTAAAAACGTTAGGGCCCTTTGGGTGACATTAGAATTAATATATATGGAGGATAAATAGTTTGTTTTTCTAACAGGTAGAACCATAATATTTCTCGGAACATTAAGATTATAATGAGGGTGTGGTAATTGCTTGGATTTTGGAATTTTAATTTCTTAAGGAGATTAATGTTGTTGAATCTTTGGGGAAAATTTTGTGTATTGTTATAGCGGATATATGGATCTTACTTAAGCTAGGGCCTCATCATTCACACAATGATTGTAAGAGGACTGAAGATGTGCAAATTGCTTTAACTTTGATTTTCTGCTATTTTTATCGAAATATAAGGTTTTTAATGTTAGGCAGTTTGATGAAATTATTTGTACAGTTTAAAAGGGGAACATGATTTGCTTTCTAAATCTTCCCTAAGCTTCCAAAAGCCAGGACAGATAGGACAAGGTTCGTCCTTCTAACTTCTCTCAGTTTCCAAACTAGGGAGTGCATCAATTCACACTGTCATTAATGGGTTAGGAAAATGTTCAAATAACATGGATGTTGACATGGAAGTTGCAGGCTGTAAAAACAAAGTCAATTTCTATGGAATTGAAAAGAAATATGGTACAGAACAAGTCAATGTTTCAATGCCATTTTTAATTTAATCCTACAGGTTTTTTATACATACTTTATGATACTTGATTTGTAACTTCATAATCATTCTCTCTCTCTCTCTCTCTCTCTCTCTCTCTCTCTCTCTCTCTCTCTCTCGTCCTTTTATCGAATGTTACAACTGTTAAGGTGGGATAAGGGCCATATATGGCCCCCGATCTGAGAACATAGACAAAACTGTAGATCATTATTAGGTAACCCAGATCATGTTTATCTCTAAGTATCGGTTTTAACATATGCCACATTTCAAGTTCACAGGAAGGTAATATGTTAATGAAAATTCTGAATTTCCTCCTTTTCTGCCAAAAATTGACAAATTTGAAAAAATACGCTGCTTCAGAAAATATAGGATACGCACTTACCTACCTCTCAAGCTTGCATTAGATTTTGTAAACCTGTATACAAGTAATCTCATATTTTTATTAAAGCATCGTTTTGAAATAAGATTTTACAAGGTTTCATGATTTTAAGTTTATTTTAAAGTAAAAAGGGAGATAAATGGGTCCCTTATCCCGTCTTGTCATTATGAACTGTGAACTTGTATTTTAAGAATACGAAGATGGACGTATTTAGCAACAGTGGTAAAACTTTAATCTGACATAACCTTTCATCTAAATGATCATCTAGATTACAAAACATGATCTTCATGCTCTCCGTTGCTCAAGGTGTCCTTAATAACTACTATCAATACTTGTAGACTCCCCTACTGTGTATCACGTGAGATTTTCCATCTTCGCGAGTAACAGTATTTGGTTAGTACAATTGGGGTAGGGTGACAGCACGGACCCACTTTTTGAAGCACTAGAACATATTTATCCTGATTTTTTTTAACCAACAGTGGCATTTCCTCAAGAACAAACAGCCCAGTATCCACAGGCAGATTCCTTGTAGAGAACTCTGCTCTCTAACATTACACACAATTCTTACAATCACCATGCGTATGAATTTTTATTTTTTTAACTCTGTGATTTCTATCAAAGCCTGGAATCAAAGAAACCTTTTTACTATTCGTTTCGTTCAGAAGAATCACAGATCGTTATTTAACGATGAAACATCTGGTATAAACTGTGTTTGTTTGTAATCCCCGCCGTACGCTGCCCCTGCAAGGCGCCCCAGGTTATTAAAGAGATGCAAGTCCACATGGAGGGTATTAAATTTCAGTTCAACCCTAAACTTTACCTCCGAATGCTGATTCTCGCCATTTCTTCGGTGGGGATGGAGAAATCGTAAACTTTCCCAGAACCCCTCAGACTAGCGAACTGTTTGATGAGAAGCATTTTGTCTTGGAGTTTGGCTTCGGATATTCCAGTGGCGAATTTTGGCGGAGTTTGTGATGATGGAGGTGGACGAATTTCTTTTTTATACTCAGTTTATGTTATTTCCTCCACAGGAATCGCCGATCTCCGCGGAGGAGAAGTCCCCACCGCCCATCAAACGGATTGACGACAACAAGTTTGACAAGATTAGTGGAATCGTGAGTACTCAATATACAAGCTTCTTCTAATCTTACTCATTTTATTTCATACAACACATGGCTATTCTATAAAAATTATGTAACTTGGTAGCGACAATTAAAAAAGTGTACATAATAAAAATTAAATTAAAGTGAACTATATGTACAGCTTTGTTTTATGAAAAATTGTGATTTCTGGTCAAACGAGGGATATTTACGGGGGGCGCCTTAAGAAGTGCTAGGTGTATGAAACGTGCCACAGCATACAAGACCGTGAATGAATAATGAAACAATGTGTTTTAACGCATAATTGATTGCCAAATAGGACAATTTAAATCACAGGACCCGTAAGTTATGCCGATGTTGTGAAGTTTTGTAGTGGGTAAAACTTTCCGCCTGCAATCATGGGAGTTCATCTTCCAAACGAAATAAACCCCTTAGAATTCCCCACTTGTCAATCAGAGTGAAATATAAAGTATGACTTCTGTATGTACACAAGCAGAAAGAAACACACCCAACTTATTTCAGTTTCAGAATAAATACAACTTTGTTTTCATTCCTGGTTTCTTTCTGAATATCTTTCCACGATGAAGGTCCCGGGGGATTTTTGTAATCACTGGTTGCTAAGAAATACATGCGAATTTTGATGAAGATCTTAACTAGTACTCACACGTGCATGCTATCCCAGCAGGGTATCTGAAATAGATCTATTTATTTCTGAGTCACCGACTTGTGGTCCGATTTTAACGCTTATAGTGACATAACTGCTAAATTGAAAGGTATAACACTGCCAGGAATCATGATATGAATAATGAGCAACATACACTTTAACAATGAAAATAGCAAAAGCTATCAGTTATATCTTAGTGTGTAGGATAAAAAAGAAAACATGAAAATTAATTAGTTTTTGGTAATTATTTTGGTATAGAACAACAACAACCGAAGCAGGATGGGTTTATCGTGTGCTAATTGCAATACATCGACCACAACCTTATGGCGACGGAATGGCGAGGGGGAGCCGGTCTGCAATGCATGCGGCCTGTATTACAAACTACACCAGGTACTCCAAAAAATTCCACAACGACACAGTGTTTTGATCTGTTCCGAATAAAATTCAAAAGAGTTTTCTACTAACTGTTTGTGTATTTTTGCAATTAAAAACCGTTATTCTCCGTAAAACAGGTGAACCGGCCATTATCCATGAAGAAAGACGGAATCCAAACACGCAAGAGGAAACCTAAGACCCCCGGGAAATCCAAGTCCCCATCCAAGGACCACATGCACAACAATCAACCAGAGCCGTCACTGGCCCCGCCAATGTACACCCCACCCCAGGTGACCTCCGCCTACCACACCCCACAGCAGCCATCACATGGACTCCTGGATCTGTCCGTGGCGCGTTCAGATCCCAGCGATAACCATTCGACAGGTGCTCGTTATATTTCATTCCCATCACGTCTGAAAATTGTAGATAGTAATCGCAAGGTGATGATTCCAAACCGGTTCCTCTTACAGCACCAGAGTTTATGACGTAAAACGCAGACTAGAAGCGGTGGCTTGTTTAGTGGGAATCTCTTTTTCATTGCAGAAATGACAGATGTTTCAAAAATTTTGTTCAAAATATTTTTGTTGGAATAATCATTTTTAAAACATCCACGTAGCCAAAACGAATGTAGAGTTTGGTACAAAGTTCTAATATTCACATAATATCTGGAGAAATTTACACATAAAGATAAATGCCTGATTAGTCTCGGTACATTTTTTTTTCTTGTCGAGGACATTTTCTTGTAGTGGCATTTTCCCCTCAATGAACAATTTTTTATTCATAACCACATGCAAGCGTTACAGTTCTTCGGGTATTGTTGAATGTCTAAAATTTAAGATATTTATCACTAGAGTAATACATTTGTTTCCAAACTAGTATGTAGAACTGAACCTTGAGAATCATACGCGTACAGTCGCCTCTGATTATAGCCCTAACGACGTCAATTACTCTGCAATTACAGAATCAAGAATTAGCTACTCTGATATATAGCAGATTTAGGTGAAGGGGAACAATAACTTGAGCGGAGGTTAGGGATACTTAACTTATTATGAGCAATGAGCCCTTTAACTGGACTGCAAGTCTTGTTCCAAGGTGGGACCAAACTGGTCTTGTTCCAAGGTGGGGCTAGACTGGACATACAATGTAAATGCATTTGTTTTCTTTACTCCTGAATATCTGGCCAAGATTTAATGAAACTCGGTGGTTGAAATTCTGTCATGATCGACTGTACACGAGAATGAACTTCACTTCAATGACTAGGCCCTTGTTTTGCACTCTGTCTAAAGCTGGCGACTTCTCGATATAATAAAATCTGTATGTTAATCCATCTCCGCCGTGTCTGTAGGAAGCAAGGGAACATACTCTTAGGGGGAATTTACTTATTCTAGATGAAGATAACAGATAGAATGGGGGACTACTTCTATACGTGGCTAAATCCAAATAATCATAATGAAAGAACTGCAAAAGATAGTATTGTTTCGCAGCCTACCTTCTCGTCAATTTTTAAAAGGTATCATTCTTAACTGATTTTTATTGTCTATAAAGATTTTTTTAATCAATTTTCTTAAAAGTTGATTTATTTGACAAAACAAGGAGAGATAACTATAATTTGGGTTAAAATCACGTATTGCACTATAGGAATCAATGAAAAACGAAATATGTCTTTAAAACACCTAACACCCCCGTGAAACACAAATTCCTTTTTTGCAGGAATTGCAAATTTTCATTTAGCAAATTCATACCAAAACATTTGTTGTTTCATCGGGGGGGGGGGGGGGTATGTTTACAAACCAAAATGAGGTTAAAGTGTGATAAATGGAGATTACCCATTTTTTTACTCAATGATGTAAAGTAATTTGACAAATCAAATGGTTATTTATTTGAAATTAAGAGCAATTGATTAATTAACACTGGTAATGAAGTTAATAATCAATTACAAATGGATTCTACTTTGCATTAAAACAATATCATTAGCAAATTTGCATAGCTTTTCAAAATATACAAGTTGAAAATGTAGGCGGGAATCCAGAGTTAGCGTGCGTAGTTCTTTACATGTGTGCTACCGGCAAGCAAGTTTTTAAAGTAACAATGCATTGATTTTCTAGGAATGGACATGAAGCCAACTGTATCCAACTTCAGCCTTTACCAGACCCACAGTTCCGTGTTGGCAGCACTAAGCTCCCCTCCCCCAGCCTTGCTACATGTTGGCGGTAACTCACACGGGATTCTTCCCTCCATTAATCACGTGACATCTCACATGCAGCAAAATGACGTCCTTCGAATGAACTATGACAGTGATCTTATACTGAAGCAGGAGCCACACATTTTTGAACCCTCGCCACCAAAAGCGGTGCCCGTCACCGTTAATCCAGATGACATCAAGCAGGAGGACCTTCAATCAAGGTCAAACGGAATTACCTCGCACAGCGACATCGTCCAGTTGAAGGCGGCTTCGGTGATTGCCGAGGAGTCCGAAAGTGATTTCAACAGCCGGAACATATGTCCACCTACTGTGAGTGCCAAATAATACCAGGCTAAATACGTCATATCCAGCGTTTCTGACGTCAGAGATATTTACAGATGAAAGAAATCCAATGCTCGAATAAAGCATAATTATTGCATAAAACCACATCTACCAATGGTGGACTATTCTTGTTTTACTCAGACTGTTGTCAAACATCAGGGTGTTTAAAGTTAGAATGGAGCAAGCCCCACTGTACATAACAAAGCAGTCGCTGCATTGGAATGAGTGAGTTAGGGGTAGTTTGCGCACTTTAACAAGTTGTTTTAATACATATGACGAGAATTATTTTTACTATAGGGTATGAAAGTCATAATAACGACATCAAACTAAGAGTATGCTTTTGCATGTGTAAATCTGTTTGTTATGTGTAGCAATAGTTGATTTTTTTTTATTGTTACAAGCATATCATTTGTTCTAAATAAAATCAACTCTGATTTTAATGACATTCTAATTATAAACATGATTTTTTTTTTCATTTCTTGCAAATTTGAATAAAGTCCATATAAAATATCGAAGATCCCCCCTGCATATGATGTAATATGTCCATGGACTTGGAAAACATGATTTCACTTATATACAGAAATACAATTACAAAGTATTAAAACCTGGGGAGTTTATAATGTCTCACATTTAGGGTAATTTCATACAGTTGTGTACATATTTTAACCTGAATATACATGTATGGTGTAGAGTAGTCGGTAGTCCATGGTAAATCTTGCCAGTGAGTTCTGTGTCCTGATTGTAATGTTGAAGTGCACTTTTGACGTCATTAATAAACATGTATATCATATTAAAAAATGACAACATTCCCGATAAACAAACAGTCATTATCATGTTAGTTTGTTAATGCTTGTCTTGCCACTAAATAATGTAATGATAAATGATTTAATTATTGGTCAATCACGTTTTCCCCTGAAACATTGATCTTAGTTTTTCTTTAATGTTCAATTGATAAAGTGCCTTTGATGAAAGTAGACAATCTGCTATAATCTTGCCAATTATGTGTATTTCTTGATTAAAAACATTCCACTGAGATCAGCGTGTTATGTTTTTGTTTTTTCTCCTTGTCTTCAAAACCACCACCCCAAAACTTCTCCGTGAAGGACAGGTGGCGCTTCTTCTGCGAGGAGACAGGTGGCGCTATTGTCGAGGCGTCATAATGACTATCGTCCGCTTAATGGAACCCAACGCTTTCTTGTGTTTAAAGAATGGAGCGTCTTTCTGAAAGAGAGGATGGGGTATTAATATGTAATTGTATGATTTCTTTTCATTGAATTCAATTTTCAGGATTATTACATTTTTTATTTTTGAGTTCCTTGTTGGAACTTTTGAATTTTAGGGAATCGAAAACTTAGTTCTTGAAAGTGCATGCTGCTTCCTGCAGCATAATGCTTTCTTGTACGAGTTGACTTGAGTGCAAAAAGATCCTGGCATTTCACATTTTTTAATGCGATTTTTTGTTTGTTTTGATTTGAATTGTAAGAAAATGTATTTTTAAAAGAAATAATGGATGTCCATGATTCATAGGTACTTCTTTGAGAACAAGTATAAAATTTATATGACGTTATTATGAAATACGATATCAAATAGACACACGACATATTGTTTTTCATGTTTGATAAACATATTTTCTCTAAAATACCATATAGATTTCGCCATTTTGCTTCATTATATCCTGAGGAATCGTGTCATTGCACGCATTCCGCCCCCTTTGAAAAATCCTGGATCCACCACTGTATGAACTATTTCTTTAGATAAGAATCACGTGCAGCTACACGATATGTCTATTCACAATTTCCGAGATAAATTTGCTCTTAAGGATTTGTTTAGAAAGATATTGTAGCACACCACAAATGAAGTAATGGCATCACGCATCATCCAGGTACGACCACCACCTACCGCTGGTCTGTTCGTTTCGTCTTCCGGTGGCTCGGCATCGTAGAAATGGTTATATTCACGGAGTTTGTCGTACGTGTGAACCGTGACCTCTTTTTTAGGTTCAAACTCCCGGGGCTTAAACTCTCTGTTTTTCGGTTTAAACTCCCGGATTTTGGGTAGATATGATTTTGGTTTGTATTCTCTAGCTTTGTACATTCCGGTCTTAGAATCCACGACACTGGCACTTTCACCATCATTCAATTTATCTAAAATGGAGATTATAAACAAGATAATGAAGTATTCTAACTCTTAAAACATTCATATTTTGAAATACAAGCCTGTGATTATTTTGTTCAAGTTCTTTCTTTCTTTAAAAGTCTTACGTCATATCAAACAATGACATTTACAATATATATATATATATATATATATATATATATATATATATATATACATAATATATATGTTCTGAGAGTGAGCATAGCACATACCTATGAAATGTTTCGTTATATAATATAGTATGTAAAACAGTTAATTCCTCCAACAGAGGTTAAGTATACATAGTTTTCTTGGAAGGTATGAAATTCAGTGTCCCCCTTACCCTTTATCCCCAGATATATTGCTCCTTGCCTCGGCGTCTCCGTCATGTCCACCCCAGCTCTGAGTGTGTGTTCTTTTCTGTAGATCAGTCTACGCCAGCACTACGACGGCATTGTGCTTTACCAGTCAAAATGTATTAAGATCTCACGATATGGCTAACCGTTCTGTTTAAGGAAGGTTGACTTCTTTTGTGAGATGTTTAAATCCGCGATTGAAACAATGTCGCGAAGCTGTTCAGAATGCATCTCTTACACACATACAGAGAAACCACAAAAGAAATATTGGATAACGTAAAACATCCACTTTAACGTGTATTTTTGGGTTGTTCTTTTTAAATAATAATAATAAACAAGTCTGACTCTTTATTTCTTGTAAAGATACAAGCACACTTTTTTTAAAGTACAAAGATGATATGGGTGAAATCAAAGAGAGCGTAGGAATCGGATTCTCCAGGAATATGACGTCATGTTGCGGCACTCATGCGACCCAGAATGCACGGAACGCCCCGGGATAGCCCGTATCAGATGACTTTCGTGGGAGCACTTTTCTCATCAACTGAATACAGAGTTGCTCTGTTCCGGTGACGCGGTCCGTACTTCAGCCAATAGAAATGACCGTCTGATGGATTCCACGGCACTGTATGGCAGCGGAGGGGAAGACTGGCGAGGCTGAAATTCAAAATATTGAGTACACCTTCTGTGTTTTTGACTAGATGCATAACTTCTACAAAATGTAAACAGGTTTAAGTTAAGATACATGACTAGTATCATGAAATTTAAGCAGTTGTTAATTAACATGGGTTTCAGGTATTACTAACTAATTATTAATTACCTTATTCTCACGCATCGGGACTAAAAGAAAAATGTCACTCTTCCTTACACTGTCATTCGTTAGAAAAATCATTTAATTGAATAAAAATAAAGCTTACAGGTGGGGGTGTTTCTGTTTTTTGCTGCGGGGGAGGACTCTCTGCTCTTTGTGGTGCCTCTTTCTTCGGTTTCTCATGATATATCTTGGAATAAACGTACACATTATCGTACGTGCGTGCTTCGTATTCCCGGTATTGACGATTAGTGTTGACGGTGTGTTTGTAGGTGTGTCCTTGGTAAGGTTTGGGGGTGGAGCATTTCTTGGCTTTGTATGGTTGGTTTTTATTGGATGGTTCGTACGATGTTGTTTTATACAGTCCGTTGTCATTTCGTAGGGTTTTCCCAAAATCATCTGGAACACCTGTGTAGGAAGCCGAAGCTTTTGAATTCTGTTTGTATATTGCATATAAATATTCTTTATCTATATGAATGATTCAGTAAAAATAAGCTCTCATAGCCATCCACAATGTCTATTTTTGTACACCTTGGCATTTAATTTCCGAATTTTCATTGGTCACCTACATGTACCAGTGAAAGAGGAAAATACAGGTGTCTTCTTCGTCTGTCTGTCTGTCTGTTACTTTCATTTTGGTTTCCCACGTGTCTGCTTTGAGAAATTGAGCGTTATACCGGAGGTCCTTTGCACAGAATTCGTTTCTAAACTTTTAAACTTAATTTAGAGTTGAGACATAAACTCAAAGAGAACTTTTCTGATCAAATTTGTTTGCCTGTCGTTTTTCCTTTTTGTGTCGTTTTTTCATATTTTCAATTCTTTTCCAAAACCACTTCAGCAATTTTAACGAAACTTAGCACAGGTTACCCCTAGATATGCATGATTCAAGTTCAATTGAATTCAAGAAACATTTCATTCATCATCTACATTATATGAATACAAGTAATATAATGAATAGGATTGCCTGTTTATGCACGTTTTCTCCATAGATCGAGGCACGAATACATGTAATTACTCAAAACTAATGTTTACAGACCAGTTCACATGTTTTAGTTCACAATGAAAAGTTTTCTTGCATATCATAATCATGACAGATAATCACCTAGTATTTGAGAGAGAGAGAGAGAGAGAGAGAGAGAGAGAGAGAGAGAGAGAGAGATCATATGTGTGCATTACATATTGATAATTCTTTTAGTGTTCAAGATTAAAAACTGAATTCGGTAAAACAAAACAAAAATTAGTTTTCACAAATAGAAGAAAAGTTGATGCATATAAAATGATATCAAGTTGTTTTGATGTATTATTTTGTCTCATTTAGTTTAGCAATTTTTCCCTATGGCATGCATACTGTGGGCAATGCCAAAGGAAATGTTTTGAAACATTTTTAACCTATAGTCTAATATATGTAGAAAATTTCGACATTGACATGTTTTCAAGGGGTTTTTGTGGTACTGTATAGCCGGGGGTTTTGGCGGGTGTATAATTCTGGCCTATTATTCGCCAAAATAAAAATCGCTAAATTTAAGTAAATCAGTATACATATACATTGAATAAATAAGTAGATATGAGTTCACCAAAATTTTATCCACCAAAATTAATGGTATGCCTTATAGAGATAAGTCCGCTAAATTTATGCCCCGCTAAAAAAAAAATGAAAACGGCTATATGGTGTGCTCTGACCAGTGGCGAGTCCGAGGTGGTAACGACTTTCACTATGCATAATAGTGTTTGTAGTATACCCATATAATTATATAGGGTGTGCACGTTTAAATTTAGAAAAATCAACCAACGGTTCAAGATGGATTAAAGTCAACTAGTCATTTCTCTGACCACTTCCCTGTTTTTTCCACGTCATTAGGAAGGGGAAAAATTCCACAAATTTCTGAGTTTTCAGTAATATCATTTATATGAATAAGAAAAAGAAATGTACCTAATACAGGACAACTTTTTGTATCTATCAGAGAGATTATTTTCTATTCAGATTAGAATATTACAGTCTATTCCACATTGTTTGAGTTTATGCAAAAACTATTTTTGCAATATTTTATTTTTTGATATATCACAGAAAGTAAATTGAAGGTCTGTTCTTTGGTATTAAGAAACTGACTGGGTCAAAGAGAAGAATTTTCTTCCAGAATAACTTTTTGTATCCTATCGGAGAGATTATTTTCTATTCAGATTAGAA
This sequence comes from Ostrea edulis, assembly GCF_947568905.1. NCBI lineage: Eukaryota > Metazoa > Mollusca > Bivalvia > Ostreida > Ostreidae > Ostrea > Ostrea edulis. Next base: position 30,776,505 of record NC_079169.1, read on the forward strand.
TATTACAATTTATTCCATATTTTTTGAGTTTATGCAAAAACCGTTTTTGTAATATTTCGTGAAATGTTTTTGATATACTTAGTATTACAGTAAGAAAGTGGAAGGTCAAGGACTATTCCTTGGTTTAGATTTGATATAATGATATCCCAGACAAAAAGACATTTCCAAATGTTAAAAAGTTGATTCTATTAAGTGAGGATTGAAGTTTGTTCAAATGAAGAGTCATGTTCTTTTCAGAAGGGAGATATTTGGGAAATAATAATAAAAAAAAAACAACAACAACAACAAAAACCCCAAAACGAAGACTGATGTGTTTTCAAAAAAAAAAAAACGTTTCTAAAGAATAATTTAATCAGGAAAGCAAATTTTATATTGAAATATATAGGTGAAAAAAAAATGATGATCTTCTAAAGAACAATAAGGGTAAAATGTGTCAAACTAATATGAAACCATCATCTGTAGTGTAGACTCATGTGTGTGCAATCCACGATCCCCCAGGGTCACGCGAGAGGTAAGGGCAGAATAGGAGTTTAAAGTGTGGATTAAAAAAAAATCGTCCTCTCGAGGACCAGGGCAAAATCAATTTGATTTTCAAGCACGTTCATGAAGTGTAGATTCAAGTTGTTCAAACCCTATAGGCCCAATAATGTTTTATGTAGGATAGGATTTCATTTTTTAAAAAGCTGGTTAAATCTTAATCACAATGATACAGGCAGTTTGGATTAAGTATCCGATATACACTTAGCAAAATAAATGTTTTCATCAAATGGTTTGATTTTACAATAATAGGCATCAACATAATGACTCACCTGGAGATTTTTTTTTTTTTTAATAATGACGTACTCTAAAAGTAATGCTTAATAAATCAACATTGAGCCCTAGGGAAATACGTGCTATTGGTATATAAAATAAAAACAAACAAAGAAAGACAAGCATTCTGAGATTATTGCATGGTAATACATAGTCCTCTATCGGTCGCAAAAATTACTGGACTGCAGTGATATCCAACGTATATTATTTAGGTTATGGTAAATGGAAAAATTGGGGAACCAGGATAGGAATTGTTGGAAATCAACTACTAATCAAGTACAAAGACTAGACGACCAGGGGAAAAAATCATAAATAGGTTTAGGTCTTTAACCATGTAAATGAACTGTGCAATGTAGGTGATAATGAATAATTTAGCTACATTATTGTATTACTATTCTAGAACAGTAGAAGTTTCAATGAGTTTAGTACTCGTATCTACAGATATAAGAAACTTCGATGTGAACTAAGGTGGTGTGGATGTGACTTCACTAGTTCTTATCAACTTTGTAGAATCGAACTAAAAATGTACTAATTATCAAATTAACATCTGCAAGCCCAACCAAAAAAAAAAAAAAAAAATCTCGAGAAAAACATAATTCGCACAAGTCCAAGGGCCGTAACTCAGGTAAAAGTCACAAAGAACTACACTCTCTAACTCTGGATTCCCGCTTACAAAAAGCTTGACAGTTTTGCTAATGATCTTTTTTAAATGAAAAGTAGAATCCATTAGTAATTGATTATCAAATTTAATACCAGTTTTAATTAATTAATTGCTCTTAATTTCAGCTCCTTTGGATTAGGGGGTTTAAAAATATGTTCCTTGAAACCAGGCTTTAAAACGTCATATACACATGTATTTTAAAATGCTTATTGATATCATCGATAAAAACTATCTAATTTGTCAAATTACTATATATTATCGTGTAGAAAATGATGAATCTAATCTTCATATCTCACACTTTACACGTATCAACACTTCGCGAAAGTTACGTCCCTTGTCCGCCATCTCCCGGATAAAAATCGTATTTCCCTACGTTGGCCTTTGTAATTTTCCTATCTGTAGCTTTGACATCTGTTATTTTTCCATCAATTGTAGTCAACTACAATATGCCCCAGATTGGGGCAACCCATTAACTTGTATGAAAACTTGGTAATTGGCTAAAATTCAAAGTAATAACATCTTACATTTGGTAAGGTAAAGAAGGAAAACTTGGTTTTTCACCGATTGACCTTTGGCTGACCCCGCAAAGGGACGTAACTCACGGCGAAGTGTTGATAGGTGTAAGAGTAAACATTTTCGCTATGTTTTGGTCTGCAATTATGTAACAACCCCCCTACACAAGTAGTTACGTTATTTAGAGAGAAAGAATCCTATTGATTTGGGGATCAAAGGTCAAGGTCACAACGGGACTTCATAGAAAAGCTTGTAGATATTCTATAACCCACATTTTTTGCTCCATTGATTTCATACTTCACATGTAGCTTTGTTATAAAAAGTGAAAGAACTCTACTGATTTTGGGGTCGAAAGGTCAATGTTTACTTACTAGACTTCAATAACGGAATATGTGTCTCCTTTCATATCTCTCGTTATGTATAAAGAAATGCGTTTCGTGATAGAATTCTGACATGGTATAAAACACAAACTTTTCTTCTAGGTTCTATACTTCATCATTGTAGAAATATCATCATAGTTCAAGAAGTTTGGAAAAAGAATTAAAATAAGTTATTATTCTAAAGGAGATCGCATACGAATGCAGACGACGTGTTAGATGTGAAAACGTGTAACTGGTATAAATATAGCTTAAGCCTTTGTACCGTAAACATATACAATATGTAAGGGACCGGTCAATATTTATTGGGAGGTTGGGACGGTGCATTCCATATTTCCATTTAAAAAACCCTATGTCCTATCTTCGAAGAATACAAAAAAGTTGCTGTCCTATATCAGATGTGAAATAATAAAGTGTGTGTCCTATCTAATAAATAAACATATATGTATGATTACACAACATTTTTACTTCATTTTAACAATCTCTGGAGTTCTTCATAATTATCACTTGAAATGCTATATCAGCTGAGGGATTAAAAGTTCCTGAGAAAGTTTTGTTTACTTTGTCATGTTTGCTCGGTAATTTGTCTAGTGAAGTTACAAATCTCATTATTTTCATCTTATTTTTTTCTCTTTGTTAAATTGTTGTCTCATGTACTTACAAGTATTTTTCACATCTCGGTATTGTCTATGAAAGGTGAAGGTAACGAACAGTGATCAATCTCATAACTCCTATGAGCAATACAAAATAGAGAGTTGGGCAAACACGGACCCCTGGATATACCAGAGGTTGGATCAGGTGCCTAGGAGGAGTAAGCATCCCCTGTCGACCGGTCACACCCTCCGTGAGCCCATTATCTTGATCAGGTAAACAGAGTTATCCGTAGTCAAAATCAGTGTGCCAAGAACGGCCTACATGTAACAATCGGTATGAAACAAGTCAAACAGCATTTGACCCAATGATAGGTTGTATTGGCAAACTATCAAATTATGAAAGATGTGTTTAGACTTTAGTTAAATTCTGGTCTGTACCCTTCAAGTTATGACCAACATGATATACCATTTTTATTTTCTATGATTGAAATCCATACTCCATGCAAAACTTACATGTAATTTTTGCAATTTCATTCACAGCTGAATACTTCTTTTGTGATTTTTAATTCCTTGTTTTGATATTAAAAATTTTCAAAGGTCCATTATTTTACTGCGAATTGTTTCTAGTATATTCAACTTTGACATGAAGTAAAGCATACATAAAATTCAGTATTTTGGTTTGTAAGATACATTGTAGTTGAATTAAAAGTTTAAAATACTTTATATCTTTTGTTCATTGCTACATTTGCACACACACAAAAATATAGCTGTCCTATCGGTGTTGAAAATAAAATAAAAAGTTGGAGTCCTATCAGTATATAAGTCAAAATAAATGTGTGTCCTATTGCGTTTTGCACCGATCCCAACCCCCGGCCCAATAAATATTGACCGGTCACTAAAGGTAGCATGCTGTCTGCATTGAAGTTTTCACAGACTTTTTCTGCAGTGGTGTCTCTTGTATACATTAGCAGTTGCATAAGGGCATTATATATGTTGATCTGACTGTTTTCTGTGTGGCATGAACTTTAAAATTGCAGGAAGCTTAGTGATTAATGATAACTTCGTAACTAAATGCATTTCAATTTACAATCCGAATGCATGTATCTTTTTGTATTGCATTCATCATACCATATGATGCACTTAAGCTCTTGTTTTTGTGCCGTACAAAAGCAATATTTGGAAACAATGACATTTTTGTGGTGTTTTTCCTTTTTAGGTTGCAATCAACTATAGGATGAATGATAACAAAGAGTTCCCTATAATTTCAAAACATGATATATTGTCATGGTATCTGTATGCGATTCTTTTAGTTCCCGGAATAGTATCGGTACAGAAAAGATGAAAAAAACTGTTAGCTTTGCTTGATAGTGTGAGCAAATTTTGATATATCAGCGTCATATATGTGAGTAAATTTTGACATTTCAGCTTCATCTATTGCGAGCAAATTTAACTTGCCATCTTCATCTAAATGTGAGCTAATTCCATCTAAATGTGGGTAAATTTTGTAATGTCTGCTTCATCTAAAAACTAAATGTGAGTACATTTTGTAATTTCTGCTTCATCTAAAGGGGAGTAAATTTTGTAATGTCTGCTTTTGTGCGTTAATTTCAAAATGTCATATTTATCTATATGTGAGTAAATTTTGACATTTCATCATCTAAATGTGAGTAAATTTTGACATTTCATCATCTAAATGTGAGTAAATTTTGACATTTTAGCGTCTTCTAAATGGGATGGATAAGCGATTCTTTATTCACATTTAGAGTTCACTCGTATATGAAATTTGCCCTGATCGGGATATTTTACCTTGAACAAGATAATTATACCCCCAGCCTAAACCCTAAATGAGCAAGGGAATTCAGGTGAGCGTTGTGACCCATATATCTCGTTTTCCTTGGACATATTGATCTGAAACTTGCTGTGTAGCTTCCTGTCAAAAGTAAAAACAAGTTCACAAATTGCTTTTTCCGCACTTTGGTCATTCTTCGCTTTTCTTTTATTGTCGAATGTTAACATTCGAAAATATCTCAGACGCTAATGAACCAATTTTACCGCAATTGCCATGTAGCATAGCATTAGGGTTTTGAGGGCAATGCATTAAAAACTCCAAAAATGATGCATTCTTTAAAAATATTCCTTACTCGGGGACATGTTGTCGACCAACTGTGTGTATGGTCATGAATTTTTAAATAGCTGTACAATTCATAGCCCGGCTGGATCGGGAGTGGGGTGGAGTGAGGCTCTAATGGTCATACAGTGATAATGCATTATTCTTTTACATATTTTCTAACCCACCTACCCACCTCCCACAGTCCGGGCGCCAAGCAGCCTTATCGAGTACATAGCAATGATGGGTAAAGAGGGCTATACCGGAATTGTGAAATCATTGGCCCCATGGTCAGGTTTTCTTATGCATGGACGTGGTTCTGTGACTTGTATAGTGAAAATGCACAGAGCAGCTAAACTGAACGCATGTGAGCAGGAATGTGGTTTTATGTATCCTGAGCCAAAAGTAAATTAGCATAGAATTCCTAATATCTTGATATTGCTGAGTATATCGAGACCGACTGCATAGTTCACTTACACTGAAAAGCCCTGTCTCAAACTTTCAGGCCCCAGGGTGAGGCGATGTGGATCATTTAGTTAACAATTAATTAAAACTCTAAAAATCGTCTTGAAATTAAATATTAATATTATTTTCGTTATGGATATTGATTTCCAATGCAAAGTGATGTGTGAGCATTATGGTGTCTGTGTGTCACGTGGTATGGTCAGATAAATAGGAATGCGTGTTCGAATATGTCACTCTACAGCTCGGTTAGAACGTGAGTCAAGGATAGCAGGTATTATGGAAGCCAGTTAATTTTAATGTGTGTGTGTGTGTGTGTGTGTGTGTGTGTGTGTGTGTGTGTGTGTGTGTGTTTTGTTGGTGTATTTATAGGCGGTTTGGGATTGGTTTGTGTGTTTAATAAAAACGTTCTAACGAGCAGCATTCCAAACATGGTTTTTTATGTTTTTCATATTTATACATACAAATTCAGAGTATAATTAATTTATATTCGGACGAACAAAGTGAGGGAGAATATAACATTAGTAATAAACCATGCAAACAAAGTTTAGATGATATAGAGGGATGAATCATGACTGCCAGTATGTCCGTCCGTCCGTCTGTCTGTTGTCTGTCCACCGACAGTAAACGAAGACAAAAATGTATACGAATTATCACCGTTTCTGTTCTCCGACGTGAAGTAAAAACAATATTCAACCAATCAATCAACCGACGTGACGTATATATGTGTACATGTACTTCATCTGTCTGTTGTTCGCAGGGAGACATATAGTTGTGGGATTTTGACCGGCATAAAAAACACGAGTATTGCAAAATCATTTTCTAAAAACAAAACACACAAGCATTGCAAAATCATTTTCTAAATATTGCCCCCCCCCCCCCCCCCCCTGGAGTTTGACTTTGTCAAATGAAACAGTTGCTCCTGGTCCCTAACTAAAGCAGAATAATTCAAACATATACCCATGGTTAGAAGGGCTTATTTACAACATACACATTTGCATGTGCACCCTAAAGTAGCCGTGTTTCTGTAAAGAAATATATCTTACCTGTGTAGGTACCTAAGTTCATAATTTAAAAATATTTTTCTAATTAATGAACTGCGTCCGTTCACCTCTGTCACCCCGAATAACTACTCGTATTCGGTGAAATGAAACAGGACTTAATTAAATCAAAATTTTAGTTTTTGACAAACTTAAATTTTTTATTGCTGTTTCTATTTTTTCATATCAAAGTACGAAAACTTTTTATGTTAATACTGTAGATTACTCGAATTTCAGAATATGTTCATTTTCAAAATTTGGTAAAAATTGGTAAACTTTAAGTGATTTGCCAATCAATTTCTTTTAGTGCCTGTGCTCACATTAAAAAAAAAATCCGACATACCAACCCGTAGGTTAAAATAGTGACTAGTGAGTTACAAATATGAAACAAACAATATTCTAGTTTACACACAGTGAACATTTTGTATTCGAAACATTCAGTTGGCATAAAATAAAGACATTCAGTTCCAAATTCCAGCCATTGTCATTACATTTTACTGATTTACAGCCACTATGTGAAAAAGATGATGTCGAGTGTTGTCCAAAGAATTCCTGGGCAAGCAAGTTTAAATTTTTTCTATGCATTTTTGTTTATGATTAATGTACATTTCTTTAAAAGGCTAGAACATGTGAAATTATGGCGAAATTGTATATATTTTGACACATAGGATCGGGTTTCATCATTTAAGGCAGAGTATCGATATTTTACTAGTATTGCCGAAAAATGCAGGAAATTCCGATTATATTTCACTGAAAGAAATTAACTTTTGAACCAACCAAAGAGGGTAATTTAACAAGAAATTTCATAAGATTAAAACCCTTGATAACACGTTAAAAATCGACAATGTGTAGTTCGCTCCGTCTCTCTCTGCTAAAACATGTAGGATGTAGGCCTACCTTGGATTTTGCAATGAAATATTTTCAAGAGCTCGTGGTTGTAAACAAAACACATTATACATGCATTGATTACTATGAAATCATTTGCCGACTTACGTATAGTAAAGTATGATATATAGAAATATGTCTAAAATATTTTTCAAGTACGAAAAAATAAGATAGATCTAAATAAATTTACCGGTGGCTAGAAGAACCTCCTTGCTGCCCATGTTACGGAAGATTCGTGCCAGTGTTCTAGATTTAATGTTGAATCAATTATCTTAGTCAATATTACGCGTTACCACGTCACATTCTACAATTTCAAGTAGAAGGTCTGATTTTAAACTTTAAGATATCGAATTTCTGGTAGTTTTCTATAGATGTATCAGGACTGAATAATGAAGCAATTTAAAGACTAAGTTTTAAGAAGCCGTACCTATATATTGTATGCATGGTAAGATTTAAATGTTAGTTTGGGTTTTTTTAATGAAAAGAAAGACAAAAATGGAAAAAAGAAACACGCACACAAACAATGAAGAATGCTGCATGTTTTTGGTTTGTTTTTTTTTTCATTTCGAAACGTTCATTGTTTGTTCAGATGTAGGACTCCACCCTTTAGTAGGAAAAGATCATTAGCAACATTGTACATTATAAATGTATTAGCGTGATAAGATAAATTGATAACATTAGATTTAGCAGCATGTATACATATGCATGTAATACGCATGCTGATGACGTATCTAAGTATGGATTACCCAAATTCAGCTGAAAATGAATGTTACGTTTTATAAAAGCTTTTAATTACGTATGATCACCAGCTACTTGAGGGCACCCCCCCCCCTAACTTTACTATCAAATCAACCTCGTGTCGTCAAAATACCTCACTGACATAAATTATTTCCCCCACAATTTTAAGTGTTTACAATACAAAGTAACACGGAAAAATCCTAAATATGAGTTAATAAAATCTATATTGTATTAGATATAAAATCTATATTGTATTAGATATAAAATCTATATCCCACTACATGGATAAATTGTATTAGATATCCCGCAAACACAAATCCATGCATCCTCCTCCTCAGAACTTTTTTTCAGAAGATTTTCAGGCCCTCAATCTTTCCCTATCCGGGGTTTATCCAGGGCGCAATAATTAATGGCTTGAAGACGTATTCTAATCCGGTACATTCTCCCAGGTCTGACCCATGGTCACGTCCCCTAGATTCGTGCTTGATTTTATTGATATACTCATCTGAACTTAATTCCTGTATTTAATTAATCTAGGTGGGGGTGGTGTCACGTGGAGTTAATTTCTGTGAAAACGAGACGGTTATTCATATTCGGTCTTTCCTATCCCCCTGGGGAAGACCGATTATAAATAACCCCCTCGTTTCCACAGAAATTAGGGTGGAGTAGTCTTAATGCTGTGCCATCATCATCATTTCATTTCTTCATTATTTTATGTTTTGTTTTTTACGAAAGCGTATAAAAAATAATAAATTCGCCTTCCACCAATTAAATGTTATATCCGCTCGCATACTTGCATACATGCGAGCGCATCTAACATCTAATTTTAATTAGACTGGCCTTCCACTAACTCGTAATTTCGAGATAATTATATCGTAATAACGATATCTTATAGAATAAGAATTATTTTTTTTTTACATGATGCTAGTATACGAAAGCCGAATGAGCTCATTTTTGAAAAGTGAAAAAAAATCTAACTCATTATAACGACTTAGTATCTCGTTACAACGAATTAATTATCTCGTTGTAACGAGTTAGTTATCTCGTTATAAGGAATTAATTATCTCGTTATAACGAGTTTGTTATCTCGTTATAACGAGTTAATTATCTCGTTATAACGAGTTGGTATGTCGTTATAAAGAGTTAATATATCGTTATAAAGAGTTAATTATCTCGTTATAACGAGTTAATTATATCGTTAGATAACGAGTTAATTATCTCGTATATAGCAAGTTAGTATCTCGTTATAACGAGTTAGTTATCTCATTATTACGAATTAATTATCTCGTTATTGCATGATAATTATAACGAGATAAGATATTTTTTACTCTTTCAAAATGAGCCTAGTTGGCTTTCGTACTAATATATTCGTAGCTTGAATTTTTTTATGGACAAGAAACAGAGTTACGTCCCTTGATAGACAGTGACTCAGACTGCTAGGTGTCGCTTTCTACAGGTGCGATTCGAAAACATGGCGTAAGGTGTAACATATTTGGAATGTTGACCAAAAACATAGGATACATGGAGATATAGCGTTCATGTTTATACAGACCCCGGGTTTTAATTGACATTTTTTAGTTTTATTTTAAAAGTTTATTTTGAAAAACCAGCAATCATTGCAGGCACAGGTAATCCCGGAAACTTCCCGACTGCGGAAGTTGTACGGACACCAAAAATGACGGACCCTATTTCGAACTTTTTGAAAAGCAAGTTGTTAGGGCTAGCGTCCTTGCTTTTGTTAATCGCATCCATGGCCACGATTACTGCTTGCCTTCTGCCGTTTTGGTTCAGCTTAAGGATGCACCTGGCGTTTGTCGAGGACGAACGACCGGTGGCGCAACAAACCTCGGTGGACAGAACTATCAACTGTGGCTTGTTCTTCTTGGACGAGAACAGGTTCATTAATACACTGATGTTGGACAAGGCGGACAATACTCACTTCATGCCAGGTACAATTAATTAGCTTTTCATTGGCATTATGTCAGATATGGTAGTCAGGGCGCGGATCAACAAATTTACCACTTCTCTTCTTCCAATAATCTGCATTCCACCTCTGGTGTATTCCACCTCTCAACGCACAATACAATATCAAAAAGATTTGATATAGCTAAATCCAATAAACAGAGATTATACCGAACCTGATACAGTCTCCCCCAAAAAGTTTGAAATTTGTTTATCATACAATGATTAAGAAAAAAATTAGTCCTACGCAGCTGCATGAGTTTATATATTAATAACTGTCGTAGGAGCGAAGGTAATTTCTGTGGAAACGAGGGGGTTATTTATATTCTGTCTTTTTGTCGTATTCTGTGTATGACAGTAATTATGCCTTCGTCTTATTCTGTATATAACAGTAATCATGCCTTTGTCTCTTATTCTGTATGACAGTAATTATGCCTTCATCTTATTCTGTGTACGACAGTAATTATGCCTTCATCTTATTCTATATATGACAGTAATTATGCCTTCATCTTATTCTGTGTACGACAGTAATTATGCCTTCATCTTATTCTGTATGACAGTAATTATGCCTTCATCTTATTCTATATATGACAGTAATCATGCCTTCATCTTATTCTGTACGACAGTAATTATGCCTTCATCTTATTCTATATATGACATTAATTATGCCTTCATCTTATTCTATATATGACAGTAATTATGCCTTTGTCTTATTCTGTGTATGACAGTAATTATGGCTTTGTCTATTCTGTATGACAGTAAATATGCCTTCGTATTATTCTGTATATGACAGTGATTATGCCTTCGTATTATTCTGTATATGACAGTAATTATGGCTTTGTCTATTCTGTATGACAGTAAATATGCCTTCGTATTATTCTGTATATGACAGTAATTATGCCTTCATATTATAATTATTTATATGACAGTATGCCCTCTATCCTTTCAGCCCTCCTTCGAGTCGCCCAGATACTGTATCTCCTTGGTAGTAGCGGAATTGTGCTTTGTTGTGGGTCTGCAATCATCTTGGCGTTCAGACAGTATGCCTCCCCATCAGGAGAGATGTTTCTGGCTGCTGGGGCCACTGGGTTTTGTAAGTTGATTTAATTCATATTGAAATACTGTAAAAATAAAACATTTGAGAACAAGAACTACGTAAATCGTATTTAGAAGGAAAAAAATGCTCTATAGAACATGAATAGAAAATTTCAGTCATTAATCTTTTTTTTTTTAAAATATGTTCATTTGTATATTTAACTGCAATTGAATGTTTGATTTCCATTTCTAGCTCTGAGCCAAGTGATCAGTTGTCTTCTCATCATTCTACACATGGCATTTTTCTCCCACTCCCCCTGGCAGAACTTCCCAGTGGCAGATTACATTACTCTCCGCTTCAACTACTATACCATCCTCAACGCCCACCCAGATATGAGCCTAAACTTTGGCTATTTCATCGCAGCTGGTGCGGCGCTATTCAGCCTGGTGTCAGCTGTAATGTTGTGGATGCAGGCCTGCTGTACATATTGTCATTTGAAACGTGTCAGGTATCACATGCTGAGGGAGAAACCAGATTTGGGGTCTAGCCCCATTCCAACCAAAGGCTCGTATTTCAATCCTGGATTTGTGCGTACCTCCGCCCAGGAGTATCCTGCCGTGGTCCAGGCTGTGCCGACGAAACAGTATGTCCCACCAGTGCCGACTCCACAATATCGCTCGGCACTTGATTATGCACCAAACACTGGGTATACTGGAGCTACGGAGTTGGATTTGTAAATTTTCCTCTGCAATTTTTTCTGGACAGTATTGACATTTCTATTTTAAATCGTGATTCATTTCTATACAGAACATGTAGTCATTCTACCAGTACAAAATATTTCTTTTGATCTTGTCTTTTTGAATAGTTTGTATGACAGCAGTTTATATCGGTTCATTGTATTGAATATCAAAAATGTATACATATTACCATGATTTCATTTATACATGTAAATACAATGCTAGTCAAGGGATGCTATCCATCATTAGGGTGTGGAAATAATGTGCTGGTTATGTGATTTAGCTTTACTGAAAATGTCCAGATTAAAAAAAAGAACAACATTTGTGCCATAAGTAACAGTGCTTGTAGAAAACGACCATTTGAGAAATTTTACACCAAATTTAACTATCCTCTTTTTCTGTCAGCTAAAAGGATTCTCTTTGGAATCATTGTAGAAATCTATATTCTATAAGCACTTGTTTAATTTTGGTTGTGAATATTTATGTACACAAGTCTGTATCACAATGGGAGCACCGATCCTCGACTCCGACTCACTAAGCATCCTGCAAGTTGTACGTCGTACAGTGGAGGTAATTAGGGTGGCAAGTTAACTCGCACTGACAATCCCCTTTACCTGCAATGAGTACAGGACTTCAGATGCTAGTAATGGCACCTTTTTTAATAATTCGGTTTACAAAGAAGACTTCCTCCAAGTCTGCAGATGTCACAACTTGAAAATGCTTCCGATGTCTTTGTATCTGTATTTGGTCCATATCATTACATGTATTTTTCGCCATTTGTAATTAGAACATTCCAAATATGTCTTTTATATATATATCCATGCTGTATTTTATAGACATCTAAATAAACAAGTTGTATAAGAACATGTTTTCATTTTTTGTCTTTCTTGTGTCGTTCTCCATCATAGAGTTATTGGACTTCATCATTGCATGTATATAGAAATTTCAACTTTACAGTAATTTCACACAATTGAACTTATGCACATCATATAAATTATTTGAATAGTTTCTATGTAAATAAAGCCTAGAGGATTCTATGTCAATTGTATCTTTTTTGATTTTCAATGCCATTTTTCTCATCTTTTGAACTCTTTCAAGTTTTAAAGCTTTACCGATGGTACATGCATATTTAATCCAGTAAATCTAAGAGCAGAATTTTTGTTCTCCACCACAACGAGGAAGGGGACATTGAAATACCGTCTGTCCCACTTCACCTTGTGGACGCAACTCTTGAGAAACCAATTTGATATGACTATATTTATAGGAGTTATGGGACTTTGTTGAATTTGTACTTACTACACTATAGGAACACTTCATGGATGTAATCCTCAGAAACCGCTCAACAGATTTTGTAGGATTGTTAGTCACCATGTGTAGTTGATCATATTACGCTGCCATTTTGATTCGACAATTTTTACACGAGTTATGGGACTTGAATTTGTACATGCTACACTGTGGATGCAACTCCTCCAAAACCGCCCACGGATTTCATTCAAATTTTGTAGGATTGTTAGTCACCATATGTAGTTGAGCATATTGTGTTGTCATTTTGATTCGACAAATTTTACAGGAGTTATTGGACTTTTGTGCTTAAACTTTTTTGGCGGCGGCTTGTAGCAATCTTGTTAAATGGCATTTAGAATTTTGAAAATAGACACCACAGACAGAGAACCCGCAAATTTTCAGGAAATCCATTTTGTACATCAAAAAGAAGGGGGGGGGGTCAAACCTGCAGGTGCCTGTGCACATGTTATGTTAATGAACACTGGAACATGCTATTGCTGGAAAATGTGCAGATATTTGAAAGTTTACTGTTTTTAGCTCACCTGAACCGAAGGTTCAAGTGAGCTTTTCTGATCACATTTTGTCCGTCTGTAAACTTTTCACTTTTTCGACTTCTCCAGAACCACTGGGCCAATTTCAACCAAACTTGGCCAAAAGCATCCTTGGGTGAAGGGCTTTCAAGTTTGTTCAAATGAAGGGCCATGTCCCTTTCAAAGGGGAGATAATCACAAAAATGCAAAAATAGGGTTGGGTCATTTAAAAATCTTCTTCTCAAGAACCACTGGGCCAGAATAGCTGAAATTTACCTGAAAGCTTCCTGACATAATGCAGATTCAAGTTTGTTGAAATCATGGCCCCCGGGGGTAGGATGGGGCCACAAGGGGGGATCAAAGTTTTACATACAAATATATAGGGAAAAACTTTAAAAATCTTCTCAAGAACCACTAAGCCAGAAAAGCTGAGATTTACATGAAAGCTTCCTGACATAATGCAGATTCAAGTTTGTTCAAATCATGTGCCCCGGGGGTTGGATGGGGCCACAATAGGGGATCAAAGTTCTACATACAAATATATAGGAAAAATCTTCTTCTCAAGAACCACTGAGCCAGAAAAGCTGATTTTTGCAAGAAAACTTTCTAACATAGTGCAGATTCAAGTTTATTCAAATCATGGCCCCCGGGGGGTAGGATGGGGTCACAAGGGGGGGGGGGGTCAAAGTTTTACATACAAATATAGGGAAAATCTTTAAAAATCTTCTTCCCAAGAACCATTGGGCCAAAGAAGTTGACATTTACATGGAAGCTTTCTGACGTAGTGTAGATTGAAGTTTGCAAAAATCGTGGCCTCCAGGGGTAGTTGGGGCCATAATAGGGACTAAGGTTTTACATGCAAATATATATGGAAAGTCTTCAGATATGGGCCAAGGTGACTCAGGTGAGCGATGTGGCCCATGGACCTCTTGTTTTAAAAATAGAATTACATGAATTTTGAAAATGTTCATATCGCCTTGCTGCATATAAAAGTTAAGCAAAGATGAATTTTACTTAATTATAAATATAAAAAAAATATATTGCGTGTCGTATAGTATTTTAGGACGAAAAGGCGATAAAACAAAAAAATTAATTTTTTGGTATGAAAAGACGAAATAATGTATAAAAAATGAGACAAATTCAGGCGAAAAGAGAAAATCCAATCTGCAAGATAGCCACCAAAGTTTTTCTTTCTGAATGGTAATTTTACGTCTATTTGTCTTTATTTCCCCCCATTATGTGCATTATATATATATATCTGTGTGTTTTTGTGTGATATTTGACGCTCGCTACGGAAACCGGTAGGCGAATTAATATTGTCATTTTACAAAGTTATATGATTGATTGAATGTTGTTTAACGTCCCTCTCGAGAATATTTCACTCATGTGGAGACGTCACCACTATGGAGCACCAAATTAACATAAACTCAAATAATTGAAGATATCTTCAATTATTTGAAGATATCATCAATTCAATTATTGCTCTCTTTAATTGAATTAATGCGCGCATTAAATCAATTATTGCTCTCATCAAATGAATTAATGCGCGCTTCAATTCAATTATTGCTCTCATCAATTGAATTAATGCGCGCATCAATTGAATTAATGAGAGCAATAATTGATTTAATGCGCGCATTAATTC
Source organism: Ostrea edulis (assembly GCF_947568905.1). Classification (NCBI taxonomy): domain Eukaryota; kingdom Metazoa; phylum Mollusca; class Bivalvia; order Ostreida; family Ostreidae; genus Ostrea; species Ostrea edulis. Next base: position 30,791,882 of record NC_079169.1, read on the forward strand.
AATTATTGCTCTCTTCAATTCAATTGATGCGCGCATTAATTCAAATAATGAGAGCAATAATAGATTTGATGCACGCATTAATTCAATTATTGCTCTCTTCAATTCATTTGATGAGAGCATCAATTTAGTAGAAATGTTGCTCGCAATAATTAATTTAGAGCTCGGTATAAATAATTTGATGATCTCTTTAATTCAATTGAAGATATCTTTAAATCATTTACAATGCTTTTGTATAATGAATTAATGCGCGCATCAATTCTTATAAAGAGAGCAACAATTCAATTAAAGATATCATTAATTCAATTGTGGATATGTTGAATTGAAGATATCTTTAATTATATAGTTGCTCTCTCTAAAAGAATTATTGCTCTCTTCAAATGAATTAAAGATATCATTAATTCAATTGAAGAGAGCAATAATTGAATTAATGCGCGCATTAAATCAATTATTGCTCTCATCAAATGAATTAATGCGCGCATCAATTCAATTATTGCTCTCATCAATTAATTTAATGCGTGCATTATATCAATTATTGCTCTCTTCAATTGAATTGTAGCGCGCATCAATTCAATTGTTGATATCATTAATTCATTTGAAGAGATCATCAATTCAATTAAAGCGCGCATAAATTCAGCTGAAGAATTAATGATATCATCAATTCAATTAATGCGCGCAATAATTCAGAATTGAAGATATCATTAATTATTTGAAGAGATCTTTAATTAAATTGTTGCACGCATCAAATGAATTGATGATATCTTCAAATAATTGAAGATATCTTCAATTATTTGAGTTTATGTTAATTTGGCGCTCCATACACCACTGCCGGTCAAGGGCTGCAAAATTTAGGCCTATGCTCGGCGCTTATGGCCTTTGAGCAGGGAGGGATCTTTATCGTGCCACACCTGCTGTGACACGTCTCAGACCTCGGTTTTTTGTGGTCTCATCCGAAGGACCACCCCATTTAGTCGCCTTTTACGACAAGCAAGGGGTACTGAGGACCTATTCTAACCCGGATCCCCACAAAGTTATATGAATGTTCATAACAAAATGGAAATAATTTTCCCCCTTGTCTTACTCCGACATTACATTCGAAGTACTCTGAAGTAGTATCATTTAGCTTCATTATTTAAGATATAATAGCAATACACATATTTCTGATATAGTTAATTCACTTTCCATTTATTCTATTCTTTTATCAACTTATTCCATAGGCCTTTTCTCCAAATGGTGTAAAAAGTAGGTTTAAGATATTCTCCATTAAAAAATATGAAAGAAATTGCAGTGAAAATGTGGTCTAACGTTGCGATACCTTGGTTTTCCTTGATGAGACCTGTTTCTTCGGCGTAAGCCTCCAGTCGATTACCTAAAGTAAATTTTGTTTCGTTTTCATAATTAATATTCATTCATTTTGTGAGTAGTAACTTTGCGTAAGCATTTCTTTGTGCTTCGGTCAAGGTATTAGACTTTGTATACACTGGCAGAAAAAAATGACAAATTATAAGATGTATGCTCATTCACAATAAGATCGTATCCTGCGGCAATACTCGGACTACTTCTTTCGGTCTCACGAGGTTGAATGTTGATGTATTAGTAACGAGGTTGAATGTTGATGTATTAGTACTATATCAAAGATGCTTGTTGGCCTTTCTGCCAAAGGAACTAGTCCGAAGGCATCGAATTGAAAATCGCTATTTATGTCTTAAATTGCCTTGTTTAGAATCACTTTGTCCCCCTTGATTATATAGATCGTGTGTACTTGTGCCCTTTTCTCTAGTATAATTTATATTGTACCTCCGACAAATTGCCTAATTACAGATTTATAAATTGCACCTCATTTACCAATATATAGTTAGTTTGAGCGAGTAAACTGAAGCAGAATTCATGTATGATCAAGGGAACTTTGTATCGCCCTGGGATCGAGAATTGATAACCACACTGACTCTGTGTCAGAAGACTGCGAGTACATCAAAGTGGTACAAAACAATCAATCTGGGCGTCTCTGTGCCCAAAACACTTGAAAATTATATTTTCTAGAGAAAATTAAAATGTTCATTCCAGGATTTTAACATGCGATCCAAAGTAAAAAAGAAAATGCTGGTCTTGACATGTAGGATTACATCACTAGATCATATTGTCGCCTGAAAGATAGCGGTACATGTACAGGGAATTATAAACCAGACATCGACATTCATCTCTGAAACAAAATTCGAAATTGGCACGTGCGCTTGCATTGTCAATATTGAAACACAACGAAATATGTTTACTTTTAACTAAATATCAATACAAAATAATCGTTATCGATGAAAGTTTTAAACAACGAAATTGAATTATTTGGCGATAGAGAAGGTTGGTGATGGGCAATAGCACTCCAAGCTAAAACTGCTTAAAGTGCACGGAAATGATCAGCTAGATTTGTCTGCATTTATCTTTGAGTAAATTATGCATGTACATGCATTATTTAGGAGATTATTTACTTTAAGTTTTCAAGAAACAGAGCTTCCCCACCGATGAAATATCTAACCCCGTTATTCTGTTTTAATTCTCTCAAAAGAAATTAATGCTTATGTACCTAATCATTCCGATAACGAGGAGACCGGTATAAGAAATGGACAACTCTGATACAGTATTGGAGAAGATTGGTGCAGTATGTGGAAAGGACAGGTCCAGTATTTGAGTAGACCGGTACAGTAAGTGGAGTAGACCGGTACAGTAAGTGGAGTAGACCGGTCCAGTAAGTGGAGTAGACCGGTACAGTAAGTGGAGTAGACCGGTACAGTAAGTGGAGTAGACCGGTACAGTAAGTGGAGTAGACCGGGGTAGTAAGTGGAGTAGAACAGGACAGTAAGTGGAGGAGATCAGTATGTAAGTGGAGTAGACCGGTACAGTAAGTGGAGGAGAACGGTACAGTAAGTGTGGTGGAACGATGACAACGCTCAACAAATCATGAATGAAATATTTCGTAACGCGGACCTTTTGTGTAGTGAAATAGATGTTGAGTTCATAAGCCCCGCTGTTGTAAATAAGTGTATTAATAGCGTTTGTAATATTATAAACGATTGCGTCCTACCCTTTATACATGTAAAAGAGGCTAAAATAACCCATAATAACAAAAATAGCCCACACAGACAACTCAAAGTGGATAAACCTTGGTTCGATGATAAATGTAAGGATCTGTTGAAACAATATAAACGACTTCTTCGTAAATTTAATAAATGTAAATCTAACCTACACAGAGAAGAACTATTACGTGCTAAGAAGACATATAAAAAATATGAGAACAGATTAAAATGCAGGTACAAACAACACGAAGGAGGTATGCTCGATTACTTGAGAAAATATAACCCAAAACATTTTCACAGCTTATTTGCCAAAGGTAATAGTAAATTTTCAAAATGTAGTTTGACGAATGATGACTTTTTTGTACACTTTAAAGAACTTATTCAGAAGGATAACGGCGCCTCCTCAGACAATACTTATGACATAACGAACACAGATGCAATTTTCGACGAGTTAGACAAGGAAATTACGAACGATGAAATTAAGAAAGCTATACATAAATTAAAATATAATAAGAGCTGTAGTGAAGATTGGATTTTGAATGAGTTGTTTATCAAATGTGAGGATATACAGATGCCACTATTACACAAATTATTTAACAAAATTTTGATGTCAGGCATATACCCAGAACTTTGGACAAAGAATTGTATTGTACCTTTACACAAAAAAGGAGATATTGATGACGTAAATAACTACAGGGGTATTTCTATTGTTAGTTGCTTTGGAAAACTATTCACTAATGTCTTGAATAACAGAATTTTGGAGTGGGATAACAAACACTATTTTGACTGATGCACAGTTTGGTGTCCGACCAGGATTATCGACAGTAGATGCAATATTTGTTTTGCAATCATTAATTAACAAAACTCTGAAAAACAAAAAACGTTTATATTGTTGTTTTGTAGATTTTCAAAAGGCGTTAGACTCTATCAATAGGTATAAGTTATGGTTCAAATTGTTTAATATTGGTATTCGAGGGGAAACTGCTTCAAGTTATCCAATCTCTGTACAGTAGTGTGAAATCATGTGTAAAATTCGATAGGGTTTTAAGTGAATATTTTAGCAATGAAATGGGTCTTATGCAGGGCGAAGTGTTATCGCCATTACTCTTTGCTCTTTATGTTAATGATTTTGAGATAAATTTCATTAGTAACAATTGTCCATCTGTTGAATTACAATTGATTAATAGTTTCTTACTAATGTATGCTGGCGACATAGTAATTATATTGGAGACTCCGTCAGGATTACAAAATATGTTAAATTCTCTCCATAATTATTCTAATGATTGGGATTTGATTGTGAATGTGTCAAAAACCAAGGTTGTTATTTTTAGAAATAGTGGGAAAATTATGGAAACTGAGAAATGGATGTATAATAATCAATGTCTTGAAGTTGTAAATACATTTAAGTATTTAGGAATGTTGTTTAATTACAATGGCAAATTTTTCCAAACACAGAAACATGTTGCCGAACAAGGACGTAAAGCATTTTTTGCAATATCTAATACAATGTACTTTGAGAAATCATTATTTTAATGTTGATACGCAATGCTCAATTTTTGATACTTATGTACACAGTATTCTTTCATATGCATGTGAAATTTGGGGTTTTCATAAAGCACCGGACATTGAAAAGGTGCATCTTTCTTTTTGTAAAAAAGTGTTAGGAGTAAACAAAAGAACCAAAAATAGTATGGTATATTGTGAACTTGGCAGATTTCCACTTTACATTAGAAGAAAATTGAGAATTTTTAAATTCTGGTTAAAAATTAAAACACGAATAACTGTATTTTGAAAGATTGTTATGAAAATATGATTGCAAACAATGACAGCTGGATTGTTAATGTGAAACATAATCTGTCAAGCATTGGTTTAGAATATTTGTTTGAAAAGTCGTGTGTGAATCAGCTTAAAGATTATAAAAATATTGGATATTTACAAACAAAACCTAATGTCGTCTCTTTCAAGTTCACCAAAAAGTGTTCTTTATCAACATTTAATAGATAACTTTTGTTTACAATTATATCTCAAAAGACCAGTCAACTTAAAAGGGAAAACAATTATCATTAAATTCAGAACGTCTTCACATTCTTTGAATATTGAAAAAGGCAGGCACAATAATGTTTTAAGGACTGCGAGGCTTTGTAAATTATGTGATTATAATGATATAGAAGATGAATTTCATTTTATCCTGAAATGTCCATTTTACAAAGATTTGAGAAAGAAATATATTAAGAGTTTTTATTACACAAAACCAAGTGTCTTTAAATTAATTAAGCTCCTTAGTTTAGACAATACTAAAGAACTCAATAACTTGGGGAAAATTCTTAGTTCAAGCTGTGAAAATACGAAGTTTAGCATTGTAAATCAATAATGTAATTATAGTATTTTTCTAATAACATGTGCATCTCATAATGCGATTACATATATTATTTTTATTTGTAATTTCTTCTCCTCCTATCTTCCCCTGTCCATTCACCTGTTGTTTATCTTATACAATTAGATATATTGTGTATATACATGTAATTGTACTAGATGTATTCCGATGAGTTGTATAACTCGAGGACAATAAAGAATTGAATTGAAGTGGAGTAGACCGGTACATAAATGGAGATAGACCGGTAGATAAGTGGAGTAGACCGGTACATAAATGGAGATAGACCGGTAGATAAGTGGATTAGACTGGTACATAAATGGAGATAGACCGGTAGATAAGTGGAGTAGACCGGTACATAAATGGAGATAGACCGGTAGATAAGTGGATTAGACTGGTACATAAATGGAGATAGACCGGTAGATAAGTGGAGTAGACCGGTACATAAATGGAGATAGACCGGTAGATAAGTGGAGTAGACCGGTACATAAATGGAGATAGACCGGTAGATAAGTGGAGTAGACCGGTTAATGTCATGTATATGGAGGAGACTGGTCCCGTGCAATGTGTGAAGGGGATCAGGCCCCAGGATCATGAAACATCTTAAGCTTAAGTCAAAATCTGAATATTGTGATGAAATGATTGGGAAGTCAATCATTCCAAAATAAAATTGCTATTCAATATTATTTCATTGGATTTCTAGTGTCTGCAAATTAATAGTTTCAGTTCAAAAGTAATGAATAGTTTACAGGTGATTGAAATTTTGACTTAAGTCTGAGTTTGTTACATGATCCTGGGGCCAGGACTGTATGTGGGGGTAGACCAGTCCCGTGCAATGTGTGAAGGGGATCAGGACTGTATGTGGGGGTAGACCAGTCCCGTGCAATGTGTGAAGGGGATCAGGACTGTATGTGGGGGTAGACCAGTCCCGTGCAATGTGTGAAGGGGATCAGGACTGTATGTGGGGGTAGACCAGTCCCGTGCAATGTGTGAAGGGGATCAGGACTGTATGTGGGGGTAGACCAGTCCCGTGCAATGTGTGAAGGGGATCAGGACTGTATGTGGGGGTAGACCGGTCCAATAAGTGAAGGATACTGGTATAGAATGTGGAATGGACCAGTAAGTGAAGGAGTCCGGCACAATAAATATTATATGTATTACAAAAAACACACAAAAACGGTCTGGTATGTGGATTTATGAAACACAGTTAGCGATTTCCACAAAACACCCATCAAGTAGAGCAATGGTTATCGAGCAAGTAATACAACCAGACATAGCGAACCAATGGTTGTAGTACGATTTATTTCGTCGGGTATCATGGAAATGTGTGATAATGTCACGATAAGATCGATTCCCAATTACCAAGTATATATAACATTTATATATTATACATATACGGTAGTATACATGGCAGGTATTTTTCTCACGCGATCGATATGCTTGGGTATACTGTCTTGTCAGGGCCGTAAATTAACCTTCAATTTGGAGGAGGCAGGAAATTAGGCGGGGGTCTGGGGGCCGCCCAGGCCCCCAGACGCTGAGCACATTTTGTGCACACTGAACACGTTTCGTGCAAAATCCTTGATTCTAGGGCCTTCTAAGATGTTACTTGACTAACTCATTCTAAAAGAAAGATTTGGAATGCTTTTTAAGGGAGGTATCATGTTCTTAGTTATTGGAAACAACATAAATTCTAATGAACTTTAAATTTTAATTTTTTTTTGGCTCAAAAGTTGGAGGAGGCAGCTGCCTCCTCCGCCTCCATGTAATTTACGGCCCTGCTTGTGCAGAAAGACATTTTATTAAATTTCGAACTAAATTTAAAATCCTATACGAAGTTTAACCTTGGCTTTAATACCAAAAGCAAGTTAGATTAATTCACAGACGAAACGCCAGTCAAGCGTGCATTATGTGCAAGTAACATTACTGAAATAATCTTTTTGTTTCGGACATTCTTTTATTGCGAGGCTAGCCAAACTTCCATTAAATGTCAAGATATACAAGAATCTAATACATAGGTAAATAACCACCATGTTTCGCTACCCACAAGCCTACAAGTTACAACAGGGACCACGCGGAAGTGCTTTATAGTCGATCATGGAGACGAGCCTGGCGCCCGTTTATCATATACTTCTGTTTATCGCTCATGTAGTGGCTTATATCTACGATTGTAAATACATCGTCACCAATGAGTCGGAGACAGTGTTCACCTACAAGGGATACGGGGGAAAATTCAAATATCTGACTAACTGGAACTTCGTAAGTCTGTGATAAATCAGTGTTTGTGCTTGCACGCAAGTTGTCGTCTTTAAATCGATCTATTGTACATGCTAGGCGCGGATTGAAAGTTTTATCACTTGCCCTTTCCATAGTAGTAATAGTTAAATTCAATGCAGGCATATAGCGCTTTGATTATATATAATAACATTTACTTCATTAAAAATTTACACTGCCAAAGACATATATTTGTGTGCCGTAACATAATATTAGACATTATGTGATTATTATATTTCATTGCCATCTATAAATACATGTAATTTAATCATTAGCTTCTACAAACCTCTTTATTATAAATACATGTAATTTAATCATTAGCTTCTACAAACCTCTTTATTAAAATGTTGGGTTTTTTTTAATATAGCTGCTACAAACTTCTACGTATTTAAGATGTTGGTGTTTTTTTTTTTTTAATGCTATATCGATCCTATCTATTTGTACTTTTTCCTGTCTTTGTGGTTTTTTTAATGCTATATCGATGCTATCTATTTGTACTTTTTCTTGTCTTTTTTCTCCGTTGTTTTGACTTTATGTTTTACTATGCCTTAAAGGCTCAGAATTGATTTAGTTAATTACCCCCCCCCCTCTCTCTCTCTCTCTCTTGTTGCCTGCATGTTTCGAGCCAAAATCTGTAGGGGGAAAACCCACAATAAATTTGATATCTGTTTCATTTAGTTAATGATAATAAATAAAACAGTTTTTGTAGATGATTTGTAAAAGTTTTCCCCTTTTCAACTTCAACATGTCCTTTACCTGAAAAACACATTATTTGTATTTACCTAACGACTCATAGTTCAGAAAGAGGAACCAACAATATCATAAATTTTAGAAGCATTTGCGCCCTTACTATTTATACATAACATTTCTTCAATGAACTTTGTTAGGTTTAATTCCCAAGTGAAAATGTTATGAAGATGTGAGCTCATGAATGCTGTAGACTATGAAATATATGTAGAGAGGTGTGCACCCTTACGTTATTGATCTCGGTGTTTGGGTTTGGTATAGGAGGGCAACGACTTAGGTAGATAAACATTGGTTCAGTAACACACGCTTGATGATATAATCTGGAAACGATGTTACGGGGGGGGGGGGGGGGGATCTAGGCGCCACGGGATTAGACATGGGAATTCTCGTTTTCCTCCCTGTGGGACACGTTTTTCTGAAGGGAAACTCTATACTGGGGGGTTCTATGCTATGACACTGGTATTCTTTGGTTATACTTTTATCTGATAATGAAAAGTCGTGTACATTTAAGAAAAAAAATCGCTTTTGAAAATACATGAGGTTATGAACTGCAACGCCTCACGCCGACCAGAAAATACATGAGGTTATGAACTGCAACGCCTCACGCCGACCCAATTCATGAAGTGCGTTAGAATGCTTGCATGTAAAGACTAAATATACACAGGGGCTAAGCCCGTTTTGGGCCGGAACTCTGTAATCCTTTCTATATTTATGGTTTCACAGGGTTCGGGCCCAAAACGGGCTTAGCCCCTGTGTATATATCGATATACCTTGTGATGTGACAGGGTAAGGGGAGGGAGGGATGAGGAAGGAGAGAAAGAAGGGACGGGAAGCTAGAGAGGAGGAAAGGAAGATAGGAGTGAGAGAAAAGGGGGAGCAAGGAGAGAGAAAAAAGAGAAGGGGAAGGAGAGAGGAAGAAAGAAAAGGGGAAGAAGGAGAGAGAAAAAAGAGAAGGGGAGGAATGAGAGAGGAAGAAAGAGAAGGGGAGGAAGAAGAGGGGGGGAAAGACAAAAGAGAAGGGAGGAAGGAGAGGAGGAAAGAGAGAGAGAAGAAAGAGAAGGGAGGAAGAAGAGAGGAAGAAGAGAAGGGGAAGGACAGAAGAAGAAAGAGAAGGGAGGAAGGAGAGGGGGAAAGAGAGAGAAGGATAGGACGAAAGAGAAGGGGTGGATGGAGAGAAGGGGAGGAAGGAGAGAGGACGAAAGAGAAGGAAAGAGAATGAAAGAGAAGGGGTGGGGGAGGAAGGAGAGAGGAAGGGAAAAGAAGAGGGGGATGGAGGGGAAAGAAAAGAGAAAGAAAAAGCAGACCATGTGCATCGTACTAGTACAGGTGTATATCTTTTTTGGTTACTATAGGTAACTTTCTAATGACTTCATTGTTAAGTCATCGTCGTTGGATTCAAAGACAATTGTACAATCAATATTTATGTGACATTCAGAATTGTAGATAATTGTCATGTATCTCCAGTTAGCCTGCTATCACACATACTATATATAGTACTCTAACAAGTCTGTCAATCTCGCACCGACACTTGAACCGTCGGCTTCCTTCCGTTTATACGTATGAATCACGGTAGTCCTTCCTCGATCTTTAGATAATACATACACTTACGTCTATGGTCATTTGTAAGCTTAATCGTTCCTACCACTGAAATGTTGTAGCTTCGGGTTGTTTAGATTTTACGAGTTGAATGTGAACTTTCCTAACCAGTAAATAGTTTACTTCTCATACATAACTCCAAATGAACTGAAACCGAGAGCTTAATGGTTAGGATAGTTAATAGCATGGAGATCCCAAGTTCGATTCTCGATCCCGGCAAACCTAAGACGGTTGTCATAGTAATTGAACTTTCGCCAAGTCTCTCGACATTAGCAGTGATAGTTACGGGTGTTGTTTTTTTTTTAATATAACCTTTAAAAATAAGGTCCTGTGGCACAGTGGGTACACGATAAAGAACCCTGCCGTAAGCGCCATGCAAAGATGAAAAATTACGACACTTCACTTGTGACGTCTCTTCGTGAGTGAGTAATTTTTGAAAGAGATGTAAAACAACATGTGAAAATAATGAATGATAATAGACTAATAATAATGTTATAAATCTTTGATCCGCTCCAGATTTGATTGCGTAGCGACATATCAGATTGGATAAACCGTAAATTATGATGATAACACCAATTTAATATGAAACATTTTACCATACGACTTTGACTAATTACATATGAAAATTCTAGTTTGATTTATTATATAGAATATCGGATAATATGCTATGATTCCAAATATATATAGATGAAGACATGTAGACATGGAGAAAGCGCTAGCAGTAAAATATTGTTTTTAATGGAATGTGTATAATATATACATACATATGTACGCGAGAGCGTGTTCTGTGTATGATCATTTTTTAAATCGATGCAGACTACTGATAGATTAGTTAATGTTACAGGGGTCTCAACAGTCTCGTTTAAAGTCAAGAGTATTTTGCCAATTCTGTGGTCGTTATAACAATCTAATTTCCAAATACAACTTTCATTCAGTCGAATACTGTCTGGCGTGTTTCATGCCGATTGTTTGGCTGTTCTTTATATATTAAGGAGGTATGCTACACCAGAGAAATTTGATGTAGATGAAAAGTGGAGGATATGTACAACAATATTTTGAAGTTGAAAAATTTCAAATTTACTTTATTTTGTCAAAAAATACAGTTTTAGTAGAAGGTAATCTGAAAAAAATTTAAAACCCCTGCTGGACTCGAACCTGCGACCTACAGTTCAGCATTCGGTATTCTAACCTACTGAGCTACTCGGCTAGGTATTTAAATAGAAAAGGAAAAGTCAAATATTGCTGATATCGATTTTTTCATCCATGTTTTTAAAGGAAGTCAGCCATTATGACGATGTAGAGTACTACCTTAATTTTCACTCCAATTACCTGATCAAGATAAATGACTCATGGCGAGAATGGCCGGTCAATATGCTTACTCCTATTGGCACCTGATCCCACCTCTGGTGTGTCCAGGGGGCGTGTTTACCCTACTCTTAATTTAGTATTCTTTATAGGATTTATGAGATTGATCTCTGCTCGTTATCTTCACTTTTTATCTGAAGAATAGATTAAAATATTGTGAACAATAATTCTTAAAACATTTGTAGCATGATGATTTTGTTTTTTAAAAAAATTTATAAAGCTTGATATTAACTTCAGCAAATTCTTTCACGGTCGATAAACCACGGATTTACCTCAACAACATGTGCTGATATTATATATCATCAATCCAAGAAACTTTATATTGACCGAAGCAAATGATCAACGTAGACTGAAACTAGTAAATAATAATTTCAAGTTTGAAGAAGGGTGTAGTACGGAAGTTTATTAGGAATATCCCGGTTTCTTATATTAGTTCGTAATTACAAATTAATATAAGAAACTGAGCTGCGACGTCCTTACCGTGTACAAGCTTCCGTAGTTTAGTAATACTGAGTAAACATTTAGATAAAGTTTAGGTAGAATTCATGCAAATTCTCATCCATCAACTCCACTTTCAGATTTCTATCTCTATAATTCAAATATCGACCCCCATTTCTTCTTCCAATTTAGATCAAAGTAATGTAAATCATTTTTTTTCTTCCAAAGTTTTAACTTTGGAAATTATCACAGCAAGACGGAATTAATGCATTTACCGGATTAGGCCTATATTAACCGAATCAGGGGTGTTTATTGATGCACATCTCCCTAATTTAGTTAAGATACGTGTCGGAATAAAAACGAAACTTCTTTACATTAAAAGCACATGTTTATCATACACGTGTTGTTATACTAATAATGAGGTTTCTTCAGATTTACCTGTAATGTTTACAGGTGGAATTTTAACTTTTACCTTGATAATTATCCCACTAAAACTTTCGTATCATAAAAAAGTGAACAATCTTGATCCTTTCTTTAAAAAGGTCAACATCTTCCATTGATAGTTTCTTTTCTGGCAGTATGCCTGTAGCACAGGCACTCCACGTTTTAAATATTTATAATTTAAAAAAATATAGTGTCTTCCTATAAATAATTATAAACAGGTTTTTTTTTCATAGGAAAACAAGTATTCTTTATAGATATTTTTTTTAAAACGCTGTATGCCTGTGACCTGTATATATCACGTATATATTTTCAAGCATGATAGAAAGAAGGGAGGGGTGGGGGTTAACAGATCACTGATATTTGGTGACTTAGTCTGATTTTTCTCAAATTTATTCTCACATATTATACACAACCATTAAATATAACATATTATATACTACATTGAAGAACTTTTTAGAAAATTGTATGATTAGAACATATTTTTAGACAATGATGAAATGGACAACTACACACATCTCTATATAGTCCTATATTAATTAAATCTGTATAATATCTCTCTCGTTTACGCCCTTAATTATCATTATGCACCGTTGAAGACGTTTGGGAAGAAATCGTATGTTCGAAAGTTACATTCTCGATTCCTAATCTCTGCTGAGATACGGATCAGCTGAATATATTTGGACTGATGCCTTTACCGATGATCTCGATACCCTTTATGGTATTTATTAGTCATCCAAAAATAACAAAGGCATATATATTATATACTGAATTGATAGTGCAAATAAAGTCATATTCAAAGCTAGTTAGTTCCTTAATAAATACACTAGCTTTGCATTTTTTTTTAATGAAATACATACCCAGGAACGAATATCCTTATTTTTGTGAAATCCGCGAAAATGGCACCACTTGTAGCTGGGGCCTTTCAATTTTTTTAAATGCAAGATTTCGATCTTAGTTTAGAAAATAGTGTTCTCCATCAAGAAAAATATTGTCGGATATCCTTTTTTTTCCGTTCCGACGATGCATTCCCTCTCCTTTTGCATCACATTTTACAAGTAATTATGATAATAAATTCATGCCTCTAGGTAGATCTATATATTGAACTCGGCTCTGCGAGTCATTTCGGGTGTGTAGCGATCCCCGCAAGACAAAAAGAACATGGTGCCGAAAACCATATTGTTTTATTTACCCGTGTATGTAGTTCAGGTGTATGGATTGGCATGGGATACTTTCCTCCTTCCGTTAGGATGGGATACATACGGTGGAAAATTCAAATATCTCACTTTCATTAACATGGTAGGTCGGCCTACAGGTCGTTGTGTACCATATGATAACATGTTTTAGCTTGAGTCTTGATCATTGACATGACATTGGGTTTTCTGCAGGTATGTTGCCCTTTTTGTCTTTACATCATTATTATTTTTTAATACAGTAACTGATAATTTCTATCTTATCAACTACTAGATGGTTGATACACCTGGATAACCCAAGTGTGCATGACAGAGCAAAGTTCGACATAGATTGAAGGGGTAGATAACTCTCAGCGAGCACCTGCCTCTACTTTCAGTTTTACTCGCATCATTGACGCTGTGTTAAAATGTCGTGGACAGTGCAGTGCTATCATTCTTCAGTGTTTATTGTTTTATTTTCTTCCTTCATTTACAACCATTTGTATATAAGAATAAGGCCAGATGACACTTTGATGACGTACAAAGGCTATGGAGGAAAATTTAAATACTTGACCTTTTGGTATTTTGTAAGTAAAGCTTTATATTGGGACCTATGTTGGTAACGGCTGTTAAAACCCTAGACAAACTTAATAGTTATTTAAGTTATTTGTATCCTACTTACTGTATTGATATATGTTTGTTTTTATTCGTATAGGATGGTTTTAGTACTCATGTAATCAGGAAATATATATTTTTAATGCATTTTTGATGCAATTTTTAACTGATCCAATGTGGGCCACCAAAGGGGCATTAAAAAATCCAATGTACAAAGGAATGAAGACCTTGAGGATAGGTTATTATATTTAAGCATAACATAAATTTAATGCAATATTTAAGAATAAATAACAACTCTATTAAATGGGCTATGGAGTGGAGCTGTGAATTTACTGTTACAAGATAAACCTCAGGAGCCTAGAGGGCTTCTGAGTAGATTTAATCTTATACTGCCCCACTTCATCATCCAATGAAGGTTTTAGAATGGCTCTTTATTACTATATTTGCATTTGAGACCGGCAGTTTTAAAATACGACACATAACCACCACGTACAGTACAGGATACCATGCAGTGGCCTGGAAACAACAGGGCTCCTGCCATATCTTGTGTTACACTGAACTTATGTAGGATCTAAAGAGGAAAAAAAATATTATCTCAGGCTGAAAATAACTTAGTGAAAGCAAGCAATTGCTACTTTAAAGTAATAGAAGTGAAATTGTGTTTCAGTTCGTATACATGTACATAATATAAAAATTTGAATTTACAATATGGTGTAGTCTCATCCATCAGCACCTTGTGATAAGGATATTAAAAAAGAGTACATGTAGTTACATGTAATATGGCTGGGATAATTTAACCTGGTACACATATTTCCAACAATAAGAGGAATATGTCTTTTCTACAGTTGACCCTAGTGACTGTCTCAGTGTGTGGGATCTACAGTTGACCCTAGTGACTGTCTCAGTGTGTGGGATCTACAGTTTATCCTAGTGACTGTCTCACTGTGTGGGATCTACAGTTGACCCTAGTTACTGTCTCACTGTGTGGGATCTACAGTTGTTCCTAGTGACTGTCTCACTGTGTGGGATCTACAGTGGTTCCTAGTGACTCTGTTCGGGATCTACAGTTGACCCTAGTGACTGTCTCAGTGTGTGGGATCTACAGTTGTTCCTAGTTACTGTCTCACTGTGTGGGATCTACAGTTGACCCTAGTTACTGTCTCACTGTGTGGGATCTACAGTTGTTCCTAGTGACTGTCTCACTGTGTGGGATCTACAGTGGTTCCTAGTGACTGTCTGTTTGGGATCTACAGTTGACCCTAGTGACTGTCTCAGTGTGTGGGATCTACAGTGGTTCCTAGTGACTGTCTCTGTTTGGGATCTACAGTTGTTCCTAGTTACTGTCTCACTGTGTGGGATCTACAGTCAACCCTAGTGACTGTCTCATTGTGTGGGATCTACAGTCGACCCTAGTGACTGTCTCAGTGTGTGGGATCTACAGTTGTTCCTAGTGACTGTCTCTGTTTGGGATCTACAGTTGTTCCTAGTGACTGTCTCACTGTGTGGGATCTACAGTTGTTCCTAGTGACTGTCTCACTGTGTGGGATCTACAGTGGTTCCTAGTGACTGTCTCTGTTTGGGATCTACAGTTGATCCTAGTGACTGTCTCAGTGTGTGGGATCTACAGTTGATCCTAGTGACTGTCTCACTGTGTGGGATCTACAGTTGATCCTAGTGACTGTCACCACTGTTTGGGATCTACAGTCATTCCTAGTGACTGTCTCACTGTGGGATCTACAGTCGTTCCTAGTTACTGTTTCATTGTGTGGGATCTACAGTCGTTCCTAGTTACTGTCTCAGTGTGTGGGATCTACAGTGGTTCCTAGTGACTGTCTCTGTTTGGGATCTACAGTTGTTCCTAGTGACTGTCTCACTGTGTGGGATCTACAGTTGATCCTAGTTACTGTCTCATTGTGTGGGATCTACAGTTGATCCTAGTGACTGTCTCAGTGTGTGGGATCTACAGTTGATCCTAGTGACTGTCACCACTGTGTGGGATCTACAGTTGATCCTAGTGACTGTCTCAGTGTGTGGGATCTACAGTTGTTCCTAGTGACTGTCACCACTGTGTGGGATCTACAGTTGATCCCATTGTCTGACTTTCCTTCGCATTGGTCTTTTTTAATACTCTCACTCCCACAAAGTTTAAAAAAGAATCTGTTTTTAATATTTATGGCTTTGTGACCTGATGTCAAATTTGCAAAGGGACAGAATGTTAAATTCTACTCTTAAAATGAATGTCTTAAGCTTCTTCACACAAGGATGTGGTTGATACGACATGACCCCTCCTTATGCTCTGATGAAGTAGCAAAGGAAGTCATACTGATATGCTATAAGGAGACCGTTATCAACATGCAGATTGACATGTATTATGAGAGTCCCATAAAAAACATTATCTCAGTGTTTGAAACTGCTGTTAGAAAACATATATTAAATCCATTGAAATGTATGTACATTTTCACATTTGAGTCTGACCATGATCAGTTAGAGCTGATTAGTATTATAACAAAACCCGCTGTATCAGCAACCTTGGGAAGAATCCATGTAGATATCTACTGAGATTATTAACACACCTGTAATCTCACTGACTCGAGGATTACACGGACATTGTGTGTGTGACAATGGCTGACGTGAAACTAATCTTCCATGTGGCTGTGTGGATTATCCTTTCTTATTCGCTATTTTACAATGTGACAGTTATCAGAGTTAAAAATGCCCCGGATGTTTTTACTGCATTGTTAATTTATGATGGTTTTGGAGGAAAGTTCAAATATCTGACATTCTGGTACTTTGTAAGTAAATATTTAGTGGTCATTGGCTATTTGGTATTTGCACAAGCAAGTTGAGATTGCATGTTCTAGCTAGGCAGCACTTTGCTTGTCAGATCCAAGCAGTGTTTGTCTCTTCAATATAAGTTTTTTGTATAATGCGCATCTGTAATTGCCAAGATTGATAAAATAATTAACACAGACATAATGATAAAACAATCATTTCAGATAATCCAGACCGTTTATTTTGGACTGTGTGTGGCCAATGATTTCAGTGGCACAAATGTCCGTCCATCTGACAAAAGGCAGCGGAGCCGACTCCAGAGGTGGCGGGACAACTTCCTAGCAACAGTCGTGTTTCCACTAGGAATGGTAGGCATTTTAGCTCACCTGAGCCGTATAATCAGTGAACTTTCCTGGTCAGAATTGACATGTACTGTATTAAATGGTTGAATAGCAGGACTTATTGTTGAGCAGCTGTTAGAGATCCATTCTCTGTGTAAAGTAGCTCAGATGAGCATTTTGGCCTGTGTACTTCTTGTTCAGGTTTTATAAAGTTCATAAGGATTATGAATTTGAGACTTTTCACACAGGCATATTTTTCGGGATGTGGTAATAAAAATCATGAAATCCATTGGTATGCCCATGCCCAAAGACTGGCATTCATAACCTTGAATATTTAACAACAGCAATAAAATTCTTTTAAAAATAGTACTTGCATCATATTCCATATATAGATGTAAATCTTTGAGAATGTAGATGTCACATGGTGTTGAGAAACCCTGAAATACATGTGATCTACATAATTACGCATTTCAGTTTGTTGTGCTGTCCTTCTGGGGGATTTATGCAGTAGACAGAGAATTAGTGTATCCTAAAGAACTAGACAAAATCATTCCAGCCTGGCTTAACCACATTATGGTAAGAGCAATTGTTTTGGATTTGGTAATAAAGATTCAGTTTTCATAGTATTAATGGAAGGAAATTTTATGAAAATTACCAAACAAATGTAATGATAAATTCACGAGTATAAATTAAACGTACCGAAATCAGCAGCAAAAAGGATTTAGGGAATTTTGTTTTTTTTAAAATATGTATTCTATACAGAATATTTTTCAAAACATTTGCGTTTTCGTAATTATTTGCAGTATTTTTGTATCAATATTTCACTAGAGTGTAGAATTTCCTATGGTTCAATAAAGGTCCATGTATTTGTACTTAAATTTTATTACACAATAGTTCTATAAACCGTGATGGAGCAGATGACGTCAAACAATAACAACATGAAAAATGCAAAATTGCGAGCACTGACATAGATTCAAAATTGTCAAATTTCTAGTTTTACTTCAAATCTTATTCAAACCTATCATAATTATTCCTGTTTCATTTGTTGTTGTAATACAATATCACTTTAATATTAAGATTTTAGGATTAAAATTTTTAATTATGTTACCAGGTTGACTGTTTATTTTTATATCTTATTTCTTGTGCTAAAGGACATTTTTCAAACGATGCATTGAGGCTAGGCTGACCTCAAAATGAAAACAATCACATGAAAGAGAAAGTAACTAAATTATGCATTTGTTGATAGTTGTGTGATAAATACAATCTTACACTCGTGTTTATGGCATATGAAATTCATTGCTGGGTTTAACTATTTCTCTCGCCAAAGTTCGGGAAATATTAAAACCATGCAGCAACTCATTTCATATGCCATAAGCACTCGTTCAAGATTCTCTGTATATGCACTGTATATGGTGCAGAGTTTTATATGAATGCGAAGTTCATATGCTATACTAATACTGTACTTAAGATGTGATAAAATTTTGTTTTTAACTTTGAATTAGTGTAAAATGAACATTTCTGAAAGCATAATATTTATTTATATAATTTTGTTTTTAAAGAATTAAATTTTTTTATGGTGTAATAGTTCAAGAAATGAAATTGCAATGAATTATTGAAAACAAATCATTTGGTATGAAATACGAAGGAGAAAAAAACAAAAAACAAAATTGGCTCTATACATTCATGGAAGGCAACATAACTGAACACTTCACAAAATACCATGAACTGGTATTTTTATATAATACAAGTGCATGGAGTTGAAGCATTAGTTTCAATGTTTCCGATGTGATTCAGTGTTGCTGTTTCCGATGTGATTCAGTGTTGCTGTTTCCGATGTGATTCGTTGTCATAAAATGTTGACCATGTGTTTCAGCACACCACTATTCTCCCTTTCCTGCTGGTAGACAAGTTTCTAGTATACCACCAGTATCCCAGCAGAAAGTCAGGCATCATTACACTGCTGTCTCTAGCCTTGATCTATCTAGTGTGGTAAGTAAATCTGAAATCATTACTTTGTCAGATAAATATTCATTTTGGTATTAGTATATAAAGGTTATGTGGATTGATGATATGTTGAGTTAGAAAATTAATAACTATTTAGCTGCTTTTTGCCCCATTTGGTCCATAACAATTATTTAAAGATTGTATGGCATTAAGATAATATACCTTCTCACATTGTAGGAAAATTATTCATTAAGATATTTCAACAAATAATTGGTTTTGTCTCACTATCTCAGAGTCATCTTTGTAGGTTTGTTTGTTCATTTATGTAACTTGCTAAACAAATATTTGACAGGTCATTTCTGTGTAACTGATAGATAGAAGTTTTAAAAATACCAGACTCAAAAAGATCGTATGGGTTCACGAGTACTGCGATGCTTGGTTGTTTTGACAAGGTCACAGGAACATGAAGTCTAGGAGAAGGAAACTTTTTTTATGGGGGGAGGTGAAAACAAAGGGGACTATATGTTTCCTCTTTGTCTGTTCATCCATCTTTCTGTTTGTTGGCAAAAACTTCAATCTTGCATGGCCATAACTTCTCAATGGATGGTGATAGTGCTTTCATATTTCATATGTGTATTCCTTGTGACAAAACCTTTCTTTTTGGTACCAAAATTGTTTGCATTGTGACCATGACCTTGGAGTTAATTTTGAGATGGTTGGTGATGGGGCTTTCATATTACACATGTGTAATTCTTGCAACAAGACCCTTCTTTAGGTAGCAAACTTTGGAGTTTAACCTACTTTTGAAAAACTTTAACCTTGACCATAACTTTTGAACAGTTAAATGCTAGGGCTTTCATACTTCACATGTGTATTCCTTGTGACAAGGCCTTTCATTTCATACCAAAGGTTGACCTCATGACCTTGGCCATACAGGGGCATTAGTGTTTCACAAACACATCTCGTTGAATTTGGTTCTGTATAGGACTCCTGATAATGATGCTTGCTGTAAAACACATGTAATTTTAATCAAAATATTTTTAATAGTTTGCCTACTCGGGGGTAATACATGCATGTCAGTAATACCTGTTTGTCAATCTAACTATGCATTTCAGGATCTTGTGGGTGGCATACTATGCCAACATATGGGTGTACCCTATTCTGAAGGTCCTATCTCCACATCAAAAGGCTGTGTTTATCATGGTCATGTTAGTTTTCTTCATATTCCTCTACCTCGTGGGAGAGTTTCTCAACAAAACACTCTGGGGTAAGTTGTAGAATTTGGTGCATTTCAATGACTTTTTCCAATGAATTTAAATATTACCAAATTATATACATGTATATATATATACTTAGGGAAGTGTTCAAAGACAGCAGTAAAAAGAATATTTCAATACTACAATGATTAACTTATCAGCATCTAACCAAAGTTATGTCCCTTGGCCAATTCATCTTTCAGTAAAAATAAATTGTTTTCCCTTCTTTGCACTACAAATCACCTGAGCTTACTGTTGGAATCTACATGTAAATGTGATACTTCCTTACAAGTCTTTGTGTTGCCCCTCTTCAGGGCAATGCATCAACTGAAAGATAAATTGTTGATATGTCTATATATATATATATATATATATATATATATATATATAATTTAAAAGAATAAAATCCAAAATAATCACATATAAACACAGTTCCTGCTAGTACTTTCACCTAACAGCTTTTCAGCCAGGAAAAAACTGCCTGAAGAGTCATATGGCAAAAGTACTAGCAGGAACTGATTATATTTCTGCATTCAATTTTATATAATTATTGTATGTATAATTTTATCATTTTAGGTAAAGAGAAAAATATTGCAAAGAAAGAGAAATCCAGTTGATGACAAATCTGTGTAGAAATCTATTTGTAGAAAGCATGTGATCTGCAATTAGAAGTCGTAGTTTATATGTGTGAGTGCTGGTGTTGTCTCAGTGCAGTACAGGAAATAGGGAAAATATCTCTGGATATTTCCTACTTCCTTAATTAGGATTCTTTTGTAAGAAAAGGAAAATTTTGTGCCTTGAGTCATGCGACAAGGAAGTAACAATTTATTATGTTCTGAACAAAGCTTCAAAATCCGAAGGTAGTTTCTGTTATTCCAGATTTAAGTCATGAAACAACCTTATCAAAATACCAGTGAAATCTTTCAGGTTTAAATGAAAATTTCTATATTTGTCAAATCAAGTACATGTAGTAAAATTACCCTCCAATTCAACACATGCCCCTCCCACTATTATTGCTTCTGAACTTAAACATATTAAGGCAATTTCTAACACAAAGGTTGTTAATTATAATTATGTTAACATGGGTTGCATTGAGTAGCAGAATAAGAATTATAAAGAGGATGATTTATTGATGAAAAAGCTACAATTTATTTGAACTCAGGATTTTCTACTACAATACATACAGAATGCATTTGAAATTGTCAGGAATTATTTTTTATATACAAGCTGTATATGAAAAATATATATGATGTACACCTATTAAATTAAAAGATATATTTGTAAACTGTTTTAGGGTGCCTTTGTTGTTGCTGTTAGGTCACCATTTGCAAATAGCAAGCGTCATCAAATATCTCATTCATCTAAATCATGGAACAAACACTTAATTGTAGAATAAGTCAGAAAACATCATCTGGACCAATTGGAGAGCATCAAAATTTCTGATCATTTTAATGTTTTTATCGCCTAATGAGTGTATATTGACCTAGCTAAGACTTCATCTTCAGTCAGTATACTCTCATTAGGTCAATAATAAGTGTATTGACCTCATCAAAATGCTATGATTGTATAATATTCCCTTGTCCCATGTTCTTTCTCTTTTCTACAAAAGAGTTCCTTTTAGGGAAGATAATCAAATTTGACAATGTGCATGGATGTCATGAAAGATAAATATTGGCAATTCTCCTAGTCAGTGATAGCACATTTACAGTTCTCTTTACAGAATATGACTGAATATTGCGCTTGCAGCATATCATATTTTAGATTCTGATCAATTATGTATATTGATCAATTTTAAAATAACTATCAAAAGGATGTAACAGGTTGTCTGGGACCAAGTACAGTATCAGTTACTCCCTTGTATTTTTTACACACTTATAATACCGGTGTAATAAATATGTGGACAGTGTGTTGCATGTATGGCAGATTTGCATCATGTTTTCCACAAGAATGTGGCATTTTCACCGAAGTTAAAACTTGAGGGTTAAGCTTTGTGGGTTAATGTTGCTTTCACCGAGTTTCGCTGCAACAGAGTATTGTGTTGTATTAAGCTTCACTTACATGTGCATGCCTACTGAACAAAAATATATCTTTTGTACAAATTTCATACATTTGAAATAAATTGACAAACTTATTTGTTTTTGTTGATGAAGAAATTACAATCAACATAGAATTGGATCTTCCTGGTGACAGTCTGGAGCTCATTTACAGATCAGTGGCTATTGTATGGCTATTTTAGCCGGGTTTTTTCTATGGAGGACTATTTTTGTGTCTATTGGCTGAAGGTAAAATTGATTCCCCATCAATGGCCGAGTTCTTCAGTTCTACCAATCATTGAAAAGCTGTTGATTGATTCCTGTTCCTCGTTTGTCAATCCATATACAGTTGGATAGAATATTTCATTCAACGAATTTGGGCATTAGGATGCACATTGACAAAGATAAGGTGGTTGACATTGTAACTACATTCCCCCTCCCCCAACCAGAGAACCCTGAAGGGTGACCAAACTTTGACCAACTTTATTAACTGATCTGTTGAAACACATGTGGTTAATCTATTGGCCAACTTCAGCTTATATACAGTAGCTAGAAGATTCAAGTGATAAGCTTTCTCATGAATACCAGTAGCAAGACCAATGACATCGTTTTTTCTTAAAAATACTGAGGCGTTTTCGCGAGATGCTCTCGATATAAGGAAATTACCGACTCGTTATAAATATCTTTGCAAGTTATGGGTTTTTGGTCCACTATGCTTAGCTGTGGGGGGCGGAGTAGACCAAAAAGCCTTGGCTTGTGAAGATGTGTTATAACAAGATACAAGTTATGTGGAAATATTGGAGGACGTTTTCTTGGTATATAATGATATGCATGTATTAACAAGATAAGTAACAAAGTTGTTATAATGAACAAACAACTCGGTTATAATGAGAAACTAATTCATTATAGGGAGATACTATCTAGTACTGGTAATATCGAAATAGTGATCTTGTTATTACGAAACTAGGAACTTGTTACAAGATCCAAATTTGAAAGTTTTGTATATTTGAGACTGTTCAACTTTCATACAGTGCATGTACGCGGTTAATTACACAATGAAAATTTTGAAGATTAAAAAGGAACTTGTCTACTAGATTTTAATTACATGTATGTTGGCAGTGGAAATTGCAGTTGTGGGTTTTCCCTAACTGTCATTCCTAAGTCACCTGGGTGGCTCAGATGACCTAACTATTAGAAGCAATAAGAGCCTAGTTGCAGCCTGGGCCCACCTTGAATGAATTCTCTTGTCTTCTTGACGTCCGTGACATTCCCAAAAACAACATACTCAGTGGTTTGAATTCACTCCATAAAAACTTCTAGCACAAACACAAATTTTGTGATGGATGGATAAACACTGGCTGAAAACGATATCTCCACTCTCCACCACGGAGGAGAATTCCTGGTAAATTAACAGTCCACTCTCCACCGTGGAGGAGAATTCCTGGTAGATTAACAGTCCACTCTCCACCACGGAGGAGAATTCCTGGTAGATTAACAGTCCACTCTCCACCACGGAGGAGAATTCCTGGTAGATTAACAGTCCAGTACCTAACTTGTTTTCTACAAATCATGTGGACACCAATTCAGATGGGTGCAGAATAAAATAACATTGTATGATGAGGGCCTAATTTGGCCCTGTCAATGTGAAACTATTTGAAACCTTGAAAATTATATCTTTAAAACTTTGATTCTTGTGCGACAAGATCATATTTACGAGCCAGTTGCATACCATTTTTTCCAATTCTGTTATTTTTTTTAAATTGGGAAATTTTTGTTTTTGACTTGTAATCATGGAGTGAAATGAAAATTTTCATCTATGAGAGATGCCCGAGTAGTAACAATATAAACTCTGTATACCAGTGTGCTTGGGGGAAGGGGGTTTACAAAATTGTACACTTATATCCACAACAGTTTCAAAATCAGGCATTTTTTTTATATTTACATGTACAATGTCATAATATCACCAGCACTTTTCTGCTATGCCTCAGAAAGCTATAGATACATTCTTCATGAAACTAATGCTGACACTGCTTCAAAAAATGAAATTTTAGAGGTTCAAATCAAATGTGTCGTGCATTATTCTTTAATACCTTTGCAAGTACATTATACCCCCCCCCCCCCCCCCAAAAAAAACCCCACATTTTTTAAAACAAGTACACTCAACTCATTTATCACTTTTTTAATATAATCCATTATATGGCATATCATATATACTAAACACATCTTTCATGTAAATTGCACATTTTCTGAAATGAACACTAATGCTTAGAGGAATGTATTATAACACATGGTGATTAAATACCTATATAGTAAACCATGGTTACAGCAAACTTGTTTATAATGAATTCACGCTTACAGCAAAGTCATTTTCATTCTCCATAGTATTAAAACATCTATTCATTGGATGTAACAAATTATGTTTATAAGAATGAAAATTGTTCATCCCCAGCACTTTGCTATAATATGCATGTTGTACTGTAATAAGAAATAATCACAACACACTGAAGGACATGGCGGTACTTTCATTTGAGTATCGAGTCTATTACATTTTGCATGATTAACGCAATTAATTAATTTATATATCCTGGAAATTTCTGAAACAAGTGTACGCATTGTCATTTGCTAAAAAAACCACACAATTACAACTACCATCGCTGATTCTGAGAAACTTGATATAAAATTAACAAAATTTTGGCACACGGATTGAGTATCACAGACCAAATGCCGTCATTTTACTCATCATCAATACTTGTCCTCACTTAGTGTCCGACGGAGGACAAGAATATGGATTCTCTCGCGCGATACACCACAATAATGTAATACACAATGAATTTTGAGTGAAGTTGAAAACCTCAGACTTTGTCTGCTGCTTGAACACTTTGTGATTAAGTCTTGGTCTCGCATTTAAAGACAATGATGTGTTGTTTTAATCTTCAAACTAACAAGTACAAGGAGTATTTCCTGTTCAGTAACTGATTTCTCTGCCAAGAAAGCTCCACTGATCTGGAACAGGCAGAAAGTACCTCCCCATGGCATCTAGGAACCGTGTTCTGTAGATATCAGGGGACACAACTGTGGGCTGTAATCCTGTTAATGAAGCACAGTGATAATCAGAGAATTAAATTTAGCCTTATTTCCATTTAAATCTCGCTATTAATTTGTGAAGTTCATTATTTTCATTTTACCTCCTCTTGACTTCAGCAACATCTCCAGTTTTTTATCCCATGTGAATGTGCGGATATAATCTGAAATAAATGTGTTTTCATAAGGAAAAATGTTTAGATTTTCTTCTTCAATAAGTCTCACAACTACTAGTTGAGTCTCTTTCAAAAAAGAATTCAAAGCTTGCCTCTGACAGTAGGTTGTAAACATAATATTTCTTGACGAGCCTTACCTATGATACCAATAACAAGTTCTTTCTTGCCCTCGTCGATACCCACGAGAAGGGAGTAATCCATGACAAAGTTGTTGGCCAGGAATTCAGAGTCTTTCTCTATGGCTCGATTTAACACCGTCTTGGAATGTGGATAAACATATAATGGGGAGTCCACACTCACTGAAATCGTTAACAATCTGAGAGTAAGAAAATCTGACACTGTTTATACATCATAATGCTATCCTGAAAGTAAGGATCCCTAGCACCGATGTTTGTGTGTTATAATGCTATAATCTCCAGCAACTGATGTTTGCGTATTATAATGCTATAATCTCTAGCACCGATGTTTCATATTATGATGCTATAATCTCTAGCACCGATGTTTCATATTATGATGCTATAATATCTAGCACTACTGTATATGTATTATAATGCTATAATCTCTAGCACCGATGTTTGTGTATTATAATGCTATAATCTCTTGCACTGATGTTTGTGTATTATAATGCTATAATCTCTTGCACTGATGTTTGTATATTATGATGCTATAATCTCTAGCACCGATGTTTGTGCATTATAATGCTATAATCTCTAGCACCGATGTTTGTATATTATTTAAGAAATGAACATCACTTTTGAGCTGTTCATGGTCAGTATGAACGGATTTGGATTTGAGGCAAATTCTGTGAATCGAGCTAGCGATTCACAGAGAATTTGCCTCAAATCCAAATCCGTTCATATTGACCATGAACAGCTCAAAAGTGATGTTCATTTCTTATATTTATATTCATTTACTATATCACCCTTTGTTTACATTGCTTCTATTTTGTTGCATAAAACAAACTCCTAGCCTCTGTCACAGTTGTTATTGTGACGTACGTCAACACATAGACCTGACGTCACATTTCGTCTCACCCTGCCTTTTATCAACATTGCAATGTGCACTGTATTTTGGGGGTAGGAGACTGCAAGATTAGGATGATAATCCACGTAAGTTTACAATCTTAATCCAAAGGTGTGACTTGCGAGATTTTTGTAACAGTTGTTCTATTTTTTTCAATTCATTACGCTCTCTCAGTTGCGTGCTTTAAGCTAGTTCATAATCCGTTCATAGTCAATGTGAACAGATTGTGTCGCGCGATGGAATTGGTTGGTTCATAGAGGAAAATGCGATTTGTAATATAAATATAATGCTATAATCTCTAGCACCGATGTTTCATATTATGATGCTATAATCTCTAGCACCGATGTTTCATATTATGATGCTATAATCTCTAGCACCAATGTATATGTATTATAATGTTATCCATGTCGTGTTTCAGTTTGAAGAAACAGAACAAATCTAGTACGAGTCATACAGGGAAATTTCTCTATACTTCACTGTTTAGAACCAAAAATTCCCGTTTTCAACAATTTCAAGTAGGCAGGATATATCTTTGGTGCTAAAATGTGTTTAAGGATTGCATCAAATTTCACATTACACAACATCCGCTATATATAAATCAAATTTCATTTTTGAAGTTTCACTGTAAACAAAATGATTCAAAAGGTGATCATGTTTTAATTTTGTTCAATGCCATATCTGATCTAACTATAATCGACTAATCAAATACTCACTGAGAACACTAGTCACAAATCATGTGCTCGTTAGATGTCACTGTTTACATAATAAATACTGTAGACTCCTTATTTTTCATGAGTACTTATTACCACAAAATGACTCGTATATGTCAAATCACGAGGGATGCTCTGTTGATCTGTCTTTACGAGTATTTTAGCAATATAAAAATAAAAGCGAGTAATTTTCATTCACGAGTGATGCTTGTCCCGAAATTCCGCAATAATAAATTCCTCTCGTATATTTAGGAATTTACAGTACTGTGGAATCATTTTAATCCATGGGGAACAATATTTGTGGATTGTTTTTCTTGGATATTATTTTGGTTCATCGAAACATCACATAATTTGTGTACTTTTTATTGGGTAGTTTTGGTACAATGGAAATGTTAGCTTCTCTGTCAGATGAGGAAAATTTGTCAAAAATAAAAGCCTCAAAATCTCTATTTGTATAAATGATATACATGTTTTATGAAATTGCCCCCAAAAATAAAGCACTAAGATTTCAAACTACTTTTCTCAGAAAAATTTGCTAAATATTCCTGACACCAAAATTACCTCATATAAAGTACTTTGTTGAGGTTTTTAATTCATGAGATTGAAGTACCACGAAATCCACAAAAATTTAGCCCACATGAAATATAATGATCTCGATCTTTTATAATAAAAAACCCAGTCAGACAAATTGGTCAGTGGTACATGAACAATGGCACAGACAAGAAGTCTGCTGCTCACACCTTCAATCCAATATACATGAAATAATACATAGATACAATCAGTACTTGCTGCAGCATGGAGAACTTACACTTGAGAAGATTTTCGTCCAGTAGCACCACCTCTTGTTCCGACTTCTGACCTCTGGAAGTGTTCACTAGACGATTCCTCATAGAACCTTTCAGGTCAAATGTCTACAGATATGAAAATACAACAACTTGCTTTTCTCAAGGATTCATAAAAAGTGTAAGCTATTAAAATCATATGTATTTGTTTAACTACATGACAGGCATTCTTCAAAGCTCCCTTATTCAGTTCTTTATGAAATAATCGTGTATGAGAAGAATTGATGATACATAGTGTTCTAACCTGTGAAATATTGCGATTATAGAACAGGTTCTCTATCACCAGTAAGTCTTGCTTTAAGTCATTATTGGTCTGACTGTTGTGAAAACCAATTCTGAAGGCACCCACAATTTTGGCAAGTGCTGTAGGTCTCTACAAAGAAAATAAATTTCCAAACTTTTCTAGAATAATTCTGGTACATTTTCTGTAAACATGTAACTAGTTTTATCTGTAGGTCTCTACAAAGAAAATAAATTTCCAAACTTTTCTAGAATAATTCTGGTACGTTTTCTGTAAACGTTTAACTAGTTTTATCTGTTGTGAGGTTACCTGCTCCACATAGCACTTGCTGATGTACTGAAAATACTCAAAACCAAACTTCTCAAAAATCTCCACCTCTGTGCTGGACATCTGCTTCAGGATAAATCTGTTGTCTGGAATACAAAAAGAAGTGATGTAGTGCACACATTCATAGAAATATTTACATCCCTGAAACCCCAGTACCGGCAGTTGTAGACTGAACAATATTGCTTACCATGTGTTTTGCAGAATGCTGAGCCAGATTTACCTCCCTTAGCCTCCCATAATTTACACCTGCTGAGTGATCGGATAAACCTACAATACAAGGAAACACAGAAAACTCTTTTGTTTGCTTTATAAAGACATGTCTACTATTCATTTGTGTGAAAAATGCCGTCTGATTTTCAAACTTTTATTTTTTACTTTTACTTTCAGCACAATGCATTGTCAGTGCTCAATTACCAGTATTTGTGTACTATTAACATAAAGTGTTACTGACATTCAGTTTCATCAACCAGAGGAACACACAACAATGGAGGTCAAGTAATCATTTCTTACATTTCCTCTCCTTGTGGGAAGATGAGTTTTCTCAGCTGTCGGAACTGCTCAGCAAAGTAGATTTTACAATAGAACTTGGCTGTGCTATCTGAAAATTCTGCAGAGAAAAACAATAACTGGTTAAATAAATAGTGATAGGAAATAAAGCTTCTGTTTCTCACAAGTAGGGGTAAATGTTGACATACGAAGCTGGATGTGAAGCAAGGGTATCTGTCTGTTTGCGCGTCCTCTATCCGTGTCGCTTGTTATACTGGTTGTCAGTATAGAGAGTCCATCCTGCTCATCTGAAATGTCATAACGGGTTTGATATTAGACTTATTTTAGTAAACAGAAAACAATATATCATTGAATCTTATAGAAACAATTTTGAGAACTAAAATTCTCAAAAGAAAACATTATTACGAAGCTAAACATAAGTTACACGTATGACATTTTAGTAAAATGAAGACAATATTTCACCTCTCAGTTCAATCATGTGTGATACAGCTACAGTTTGTGACAAGAAGAGAAAGAATGCTAAATCCGGACCTGGACCTGGTGTGTTAACCTGCCCCTAAAACTGACAGGTGAAAATATGTTTTACAGGAAGTGGGAGACATTTAATGGGGAGAAATGCTGCAGTCTTGCGGGTTCCATTACCGGTGACTAAGTAGCTCAGTTTATACGGAGCACCTGGCTTGAGATTCAGGGATCTCTGATTCTAATTCCAGTCAGGTCCACAACATTTTCTCCCTTCATGTCATAAATGTCTTCACACCTTGTTAGATTTTGGTTGATCTAAAATAAATGTACCTCAGGCTGATTAAAACCAGACCACCAATCTCACTCTCCCTCTTTTTATTTATATGTCCGCTAGTTGAAGAGTGGACATAGAAAAAACAAGATGTGTTAGTGAAACACAAATGCCCCCGATAATGGCCAATTCCAAAGATGGCCAAGGTCACAAGGGCAAATATCTTGGTACCAGTAGAAAGATCTTGTCAAAAGAAATGCTCATGCACAATATGAAAGCTCTAATATTTACCATTTAGAAGTTATGACCAATGTAAAAAAAAAATTAAAAGTAGGTCAAATGTCAAGGCCAAAAGGTTCAATACCAACGGAAAGGTCTTGTAACAAGGAATACTCATGTGAAATATCAAAGCTCTATTTCTTACTGTTCAAAAGTTATTTGCAAGGTTAGTTTCAAAAAGTAGGTCAAACTCCAAGGTCGACGTCACGGGGTCAAAAATGTTGGTACCCACAGAAAGGTCTTGTCACAAGGAATACTCGTGTGAAATATCAAAGCTCTATCTCTTATTGTTCAAAAGTTATTAGCAAGGTTAAAGTTTTCAAAAAGTAGGTCAAACTCCAAGGTCAAGGTGTCAAAAATGTTGGTACCCACGGAAAGGATTTGTCACAAGGAATACTCGTGTGAAATATCAAAGCTCTATCTCTTATTGTTCAAAAGTTATTAGCAAGGTTAAAGTTTTCAAAAAGTAGGTCAAACTCCAAGGTCAAGGTCACGGGGTCAAAAATGTTGGTACCCACGGAAAGGATTTGTCACAAGGAATACTCGTGTGAAATATCAAAGCTCTATCACTTACTGTTCAAAAGTTATTAGCAAGGTTAAAGTTTCAGACAGAATTACAGAATGACAGACAGGACAAAAACAATATGCTCCCCGATCTTCAATCTCGGGGGCATAAAAAGGAGGAGCGAGACTGGAGATTTGGTTTTAATCAGCCTGAAATGAACCTGTAATTAATCAGTATCAAAGGTTAAATACTGTAACCTGATGTAGAAGGCATGCATTGCTGTATCATACATCTCTATGTATCAATACTAGACCCAGAGATATCCAAGGCATCCTGTTGACCAAATTCAAAGTTATCATTTGCAATACATTTCCATATTCTGTAGACAAGTGACATCTGCATTCTACAACTTACGACTACATTGTTTATACATCATTCCTCAAGTAATTTCTATGTCATTGTACTGTTCCTATATCTACATCAACATTGTATATTATGATATTTCTATGACTTTGAAAAATACTTGTAACAAATATTTGAGATATGTTATTATACATATAGTGATATTATGTATTTTTATATAAATTATATATATGCCTTATATAAAATAATAATGATAATAAAATACATTCAATCCAATGGGCCTCTGGCACCATTGGTATCAATTATGCGGGAGTATCCGAGGATATTTTATCCCAAATAATATGTATACTTTCTAATAAATGATGAAATTATAAAAAAAAAAAGAGAAAAAAAAGACATCTGCATTCTACTAAATATTATGAGTGATCTAATCTTGGTTTGGGGGGTTTCGTTTTTTTCACCTTTATCCTATTATCATTTATTCTTTTACCACATCCTTTTAATGTTCAATGAAAACAATGATGAAGCATGTTAAACATTTTTAGCATTCTCATACTACTTGCATTTCATACTACTATCATCAAGCACCAATCCATTATTGGTTGTGTATATATACTTCATGTTTCAGATCAAAATTACTTTTCTAGTTTGCCCAAAGTTTGTCAAATCTTAAAACTTTACATGATTTTTAATTGCTACAAAATTTTCAAACTTGTATATATAAAAAAGATAACTTAACAGCCCAATAATATGGGGAGTTTTGTTTTGAACAATTGAAAATATATTGATTGGAATACAGAATTATGAAATGAACAACTTTATTCCATACACCGAGAAGTTCAAAGTTGATTGACAGATATCTCAATTTTTTTTAAAAGAAAGTCATAATCCATTTACCGCATTCTGACCATTCTCAAACCCATAATACTTTTTTCCCTACTTACAAAAATCTCGCGTGGAAAGTGCATTAATTTTTAACATACTGAAAATATTGGACATTAATTTGTGAGGTCACCCATTTAAATGTTTTATGCTTTTTTGTGAGATTATCCTTTTCAATGCTGTATGCTTTTTTTGTGAGGTTATCCATTTCAACACTGCTATTTATGAGGTTGTTTTCAACACTGTGTTATTTTGTGAAGTTACCTATTCAACACTGCTATTTTGTGAGGTTACCTTTTTCAATACTATAAATTACCTGTCCAACTCCATGCTAATTTGTAAAGTTCACAATGCTAATTCCATGAGCTAAATATATCTCTATAATATATACTAACTAGTTTTTGAGATACAAGAAATGACGAATATTTTAGATTGTCATACGGTAGTCATTTCTTATCATTTAACTCCCTTCATTGAATTTCAAAACCAAGAATAATACTTCATCTAAATAAAACATGAATTATCATCCTGTGGTATGACATTACACAAGTTTCAAAATGACTCTTTGAACATTACAACTTGATGTAATAGTATAATTTTAAGTTGATATTAGCACCCATAAAATCTTTCAACCAATCAGAATCACTGTATCATCTTCAACCCAACACAAAGGATATCTGTAACACGTATCCTGGTCTATTTTAGATGTGAATTTCACTGTATGCTAATTTGTAAGGTTACCTATAATACTGTATGCTAATTTGACAAGTTACCTATGATACTGTATGCTAATTTGACAGGTTACCTATGATACTGTATGCTAATTTGACAGGTTACCTATTTCAACACTATCCTGGTCTACTTTAGGTGTGTATTTCACCGTGTCCACATATTCTGCCTTTCTCTGGCGTCTGGGGCTTGAATCTCGGGAACTTGACCCTCGTAAAAATGACAACACACCAGAGCCATGTTTTCTTCCTATGAGTGAGTTTGGAATATATAGACAAAGCCAAGGTTAAAGTATACAAAACAATGAAAGCTCTAGGTGATTTTACTTTACCTTAACTTCATGACGGAATGAAAAACGCCCATGCCAAGTGCTATATTTTTGAATGATTAAATACAAATAGCCAGCTTTTAGTCACTAATCAAGTTAGAGAGAAGCATCACGTGATATATATGATACAAGATAATGGTGACAGACGCTCCACGCTGGTGTCTGCTACTCTAGTCGGTGTTTAGCAGGAGCTGTCAGAAGTACACAAGCTTACCAGACTCGGGGCTGTCTGTTGACCCAGTGTCAGTATCACCACCTCTGCTTGTCTTGGATTCTCTGTGTAATATTTACAATTCATAAACAATTTTGATAATCCTCAGAAATGATTCAGATAAGCTACAGATAATTTTTTTTTTTCATGCACCAGATATGTATGCATTGTACAAGATATTTACTTGGTTTGAGTTGTGTCCCTTGGTGTCATTGAAACTTGGATCTCCTGTAGTTTAGTGTAATACTCGTGTGATCTACAATGGAAATACCAAAACTCAATTCCATAACTTGACAGGCTAGCACTATATACTGCTCCATCACACATTTATTGATAGACAGGGCACACAAACACTGCATAAATTCTGATATCTCCCCTTACCCGAGAGCATAAGCTATAATGGAGCTGGGTTCCTCATCATAGACCAGAACTGGAACCTTGCCAACAGGCAGCTGGTGGTGTTCACTGTAGTTCCTATAAAGAATTAATGTCTACACACAATGAACAACACCTTCACACTATAAACATAAAATATTATTTATAAAATACTATTTGTGTTTCATCTACTTGATCTGTAATAATTTACCTGTAGGACTGATTGGACATTTACCTGTAGGACTGTTTGGACATTTACCTGTAGGACTGATTGGACCATGAAAAATACACCGGTATTTGATAATTATACCTCGAGAGATTTGAGAGAAAAGATCTAAAACTTACACCTTAAGAGCATTAGGAATGTTAGATCCTCCCAGAAAATTTGAAACCCGACTTCTGATGTTTGTTATTCTGTCGGTTTTTTGTCCATCCAAGATGTCATCTGATGAACCTGAAACCAAATTCATATTGCGACCTTCAAGATTTATAAATTAGAAACTGTTACCTGTCATCAACACCAACTGCACACATTCACATTTGATATTCAAAGATCCCCGACACTTACCAACTTTTCTGAAGTTGTTCTTTGACTTGCTGGGTTTTAGCTGGTCCTCATTACTGGTTCCCTCCACATCCTGTGAATTCAGCATGTTAGACACATCAGTCTGTACAGAGTCCTTGTCTGCATGTTCACTGGATTTCTCAAGAGCACCATCATCTATAGCAAACAGTAAGACATAACAATCATTTAAATATTGTACACTATATAAACTATTTGTTGCTTGTTAAAAGTATGATAGATGTGCAGCTGTTTAGGATGGGAAAGGATATGGGTGTTAAAGACTATAAATATTTTGACATGTAAATGGGCGATAACATACTCTGACACAAGCAAGTAAACTAAAGAAATAAACAAGAGGCCAAATCGGTCACCTGAGTACTAGTGAAAAAGTATCACTACTCCAAAGGCTATGAAATCTAGATAT
The DNA here is from genome assembly GCF_947568905.1 of Ostrea edulis. Lineage (NCBI taxonomy): Eukaryota > Metazoa > Mollusca > Bivalvia > Ostreida > Ostreidae > Ostrea > Ostrea edulis. The sequence goes on from NC_079169.1 coordinate 30,826,613, forward strand.
TTTTTTTTACTGTTCTGAATATCTAAGCTAAATTCTAATGTTCAGCAACAGTATAAAACAAGATGTGTAAAATTACCATTTTTTGTACATCCTTTTCTGCTATTCCTATGTATGCATTTAGATTTTATACAGTATCAGCAAACTTACACATAAATACTATATACTAAGTTTGGCCCCACCCTGGGGTCAGAACCCCTACCCCAGGGATCATCAAATTTACAATTTTGGTAAAGGACTACCTGCTCTTTCTAAATATCCATTTACTTTCAATTTAGTATCAATAGTTATTTAAGTGTTTTACACACACGCAGTATTAAGTCTTCCCCGGAAGACATGTGTCGCCTGCTAGTTCATTCTATATGTAATATATCACATATAATGTTGAAAAAGTAAATTATTGAAATGGTTTTTGTCACTAAACAGGAAGTTGATAAGCGACAGATTCGAAAATGTCTTACACAATACAGTTGGCCACACTGATGCTCTGTGCCAAATATCAGGGAGTTGCCCCATGTGGTTCTTGAGAAAACTGTGACAGAAATTTTTTTGCTGTAAAAAATTCTAAGTCCCGGCAAACAGGAAGTTGATAAGCGACAGATTCGAAAATGTCTTACACAATACAGTTGGCCACAGTGATGCTCTGTGCCAAATATCAGGGAGTTGCCCCATGTGGTTCTTGAGAAAACTGTGACAGAAATTTTTTTGCTGTAAAAAATTCTAAGTCCCGGCAAACAGGAAGTTGATAAGCGACAGATTCGAAAATGTCTTACACAATACAGTTGGCCACACTGATGCTCTGCGCCAAATATCAGGGAGTTGCCCCATGTGGTTCTTGAGAAAACTGTGACAGAAATTTTTTGTGACGACGACGACGCCAGACGACGACGACACAGGATGACGGATAGTGATCCCTATATGTCGCCACTGCGTAACGCAGGCGACACAATAAACACTATATAGTAAGTTTGGCCCCACCCTGGGGTCAGAACCTCTACCCCAGAAATCATGAAATTTACAATTTTGGTAAAGGACTACCTGCTCTTTCTAATTATCTATTTACTTTCAATTTAGTATCAATAGTTATTTAAGTGTTTTACACATATAAACACTAAATAGTAAGTTTGGCCCCACCCTGAGGTCAAAACCCCTACCCCGGGGATCATGAAATTTACAATTTTGGTGGAGGCTTTCCTGTTCTACATCACTAGGCATTTAGTTTTTCTTACACATGTGCGGTTGTAGACAAGAAGATTTTTGAAAATTGGTCAATTTTGGGAAGTTTGTGCCCCGCCCCCAAGGGTGCAGGAATCCTAAAATTTACAAATTATGTCCCTCTTGTCCCACAGATGCTTCATACCAAATTTGAAAAGAATTGGAATGATAGTCATCAAGAAGAAACTAAAAATGTCTATTGTTCACACATTTAATAACTGACCATTTTGGCCCCACCCTGATACCAAAATCCCTACCCCTGGGATCATAAAATTTACAATTTTGGTAAAGGACTACCTGTTTTTTCTAAATATCCATTAATTTCAATTTAGTATGAATAACACTAAAGAAGATGTTATTTAAGTGTTTTACACATAAACACTATATACCAAGTTTGGCTCCGCCCTGGGGTCAGAACCCCTAACCTGGGGATCACGAAAGTTACAATTTTGGTAGAGGCCTTCCTGCTCTACATCACTATGCATTTAGTTTTTCTTACACGTGTGCGGTTGTAGAGAAGAAGAATTTTGAAAATTGGTTAATTTTGGGCAGTTTTTGCCCTGCCCTTAGGGCCCCGGGGGTGCTGGAGTCCCGAAATTTACAATTTATGTCCCCCCTTGTCCCAAAGATGCTTCATGCCAAATATGAAAAGAATTGGACAGGTAGTTATCAAGAGTTAAAAATGTTCAATTGTTAACGCATGACGCACGACGTCGGACAACAACCAATTACAATAGCTCACCCGAGTTTACTCAGGTGATCTAAAAACTGACATAGTCATCCCAAGTCCAACCACAGGATCATCTCAATTACATATGCTTTTGACCTTTGAACCAGTGATCCCAAAATCAATAGATATTTTAAATCTTTTACCCTTATCTACTTTCGTCTTAATTTAATGTGATGCGTTTGTTGAGAAGTACTTAAGTTATTGAATCACGCAATCTAAAAGTTATTACATCATCATCAATTTAACACCTCAACTGTTTCATTATTTCACTCTCTCTAAAAACACTTTCAATGATCATTATTATCATTGTGGTGTATAAATGCTAATATATCATAAAGACAATGTGAAAACAAAGAATTATATATACAGTAAAATATCTGTATCTCCAATACAGGTTATCTCGAATACCCTGGTTATGTTGAAGTAATCACCGGTCCTGGCCCTATTCCCTATATCAATGATTAATAAAAAACACCCGATATCTCAAACACCCTGCTTATGTCGAATTGTCTTCAAGGTCCCAGCCCAGTTTATCTCTAAGTACAGTCAATTTTCCAGTTGGCTGAACATACCTGTTCTTGTTACTTCACATATTCTCGCCCACGGCTACTCACACCAGTTATAACTGGCAGTTGCTAAGTAACCCCCACCATATGCGAGGTTTCCATGTCGCGGAAATTGATATGACAAATTGGGTATTTAGTGCAGTCTTCGAACATAAAATGATTAAATTCCCATCCAATTATATATAAACATACCTGATAGTAGGGACAGCATTTATAATGACACAGCTACATTATTAAAAACACAAAGATTTTCAAAGTGCACTTGATGTTAATAATCACAAAGACAATGTATTTAATAATATACACTTCACAGGGACATTAGAGAAAACATGTTAAAAAGTGAACTGAAATTAAACACTTAGGATGACAGTTGCACATAAAAAGAGGTACAATAATAAAGAATAGCTTTAAACCCCTGGTGTTAAGAGAAACTAAGACCAACACAATAAAAACAAAGTTTTAAGCAATTGCCAATATAGAGAGAGGAACAGACAGTAAATAATATTTAAAACATTGAATATTGCGTATTTTTGTACTGTTATATGATATAAATAATAATGTGCGTTATCAATCGTATTTGTATGGTGCACCAATCCAGCTGAAATGCAAACTGAACTTATGTTCCTCCGAGAGGAAGCTCACGACTAAATTTCTGGACAATATCTGTATCCATAATGAAAACAAGGTTTTTCTACTAAGTGATACTATGACTTTGAACTTTGACCTTGAGAAACAATAGGCATCCTCCGCTAGGCATAAGGTGTATATGTACCAAGTTTGATGGTACAAGCTCCAATAATTTAGTCTGTATTCTGCCTACAAGGTTTTCCTATTAACTTACACTATGACCTTGACCTGATCTTGAAAAACAATAGACATACTCCTCTCATCATGATGATCAAATGTACCAAGTTGTAAGATTCTGAAGCTTATGGTTCATTTCACAATTTGCCGACAAGATCTGGATAGACAGACACATAGTATGGACTACACCATACTATAATAATTATGTTCTGTCTTTGACAGGCATATAAAAAGTGCTCATGGAAAGACAGGGAAAGACACAGTGATTACAATAGGGTGTCTACTTCTTTAATGTGGTGTTCTAATGAGATATATTGTGTATCTATATACTGTTGGCTGATAAAAAGGGCAAAGGCTTGAATGAGCTTTTATTCTAATTCCAGCGATAAAGGAAATAAGGCTATTTCAGTGAAAAAGATGGTGGTCAGTAGAAGGTTGGTGCTAAGAGAAGATCTAACTCCCTTCACCTTCACAATGATGCACCACTACATAATGAGTGGTGTCCCCATATCGGGGAGGCAGAGTGTGAGCATCCTCTAATATACCTGCATCTATCCCAGGAGTCACGCTGTACTCGTTACTCTCAGTAGACAGAGCATAGTCTGCAATATACACAAAGGAAATTCATAGGACTAGTAATCATAGTCTGCAATATACACAAAGGAAATTCATAAGACTAGTATTCATAGTCTGCAATATACACAAAGGAAATTCATAGGACTAGTAATCATAGTCTGCAATATACACAAAGGAAATTCATAGGACTAGTATTCATAGTCTGCAATATACACAAAGGAAATTCAATAGTCTGCAATTTACACAAAGTAAATTCATAGGACTAGTATTCATAGTCTGCAATATACATAAAGGAAATATTCAACAAATTGTGTTTGTGAAACACTGCAGATGCCCTCGGATTAAAACAAAGTGGAACCAGGTCAAAGGTCAATGTTAAGGTCACAAGGTCAAAGATTTTGGTGTCAATGGAAAGGTCTTTGCTACAAGAAATACTCATACCAAATAAGAAAGCTCTACCTCTTATGGTGTAAAAGATATGACCAAGGTTAGTTTTTTGCTTCAGACAGACGGATGGGCCAAAATCTATATGCCCCACATCTTTGATCCCAGAGGCATAAAAGGAAATTCACTGGATTGATTGATGTTTCCGCCACACTCAACAATTTTTCAGTTATATGGTAGCACCCAGTTTTTATTGGTGGAAGAGAGAACCAAGATACAATGTACCTGGGAAGAGACCACCGACCTTCCGAAAGTACACTGGGAAATTTTCTCACTTACCGGTGCGAACAGGATTCGAACCCGCGCCAATAGAGGTGAGAGGCAGTGTGATTTTGAGCGCAATGCTCTAATCACTCGGCCACGGAGGCCCCAGAAATTCACTGGACTAGTAATCAGAAAATAGTCTTTAAAAGAATAGTCTACAACAGATTATAGATATTTTTACAATATTTTTTTTCCTGTGAAGGTGTTCCTGAGGTTTATTTTGACTCTTCCTATCACACGGTCAATATATCCTATCGCACAGTCAATATATCCTATCTCACGGTCGCACGGTCAATATATCCTATCACACGGTCACTATATCCTATCACACTGTCAATATATCCTATCACACGGTCAATATATCCTATTACACGGTCAATATATCCTATCACACTGTCAATATATCTTATCACACGGTCAATATATTCTATCACACGGTCACTATATCCTATCACATGGTCACTATATCCTATCACACGGTCAATATATCCTATTACACATGGTCAATATATCATATAACATGGTCAATATATCATATCACATGGTCAATATATCATATCACACTGTCAATATATCAATGTAAAATATCCATTAGTTTCTATTTTTGAGTAAGAAATACATTGTACTGTGCTCTGACTGAAAAGGATCAGTGATTTTTTTTGGGCCAAAATGCCACCGATATTCGGCTGTTTCCCCTCACAAAAATTAGCTAGTTTTTCCCAATTATATCTATGTGTTTTCGCCAATTTTTAATCTAGGGAAATTAGGCCATTTAATATTACCGTATATTGCTGACAAAGAGTAAATACGTTTTTTTCTTCAGTTTTATTCTCCAAACCACTGCACATGCAAAAAACTTTTGTAAAGAATATGTAAAACAATGAAGGCATCCATATAAGCAGATATGCAGCGAAGTATATAGTTTCCAGATACACATTAAGCCATATTGTTGACACTTTCATGTTTGACCGCCATTATATGTAGGGTCAGGCTAATAACAGGAAGTGGCCAACAGTATAGGGTTTTACTAAAATCCGAAAAATACAAACAGGAGAGACATTCTGGAAACTTGATTATTAATATAATATTTACAAGATTATGGGTACAATTGCTGGTGAATTAATAATTTATTATTTTCTTTATGATATTACCGAGCAAAGCTCGGACGGGCCGAAGGCCCGTCCGCGAAGCAAGGCTCTAAAGGTAACACGTATGTAAAAGAAAAAAAGTCAAAATCAGCAAAAGAAAAAGAGATAATCTATATACGTTCACTGAAATTTTCGTGATCCATATGGGCGCCGCCATTTATTTTTTTCATTACCTGCTTCAACAGTTATTCGTGTTTTATTTTGAATGCCAATAATAGAAGATTCTGACGTGCAATTCGTAATTTAAACATTCAGTTTGTTCAAAGTGAATAGTATAATTATGATTGTAACAGGTTTTAGCAAATAATTACATATAAAACCGTAATACGACTAAATAGATGAACGAGTTCATGAGTTTCTTTGAATAAGTATATACGATAAAATTACCGTTACTTTTTTTAACCATTTTGAATTTATTGGTTAATTTTGTTTAGTTATATAACGGCCTTTTTCATTGTATACGGAATATATTATTGTTGTTTATAATTGTTTGCTTTGAAAAAGAGGGGAAAAAGGTCAAGGCTAAATGTGACGTCACAATGCACAGTTTACGTGGCCTTGCGTTTTATTTCCCGCGTTCAATAAATAGGCGGATCCTGTAAAACTGTTGTCCCCATATAAACCCCTTTAATATTGAGATGTTACTGGGTTTTTAGCGCAAGGAAAATTTCATCAAAAATATATTTTTTTTAAATGAATCATAATCTACCGTACTTAACGGAATTATGATTACCACTTGGGACACTCCAATGACCATTACATGCTTCGCTCGGTCCAACGGTCACACCGTATACATATTAGACAATAAGTGATTCTTAGAAAAAGTTAATGATATTTATACAAGGTGTGACTTCCAATACATATTTATTTTATGATTTTAAATCAGATCTAAAATAAACCTCAAACAAAAATTTGATTATTTTATGCATCTTTACCATTTTAATTTACTATGAGTGATTTTTCCCAATTTGAGGAAAATGTCGCTAATTTTTCCCAATTCAAAAGGAGGGGTGGTAGTTTGAAAAACCAAAAAAAATCACTGAGGATATGTTCTTGCAAATTCTATAATGATATATTGGAACTGAGTACAGATATCAAAAGCTACATTTAACCTCATAATAATGATTTCATGAAAATAGCAACTTTGAATTCATATTAAGGACCGAAGGACCACAAAATTAATTAATTTGTTTATATTCAATGGGTTTGATATGTATATGTGCTTCATACTGTATATTGCATGTACATAAATTCTATTTCCTCAAACCCTTATGATCGAACACACATTATTAAACATTTGTGCCATGTTTGTTGGGAGGGCATGCAGCCATTCTGATTAAGAAATCGACTGTTAGGAAGACATGAGGAACATTTGTACTCAGTAGGATAAAGTAGATTTTTTTTCTGCCAATTAGAATAGTGTCACCTTGGAATTTTGTAAAAGCTATTCCAAGAAAAAAAGTATTTGGCAGGTGGGGGTATGAAAGTAACTTTAACACCATCACCCATACAATTTTATTATCATACACCCAAGCAGCCATACAATTTCATTCAGTCTTTAAGCAAAGCTATATCTAAATACAAGAGGCCCAAGGGCCTAGAATCGCTCTTCTGATAAATTGTACAACCCCACCATTTCTATTCTTAGCCTCTTAGTATTCTAAATCTTTAGTTAAATCCTAAGAATTAAAAAAAAGTAGGTCAATATGACCTACTTTTTGGTTTACACATTTTGAGAACCCAAGAAATATCAACTGACAAAGTTTGATGATTTTAAGCCAATTAGTATCTGAATATTGAAATATAGCTGTCAAATTCCAATCGTAGGTCATGGTGACCTACTTTTTGGTCAGCGAACTCCGAACATGCAAGACCCATCAACTGACAAAGTTTGATGACTGTAGGTCAAATAGTATCTGAAATATATAAATATAGCCGTCCAATTCCAAAAGTAGGTCAAGTTGACCTACTTTTTGGTCGAAACCCTTCGAACATGCAAGACCCAACAACTGACAAAGTTTGATGACTGTAGGTCAAATAGTATCTGAACTATATAAATATAGCCGTCCAATTCCAAAAGTAGGTCAAGGTGACCTAATTTTTGGTCGACACATTCCGTAGACTCAAGATGCACCAACTGTCAAAGTTTGATGATTGTAGGTCAATTAGTGACTGAAATATATAAATATAACTGTCAAATGCCAAAAGTAGGTCACAGTGACCTACTTTTTGGTCGATACACTCCGAAGACTCAAGATGCATCAACTGACAAAGTTTGATGATTGTAGGTCAAATAGTGTCTGAAATATAGTAATTTAGCTGTCAAATACCAAAAGTAGGTCACGGTGACCTACTTTTTGGTCGACACAAACCGAAGACTGAAGACGCATCAACTGACAAAGTTTGATGCTCCTAGGTTTTACAGTGCCCAAAATATGCATCTAAAATTGAAAATGTGAAATTTGAATATCTGCAAAATTCAAAAAGTAGGTCACTGTGACCTACTTTTTTATAAATATGTTTCAAGGCCTCAAGATGCATCAGCTTACAAGATTTGATGATTCTAAACCTCTCGGTATTTGAAATAACAACTTAAAATATATCTATAAATGATAAGCCATAAAATTCAGAAAGTAGGTCACAGTGACCTATTTTTCAGTTGACACATTTCAAGGTCTCATGATCCACCAACTGACAAGTTTTGATGATCATAGGCTTCAAAGTGTCCAAGATATGCATCAAAATTAATTTTAAAATAAATACCTGCAAAATTCAAAAAGTAGGTCACCGTGACCTACTTTTGAGACAACTTGACACAAGGTCCTAAGATGTATCAACTGTCAAAATTTGATGATCCTAGTCCTTACAATGACTAAAATATCAAAGATTTAAGGAAATATAAATTTAGGTCAACTTTGAAGTGACCTTGAGACCACGCCCTTTGCCCCAGGGTAATGCCTTGAACAATTTTTAATCTACAACATATCCTCATCCTTATGTGTAAGTTTGGTGATAATCTGCCCAGTGGTTCTTGAGAAGAAGATTTTTTAGAAACCACTACTTTTGTTTGTATTTTCCTGATTATCTCCCCTTGTTAAAGGGTCACATCCCTCTATTTAGTATGTATGAAAGCCCTTGGGCCAATGATACCCTGTAACAAATTTGAAAAAAATTGGCCAAGGGGTTCTTGAGTTATAGTCCTTTTTCTAAAAAGTTTACGCACACCGCACAAATGGCCATAGCATTAGCTCTTTGAGCCTTCGGCTCAGAAGAGCTAATAATAGGAAAAAGCTTAATGAATGCATTTTTGCAAAAATTTGCTTGAATTTTGTCACTATGTCAAAGTAAATTTTGTCACTATGCCAGAGTGAATTTTGTCACTATGCCAGAGCAAAGTTTGTCACTATGCCAGAGTGAATTTTGTCACTATGCCAGAGTGAATTTTGTCACTATGCCAGAGTGAATTTTGTCACTATGTCAGAGTGAATTTTGTCACTATGTCAGAGCAAAGTTTGTCACTGTCAGAGCAAAGTTTGTCACTATGTAAGAGTGAATTTTAGAGTATTTCCTTTTAGCACCTGCTCCTTTTGAATGATAACTCCTGTTAAATTGTGTTCAATATTATAAATGTATTTACAGCTATGCTGCTACAGGAAATATAATAATGGTGATGGCGAAAGATACCGACACAAAAATAACCCCACTTTATTTTAAGCACACGAGTTAGTGCATTGTCTGAAAAACAAAGACATGCTTAGAACTATTATTTGCAGTTGGGGATCATTCCTTAACCTGGTCACTCATCCAGAAAATAAAGGTCAGATGTAAGACACGAAGAAGGAGCAAGTGCTTGCCTTCATAGTTGTTTTGTCCATGCAAGTTTGAAATACACAAGTAGCTTAGAAATGTACTTGCTGTAAAAAAATTTCTAACTTACAAAACAAAATGTCAAGATGCCTTTTTGGTCAATTGAGTATTAGTTAAAAGTATCACTATCCCAAGGGCTAAGAAATAAATTTTCCTGTTCTACATATTATCATGAAAGCTAAATTCTAGTATTCACCAGCAGTATAAAACAAGATGTGTTCTTTATAAAACATAAATGCCCCCAAAAGTGCCCCTATTGATGAAAGATTTTTCAAATGTAATACAGTGTATACATGAATGTTACATCAACATACTTTGGACCCTGGCCTCACCCAGGTATCAAAACTCCTAACATTAGGATCACGAAATTGACAATTTTGGTAAAGGGCTACCTGCTCCTTCTAATTATCTATTTAATATCAATAGAATTAATGATGGTTTTTAAATGTTTTAACACAAAAACAATACATGACAAATTTGGCCCCGCCCTGGAGTCAGAACCTCTACCCTGGGGACGACAAAATTTACAATTTTGGTAGAGGTCTTCCTGCTCTACATCACTATGTATTTAGTTTTTCTTGTAGTCGTGTTGTTGTAGAGAAGATAATATTAAAACACTAGTCAATTTTCAGCAGTTTTTGCCCTGCTCTTAAGGCTCCAGGGTGCAGGAGTCCTGAAATTTACAATTTATGTTTTCTTTGTCCAAAAGATGCTTCATACCAAAATTGAAAAGAATTGGACGGTAAGTTATCAAGAAGGAGTTAAAACTGATTGATTGGTAACATACAACAGACAACATATGACAATATGAAAGTATATCAGGAGAGGACAACCACCATTATAAATCAATTTGCCCAGTACTCTCCAAAGATTGCAATATATTTTTTTCCATAATAACCCAAACCTCAGACAGTATCATCAATAATTTTGCAGCTAAAGTGTTTACACAAAACATGGACTGGTATGCAATGAACATATTTCAATCAGCTAAAAATGAAAATAGAGAACTAAAGACCACCTTTTGTGCACCAAAGCAGTGCATGTTAGTCTTTAATGAATGTCTGGTTAATGAGCACGAACTGTAGCAGAGATATAGCAAAAAATCAAACCTTCGTCTATGAAGACAAAACCATTGACGACTGAAACAGAGTTGATTCGAGTAAACATAAACAATCAATTAATCCACTTCTACACAAAATGGGGGGTTTTTTGTTTGTTGTTTTATGTCTCATTTGAGAATTTTTCATTCCTATCGAGACAACACCACCTGTAAGTGAAGTGCCCCAGATTTTGACCTATGCATGGCGCTCATTTTGTAGCCATGAGGGTTCTTTATCTACCAACGCCGGCTGATACAGGACCTCGGTTTTTAGATTAATATCTAAAAGGTTGATTACTTTCAATATCAAATACGTGGCCCCCAAGATCCAGAATCGAACCTGGAAGGTGCCAGATTAATATCTAAAAGGTCGATTACTTTCACCTCTAATGCCGGGCACTCAGCAAAGGAACAGTCACTACCAATATTAAATGCGTGGCCCCCAGGATCAAGAATCGAACCTGGAAGGTGCCAGTTGAGAAGTAAACACCCTATTAAACGACTAGGGTACAACAACCAATAAACAGAGGATATATATAATGTATTGTAACAATAAACAACCTCTGTTGTGTGATGCTCTTGAATTGTGCCAGTGTTATTTACTAGCAACATCTCTAGTATCAATGACATGAACTGTGCTCTCATTGATAAAATGTCTAGTTTCTTTACACCTGATACATGTCAATTGGTCACATGATATGGGTACTCACAAGTCTCCTTTAAGTTTCCTTCCACTGGATCTATTTTCACTGGCCCTGAGGTAGCTAAAAGACATTAAATAGAGTTTTTAACACTTTATCACCAACACTCATTTTGATAAAAAGTGAAAATTAACAGTTAATTATAAAAAAAATTAGTAACAAAACCGTGACACGAAAATCATTAAAAAACGCACGTCTACGTTCCAGGTCCGCCACATGAGAAGCATCAATCTCTGTAAATTCCGCTGTGGATGTCAGTGAATGTGAATCCTCCATCCCAGAATGCCGAGAAGAAGCAGATGTACTCTACATACACAAGAAAATGTTTTAATGTGGGTCTGTGCTTGAGAATCTATGAAGGGGGTATGTTGTATAAAATAATTACCAATTTTCCATCGTCTTCGGAGGGTAAGGGAGGTGAGGCCTCCTTTTTTGCCTGTTTGTTGTATTTCTTCTGTTGAGATATCAGCTCTTGTAATCTGTCAGAAACAAACACAGTAATGTAAGATTTATGATTTTCAACTTCAGACTATCAAAGGTTGTTAGAAACTTCCTGTCAAGCTGTACTATATGTGAGCCTTATGTAAACATACACTGTGGTCTCTCTAAATTTACCCATTTCCAACATATGCATAATAGCTCAATTAGTTCATATTCAGTTGGAATTTCTAGACAAGTATTGAATCCATGAATATTCATATATTCAGCATTTGCACCACAATTCTAGTGGTAAAAGTGCTAGCATTTGTATGTTTAATTAAAGTATTCATGAATACTACTGAAAGAATAAGCAGATATACTTGTGATTCCAGTTCTGAATGGCATCTGCTAACAACCGCTTTATTTTAACAATGTCATCCTGAATCAAGTACAGCCTCTCTTTCATATCTACAAAATAATACACCTCATCAACCAAGATATTAAACTGTTGAACTTCCATATTAAATGTTCTATGTAAAAGTAACCCAAAAGTTCTCAAGTGAAATATAAAACATGTCAAGCTGTGTTCCCAGAAATATAGAACAAGTGGTCTTCCCAAAAATATAGAACAAGTAGTCTTCCCAGAAATACAAAACAAGTGACCTTCCCAGAAATATATACAAAACAAGTGATCTTCCCCAGAAATATATAAAGAACAACTGGTCTTCCCCAGAAATATTTATAGAGCAAGTGGTCTTCCCCAGAAATATATATAGAACAAGTGGTCTTCCCAGAAATACAAAACAAGTGGTCTTCCCAGAAATATAGAACAAGTGGTCTTCCCAGAAATATAGAACAAGTGGTCTTCCAAGAAATATATATAGAACAAGTGGTCTTCCCCAGAAATATATATAGAACAAGTGGTCTCCCCAGAAATACAAAACAAGTGGTCTTCCCAGAAATATAGAACAAGTGGTCTTCCCAGAAATATAGAACAAGTGGTCTTCCCAGAAATATATATAGAACAAGTGGTCTTCCCAGAAATATATATAGAACAAGTGGTCTTCCCAGATATATAGAACAAGTGGTCTTCCCAGAAATACAAAACAAGTGGTCTTCCCAGAAATATAGAACAAGTGGTCTTCCCAGAAATATAGAACAAGTGGTCTTCCAAGAAATATATATAGAACAAGTGGTCTTCCCAGAAATATATATAGAACAAGTGGTCTTCCCCAGAAATATATATAGAACAAGTGGTCTTCCCAGAAATATATATAGAACAAGTGGTCTTCCCAGAAACACTGAGAGTTTGCATATACATGTATGTGCTAGTGTGGTTGTTCTAATCAGGTATAGAATTACCTTTAGGATCAGATTTGCCATCAATATCTACCCATATGTCTGCCAGCAGCTGCCTTGTGTTATCTGCTAAATCCTTTATTCTGCTTTTCTCAGTCTATAAATGTAAATTTGAAAAACTATATTACAGAACACACAATATCTCTTGCATAATAAACATGATCATGAATTTGATAAAGTATATAAACAGTCGTAAAGTGATATGACAAAACTTACTGGGATGATGGCCTTGTAGTCCGTGATGAGTTTATTCAGTGTTTCCTGGTGAGCTTCACAGTTAGTGTTCACAATGGAGGTATGGATGGAGGCAAACATATCTGTGCATCTGAAAAACAGGACCACATTCAGGATATACACTGTAGATAATGTTTGCTGTATTGTAAATTCTTTCCAAACTCTACATGAAAATGCTGATTTGCTTTCTGAATTGTGCATGTCACTGAACTGCATACTTTGTGGTTAAGAATCGGATTTCATCCTTGAGTCTTTTCCAGTGAGACTGCTGCATTCCTACTTCCAGAGTTATGACTGGCGGGGGATGCACAACCTCTCTCCTGGTGATTGGGTAGTATCTGTCATGCAACAGAATGTAATCCAATCAATGTCCAAGTTAAACATCATTAAAATTCACCACAGATATTCAATTTGTACAGATTTGATACTAATGCAAATACAGCATACATTATTATTTACATTAAATGCATTAATAACATAAATTCTAACACTAAACATACTTGAAGGTAGCTACAATATTGCGGTGTCCAAAGTATTGGCTGAAGAATTGATGTAGGGAGTGGTTACATTCATCCGCCCCCACTCGTCTGACAAATGAAGTAGCATGAAAACGAAGCTCCAAGTACTTTGCAAAGGACATATTCCAGCTGTCCATACTCATGGGAACAAGAGGTGTGGCCTACAGAATTCATTCCAAGTGCCCATAAATTCAATTTAATCCAATTTAAATCCTTTAATCCACTCACATACTTCGCTACACTTGTGTAGAAATATACAAAAGCGGATCAAAGGATCAAATCTTAATTAGATTGCCATATATTGAAAACTTTCCAACACATATATACAAATTCATTAAACAAAAATAAATTGATAGTTCTAAAGAAAACAGTATTTTTGTTTCTAGGAAGAATATCTTTTAAACATGATTTTCCCTTGCCTTTTCTACATCTCTGAATCCAGTCCACACAATTTAAAGAATTTGTTAAGGGCCAAGTTATCATGTTAGACAGACAGACAAGATTTATGTCCCCTTACTTTTAAAAGAAGCAGAGGTAACTACACCCAGTGACACTTTAATTTCCTTTTTCTAACCTGCCTACATTTCCTACACCAGTTCCACATCATCAGAGCCCTCTCACCCCCGGGGACACAGTTGGTGAGTTTCCTCAGTGAGATATAAATAGCACCGTTACTGTTGATGATTCTCCTGACATGATCTAACATTGGGACATCACACGTAGCTGAGGTACAGGTGAATGGCTGGCAGGAGTAAGACTCTCTGTAACAGGAAACAGTGCTCATTCAAATGACACTAAAGGGCTATATCATGATAAACTATAGCATGGATCAAGTCAATAAATAGAACCCGTGGTATGAAAACTCAAAAATTCCATCTCATTTTTGTTAATCATTTCAATTTCATTAATTAATACTGAATTTACTCTTGTTGATTAAAGAAATCAATTCTATTGATAACATGTAACATTAACAATTTTTACCTAAAACAGAACTTTTCCAGAAATCCACCCAGTGTAATATCTTGACTTCCATAAAATTCCATTGTGACCAACCTGTAAGTCAAATCAATTTTTACTAAGATTATTGCAAATTTTAAAATCCTATGTGTAACAATAGGTATAATTTCAGTATACTACACTCTATTTCTGTTTGTATGTGCTACCTGTGGAGAAGGACAAGGATTTCATTATCATCCCTACAGTACATATACTGTACTTATTAAGGAGGAAGACATGGTATTGGGTGATTGTTCCAACTTTTGTACATATACTGTACTTACTGAGGAGGAAGACAAGGCATTGTGTAATTGTCCCGACTTTTGTACATATACTGTACTTACTGAGGAGGAAGACAAGACATTGGATAATTGTCCTGACTTTTGTACATATACTGTACTTACTGAGGAGGAAGACATGGCATTGGGTGATTGTCCCGACTTTTGTACATATACTGTACTTACTGAGGAGGAAGACACAGCATTGAGTGATTGTCTCAACTTTTGTACATATACTGTACTTACTGAGGAGGAAGACACAGCATTGAGTGATTGTCTCAACTTTTGTACATATACTGTACTTACTGAGGAGGAAAACAAGGCATCGGTTGATTGTCTCAACTTTTGTACATATACTGTACTTACTGAGGAGGAAGACAAGGCATTGTGTAATTGTCCCGACTTTTGTACATATACTGCACTTACTGAGGAGGAAGACAAGGCATTGTGTAATTGTCCCGACTTTTTTACATATACTGTACTTACTGAGGAGGAAGACATGGCATCCGGTGATTGTCCCGACTTTAGTACATATACTGTACTTACTGAGGAGGAAGACATGGCATCCGGTGATTGTCCCGACTTTTGTACATATACTGTTCTTACTGAGGAGGAAGACATGGCATTGGGTGATTGCCCGACTTTTGTACATATACTGTACTTACTGAGGAGGAAGACACAGCATTGGGTGATTGTCTCAACTTTTGTACATATACTGTACTTGCTGAGGAGGAAAACAAGGCATTGGTTGATTGTCCCAACTTTTGTACATATACTGTACTTACTGAGGAGGAAGACAAGGCATTGTGTAATTGTCCCGACTTTTGTACATATACTGTACTTACTGAGGAGGAAGACAAGGCATTGTGTAATTGTCCCGACTTTTGTACATATACTGTACTTACTGAGGAGGAAGACAAGGCATTGTGTAATTGTCCCGACTTTTGTACATATATTGTACTTACTGAGGAGGAAGACAAGGCATTGTGTAATTGTCCCGACTTTTGTACATATACTGTACTTACTGAGGAGGAAGACATGGCATTGGGTGATTGTCAGACTTCTCAGAATAACTACTGAGTAAGACAACCAATCTTTGATGCTGAGCAAAGTCCAAACAATCCACCTGCAAATGCAAAGTATAAATTATCCAATAAAATCAGATCTGGACTGTACGTTTATGATGTTTTGATTTTGAGGTTGTAGCATCAATTTCTTTGCGGTAGTTCCCTGTCTTTGTGTTTAAGGAGTTGAATTCATGGGAATAACCACCACAACAAGATGTATTGTGCAACGCTAATCCCCTAAAGCATGGCCACATTTAGATGTGGGAAATTTGAATGAATGATCTTGACCTATATCAGTCACTTAGCTCTGACCTAGACTTTTCAGTTCACAAGTATGACGTATCTATCTCGCATGGTTTTAAATTTATACCAAGGTTAACATTGCAGACAGACCAAGCCACCAACAACAATATGCTCCCCAATCTTTGATCTCAGAGGGATACAAATGCTAGAGTAAGAGATCCCCACCCCAACCGAGTGATTTTGCAATAAAGCATTTTGACTGAAAACTATAATACAACATCAGTAAAAAATATGGTTCCTCTGCTACATGTGCATTATACTTTAAATCTACCATGCAGACATTGCAATACCATGGTGTGAGCCTTTTTGGGGCTCTCTCCTTCTGTGGGTTTCAGAGCCCCATTCTGGGCTTTCTGACTTGTTGGTTTTGGCCCCTTTGCTTCGTATGTTATGACAGGTCCCTTTGGAAGATTGTCATAGTTAAGTTTTAATCTTCCTCCTCGTGCTCTAAAGTCCGCAAGCATCTCCTACAAGAAAAATACTTCAAATGCAAATAATCTAAGTTTTAACCCTCTATCAATCTAATAATATTAACTAAAATTTCAAATACAAACAAGACCCATAGGCATTTATGGTCAAGCTAAGTATTAGAAGTGTTGCATGTTGAATAAGTGCATTGAGTGAATGTTGCAGTCTCTGAGAAATGAATGGACAATGAAAAGTAATGTTCAGTTCCTCTAATGTTCCTCCAATACAAAATTATGGCCTAGACAAAGATTTGTAATTTGACATCAGCTACTTTGAGGCAAAAAACTAATTTTTAAAGGTCACAATACATCATCTGTTGTAACCAACTTCAATGCTAAATATAAGAGTTTCAAGTTATGGCCCGATACAAATATATGATATAACATCCTTAATCTTTATCTAACCTGAGTTCTAACCCTCCCCCTCTTTATATTCATGCGTGACTAAAAATATCATTATTTTGATAGACTTCATAAGTCTTTCACCATTATTGTTTGGCTAAAATTTGTACAAAAGTATATTATACATAACTTTATTAACCAAGTTAACGAATCTTAAACTCAATAAAAGATATGCAGTATCTGCTTTCATATCTGCAGAGTCTCATCTTCTCCCAACTCCTAGGTTGATGTCCGATTAAAAAATGCATAAAAATTAATATCTCCACAAAATTAAAAAATCAATAAAAGAACACGTATTTGATGAATAACAAGATGTGTTTAAAGACCGAGAAAATAAGCACCGCCTTCAAATTTACCTGGCCTGTGAACCCTTGTCAATCAGGAGAAATTGAGCTTCACATTGGATGCAAGAAATTGATGGACATTTAGTTACTAGTCTTTGTTTATACCTTATCTATCTTATCAGGCGATCGAGGCGCCCGTGCAATCGTTGGATGTTTACCGCGTAATCCAACTAGAGAGGGAATTTTCATGTAGAGATAGTCATACAATAATAGTAGTAAATTTTACATACAATTACATCAATTAAAATAGAATATTGTACGGTATGCTTAGGAATGGGTACGATTGATAATTATTATGTATTGTTAGAATATAATTTACACGGACATCGATTTTATGCTAGACAGATTAATTATGAGTAAATGCACTGTACATTAAAATTTTGTTTACACTCATTTAAAGATTTATAAGCGTAATTTTCCCTCGAAACATGGCGACAAACATGTATGTAACTGCAATCTTATTAAAATTAGACGTTAAATCCTCTCCTATATTCGCATACACATGTATGTGAATACGCGAGCGGATCTAACATCTTATTTTAATTAGATTGATGTAACTGTCAACTAATATCGGAAGAGAAGTTAGCCACTATAAGGGCTCTTTCTTGTATATAATGGGTGGAATTAGGATCCAGAGGAAGAACAAATTCTTCGTCTGGACCAGTTATCGAAGGAACTGTCGGAAAATCCGAATGTCCTGACTGTTTTTGTAGGCCATGCGTTATGACTACCATGAATTTTTCAATCTTACAAAAACATACAGGTAATGCAGGTAACACTGATAACACCCCGTGTATTTGGGACGGTATATACAAGCAAGGGTTTCCTCAGGCTTGGGGCTTCACACCTGCCTTAAATTAGCTCCGCCCCTTACTAAACTTACCTGAGGAAAACCGACCAGTTGAAAACCTCGGTCTTTAACACTGTCAAAATTCATGGCCATATTCAGTTGTGGAGAATTTAACCTTCATATATGAACTTTACCTTATCAATTACACAATTTTGACCTAGAAGTTCATCAAGTGCAAGGTTTTACCTTATGACCAAAGTTATAGTTGCCATATAGATCATAAAACACACAAACCTGCATTTTCTTGTCAGTGAGAGGCAACGAGAGCTGACTAACAATGAGTGGGTGGGCCTCCACCACCTCCACCTGGGACCACATCAACACTGGCTTCTTCACAGGGGGCTGGTAGTCAACATTCTTACTCTTTTTCATCTCTTGGTGGGTCTGAGGTTCAAGATGACAAGACAAGTAAATTTCCTCTGGAAAAAATTTCCTGTTGAAACATAAGGACCCTTCCTCTGTTTCCAGATAGGGAAGTTCATAGCTGATAAAAGGAGAACATGAAAGAATCACTTCTTTCAAAAGTTTCTTATATTTCTGACAGTGCTTCAATGTTTTCTCCTGTAGAGTGTGGGAGCTGAAGAAGATCGTCTCGTCTTTGTTTTTCTGGTAATTATACAGCGGATCTGACTGATCTGACACCTCCAGTCCCGCTGGGTGTTTGGCTGAGGACTGCCGACTTCCTTTCCCACACATTTTCTGACTCCCATTCTCTGTTAATCTGTTGACACAGTTCTCTGTTCTGTTGTCAACTACCAGACCTATTTCATCTCTTCTGTCTTGCTGACTGACAATAATGGGAGTTTCCTCTTGAATGATCACCACTTCTTTGCTAACTTCTGTCTCCATCTCTTTCATCTCCTTTTCATCCACTGCCTTGCCTGTCTTGTCCTGACTTTCAGAATCTTGAATGTTAACAACTATCTCAACTTCCATTTCACTACTGAAACTTTCCATGTTCTGTGACCCATTCCCAACACTGTACTTGTCAATCCCAATGGCGGTTATGGGTAGACCCTCGTCATCTGCATTCTCATCATTTATGGAAGCCACCTCATCAGGTGTCGTCTGCTCCTGAGTTTTGGAAGCCGTTGGCTGATAAACCTCCATGGAGACAGATAAATCATCCATACCGGATGTCAAGGAGTTTGCTTTGGAATTATTAACTGGCAGAGCAAATTCATCCATGCAGAAAGATATCTCTAGCTTGGAGTGATAGGAGACAAACACCATCCACTTCATTATCTTTTTCAGCTGTGAAAAAATGTCTTTTATTAGTACACTGTATTTGTGACACTGTACACTGGGGAAATTTAGTGTTACTGCATGAAGGGAAATATTCGCCCCTGTTTTATTTTTGTCCCTTTTACCCTCGTTGACAGGGGGCAGATCTAAGACTGAGTAATAAAGTTCTCACTCTAATCTCTCTATTAACACAAGTGACAACTGTGTCTGCTGGGCGAATTTAAAATGGAACAAAAAAGATTTGTAAGTTTAGAAAGGCAAAAATACCACAGGTGGAAATAGCCCTTTATACAGCATCTTTGTCCTTGTGCCCTGATAGGATTATACTTTTTAAACTTTGTTTAAAATTTATACCTGGATTTAAAATTGCCTAATGATACAGTGAAAAAAGAAAGGGGTAAAACTATCCGATGCAGTATACTTTCAGTTTGTTTTATTTCAATATAATTTCAGAACCATAACAGTACTTGTCTGTCAACTCCTGCATGCCTAACTGTAAACATCTATAAACTTTACCCTTTTGAGTTCACTGACAGTGCCCCCTCTCAATATGACAGTACATCCAAGGTGTGTGGCACAACCATCCAAGCACAGCATAGTCTTGGTCTCACCTAAAACAAAAATCACAAATCTGTTACATCAGCATCACCTTCACAGGAACTAGCAAATAGCCAGATCCTAGTCACTACACAGATATAGACTTCAGACAATACAGTCAGGTCCCATTATCTGTGAAAGATTATTCATAGTAACAAAGATACCGTTATATGTGTCTCATTCATTCAGAAGATTACTTATAGGAACTACCACACGGTGTTAGATGCGATTTATTTACCATAGTAACTACCATGTTGTATTAGTTGTACCACATTTACCATAGCAACTACCATGTCATATTAGTTGTATCACATTTACCATAGTAACTACCATGTTGTATTAGTTGTATCATATTTACCATAGCAACTACCATGTCGTATTAGTTGTGTCATATTTACCATAGCAAAAGATTACCTATATTTACTAAATGTGGTAAAATGTGTCTTAATCAAAAGATTAGCTATATTTACTAAATGTGGTAAAATGTGTCTTAATCAAAAGATTACCTATATTTACTAAATGTGGTAAGATGTGTCTTAATCAAAAGATTACCTATATTTAATAAATGTGATAAGATGTGTCTTACCCAGTGGGAGTGAGAATTTCAGGACCTTGAAGTTGTGACAGAAGCCTAGGTTTATTGGACCACTGACAATGCTATCAATCGATGGCACTATGCAGGCCTGGGTGAATCTCGCTAGTCTCTCCAACACACACTGAATAAGCAAACAAAATCGTAAACAAATCCATTCACAACATAGTGATTTACCCATAATTAAGTCGCTCACTACGTTATCATGAATAGTGGTAAAAGTTCATATTCTTATACAACCATAAAAAAGAATTCAGACTGAAGAGAGAACGAATAATGTCCGTGTAATTACCATTTTGACGTTGAAGATGAGCGTAATGCCGGATTGTAGGAGGTAGGTCTGAGCCAGACGAGACACGGTATTTTCCACTACTACAATGTCTGGGCGGGGCTTCAGAGAGGCAATTTTAGATATGTTGTTCTTGAGAAACTCTTCTTCCTGTGATGTAACAATAAAAATCATTATTATTGCCAAAGTGCAGACTGCAGGTTTTCAAAACATACTGAAATATGTTTAAAAGTTGAAGACTTTCTCAAACATTATGAAAGGAACATATGCACACTTTGGAAAATGTCTTCTTTATATACAAAATTTAATATCATATTTCCTTGACAGATTGGGCTTGATCATCTTAAATGTTACTGTTCTGTCTTTATCAAGGAATAAAGATACACGTGACACATAAATACTCAGCATCAAAACAAAATTCGCACCTCATCTTAGACAGCACGGTCACTTGACAGCTAGGTATTCAAAATTACAGGAATTGTTTAACCTTGTAACAATAATAATATTTTTTAAAATGTAATTTTGAACTGACCTTGTAATTCGTTAAGGTCTAATACGTTAGAGTTAGTAACTTTTTATTTATTGCAGCAACTTCTCCAGCGTTTTCGGCAGCTCAGAAAAAGAACTGACACTGAACTATTGACTTACCTGCAGTATTTGAGGTTCCAGGGAGGAGAATTTGTTTACCCTCCTCTGGTATGGAGCTGTGACTTACCTGCAGTATTTGAGGTTCCAGGGAGGAGAATTTGTTTACCCTCCTCTGGTACTCGATGGATCCCTTCATCAGTAAGATTTGAGGGTTAGTGATCTGGCAAGTCATCTTTTTATGGGCAATATTTTTGGTGAACACAATGCCATGAATCATACAAGTCTGTTCCTTATTTCCGCCTGGAATCTGTGAAAAAGACGACAGTATTTATATCCTTTCATTTTATGAATGACTGTGCGTAAAAAGTGCTTCACATCCCTTTGTTAGCAAAATATGAATTTCATCACTAATGCCAAATATATATCCTCAAAATTTTTAAAATGTTTCATTTGTCATATATGTACACTTAATCTTGAAAATGACTGCAAATGCTTAAATGTTTACATTGGTAACTGACACAAGTAGTAATGAAACCGATCAAAATGTGTTTACCAAATAATTACTCAAAGCTTGCTGACGAATGACACTTTCAATTCATACCCGTCTCAAGATTTGTGCACATTAACTTTCAATAATATGGCAACATTCAAAAACACAAACACAAACTTAGCTCATCAACTTACCTAAATTCGTGCACGCTGTCAATATACTGGAATTCATAATAGTTCAATACTTAACCCTCCCTCCCCATTCTCTTACTATTCTAATTTTACTTTCACTTTATCTGTAAGTCGTACATAAAATTTCAGCGTTTAATTGTTGTAATGACGCAATATTTTAAAAAATATTTCACAAATTTATTTGAAAATAAATAAGGTTCGTCCTCTTACAATGCCATAGAAGGAAGCTAAGTGTGATAATGTTTAGTGCAAGGGTTCTCTTTAAATTTTGCCCACAAGCTGTAATGGACACACCCACACACACGTACAGCAGTGATGATATATCGCTTAACAACTAGGGGATAACAAGAGGCTGATAGGCCTTATCTGCCTCCTGAGTGTTAGTTGAAAGTATCACTAGCCCCAAGGGCTATGAAATCTATAATAATTTTTCTGTTCTGCATCTAATACTGTACAGCTGATTTTTTCTGCAGGGTGATAAATTTGGCTGATTTTAACAGTTAGATAGCTTTCCGCCAAAATTTCACTTGCCAAATATGTACCCAATTGTGACTTCAGTATTTGCAAGAGAGATAACTCTTCCTTGTCTGCCAAATTTTATTCCGCTAAAATTATTAGCATACCTTTGAGACAGCAAATCGCCAAAATTTAGACCCGCCCAAAAAACTCACTATACGATATTCATCAGCAATATAAGACATGTGTTCTTTAAAAAACACAAATGCCCCAGAAAGTGCCCATACTGATGAATGACTTTACAGAATATATGTCATATTAACACTAATTATGACTATTTTGGATCTGCCCTAAATTCAGAACCCTGTGATTGTGAAATTCTCAATTTTGGTACTTTTCTATCTGCTTTTCTTAAATATGCATTTAGTTTTCATTGATAAAGTCAATAACCACTATAATAATTTTGACCCCCACCCTGGAACCAAAGCCCCTGAAATTTACAATTCTAGTAAAGGACTACTTGTTTCTTTTAAATATCTATTTATTTTTTTAATATACATGTAGTATCAATATCATTAACGTAGATGTCATTTAAATGTTTGACACATAAACACTATATGCCAAGCTTTGCCCCAACCTGGAGTTAGAACCTCTACCCCGGGGATCATGAAATTTACAATTTTGGTAAAGGCCTTTCTGCTCTACATCACCATGGAACTAGTTTTTCTTACAGATGTGCAGTTCTTGAGAAGAAGATTTTTGAAAATTGGTCAATTCTTGGTAGATTTTGCCCCATCCCTAAGACCCCAGGGGTGCAGGAGTCCAGAAATTTAAAAATGTATGTCCTCCTTGTCCCAAAGATGCTCCATATCAAATTTGAAAAGAATTCGAATGGTAGTTATCAAGAAGTTAAAAATGTTCTATTCTCGGCGCACGATGATAGATGCAGACCAATAGCAATAGGTCACCTCAGTGACTTAGGTGACCATCAAAGGTTTACATTACCTTTTTAAACTTGATATATTTCCTGATGTCCATGTGGTCATTTTCAACCCTAACATCTGGGCAGACATAGCGACTGATACGGTCAGCAGTGCCCAGTATGATGTCCAGCCAAGACTTGGACAATCCCTCCTGTGTCAACATCTGACTGGCCAAATCTCTCAGGTGGTCTTTGTATGCATCCCTAAATAAATGTACCTCCTTAGTTATCAGTACACACTGAAATGGTGTTATAATGTGATAAAAAGAATCTCCCATGGTTTGGGGTTAGATATTATTTATATCCAACTCGCCAAGGCTCAGGGATAGAAAAGGCAAAACTCATTGAATATAAATCATATAAAACCACAAACCATGGGAGACCCTGTATATCATCAGCATCAGTGTGACTGTACTATTAAGATTAGCAAAATGTTTGTTTTTTGACTCAAGTTTCAATGCCTGAATGGTTTCATTCATAATAGGTCTAGAGAATTCCTGATAGTAACACACTCTAATAGACCTAGAGAATTCCTGATAGTCACACACTCTAATAGATCTAGAGAATTCCTGATAGTGACACACTCTAATAGATCTAGAGAATTCCTGATAGTGACACTCTCTAATAGACCTAGAGAATTCCTGATAGTGACACACTCTAATAGACCTAGAGAATTCCTGATAGTAACACACTCTAATAGATCTAGAGAATTCCTGATAGTGACACACTCTAATAGATTTAGAGAATTCCTGATAGTGACACACTCTAATAGATTTAGAGAATTCCTGATAGTGACACTCTCTAATAGACCTAGAGAATTCCTGATAGTGACACACTCTAATAGATCTAGAGAATTCCTGATAGTGACACTCTCTAATAGACCTAGAGAATTCCTGATAGTGACACACTCTAATAGACCTAGAGAATTCCTGATAGTAACACACTCTAATAGATCTAGAGAATTCCTGATAGTGACACACTCTAATAGATTTAGAGAATTCCTGATAGTGACACACTCTAATAGATTTAGAGAATTCCTGATAGTGACACTCTCTAATAGACCTAGAGAATTCCTGATAGTGACACTCTCTAATAGACCTAGAGAATTCCTGATAGTGACACTCTCTAATAGACCTAGAGAATTCCTGATAGTGACACACTCTAATAGATTTAGAGAATTCCTGATAGTGACACACTCTAATAGATTTAGAGAATTCCTGATAGTGACACACTCTAATAGATTTAGAGAATTCCTGATAGTGACACACTCTAATAGATCTAGAGAATTCCTGATAGTAACACACTCTAATAGACCTAGAGAATTCCTGATAGTGACACTCTCTAATAGACCTAGAGAATTCCTGATAGTGACACACTCAAATAGATTTAGAGAATTCCTGATAGTGACACACTCTAATAGATCTAGAGAATTCCTGATAGTGACACTCTCTAATAGACCTAGAGAATTCCTGATAGTGACACACTCTAATAGATCTAGAGAATTCCTGATAGTGACACACTCTAATAGATTTAGAGAATTCCTGATAATGACACACTCTAATAGACCTTGAGAATCCCCGACAGTCCCAGACCTAAGTTTAATGAATAAGGTGCATAATAAGTCTAGAGAATCCCAGACAGTCACAGACCTGAGTTTAATGAATGGGGTGCATAATAAGCCTACAGAATCCCCGACAGTCACAGACCTGAGTTTAATGAATGGGGTGCATAATAAGCCTACAGAATCCCCGACAGTCACAGACCTGAGTTTAATGAATGGGGTGCATAATAAGCCTACAGAATCCCCGACAGTCACAGACCTGAGTTTAATGAATGGGGTGCATAATAAGCCTACAGAATCCCCGACAGTCACAGACCTGAGTTTAATGAATGGGGTGCATGATAAGCCTAGAGAATCCCTGACAGTCACAGACCTGAGTTTAATGAATGGGGTGCATGATAAGTCTAGAGAATCCCAGTCAGTCACAGACCTGAGTTTAATGAATGGGGTGCATGATAAGTCTAGAGAATCCCCGACAGTCACAGACCTGAGTTTAATGAATGGGGTGCATGATAAGTCTAGAGAATTCCAGTCAGTCACAGACCTGAGTTTAATGAATGGGGTGCATAATAAGCCTACAGAATCCCCGACAGTCACAGACCTGAGTTTAATGAATGGGGTGCATAATAAGCCTACAGAATCCCCGACAGTCACAGACCTGAGTTTAATGAATGGGGTGCATAATAAGCCTACAGAATCCCCGACAGTCACAGACCTGAGTTTAATGAATGGGGTGCATAATAAGCCTACAGAATCCCCGACAGTCACAGACCTGAGTTTAATGAATGGGGTGCATGATAAGCCTAGAGAATCCCTGACAGTCACAGACCTGAGTTTAATGAATGGGGTGCATGATAAGTCTAGAGAATCCCAGTCAGTCACAGACCTGAGTTTAATGAATGGGGTGCATGATAAGTCTAGAGAATCCCCGACAGTCACAGACCTGAGTTTAATGAATGGGGTGCATGATAAGTCTAGAGAATTCCAGTCAGTCACAGACCTGAGTTTAATGAATGGGGTGCATAATAAGCCTACAGAATCCCCGACAGTCACAGACCTGAGTTTAATGAATGGGGTGCATAATAAGCCTACAGAATCCCCGACAGTCACAGACCTGAGTTTAATGAATGGGGTGCATAATAAGCCTACAGAATCCCCGACAGTCACAGACCTGAGTTTAATGAATGGGGTGCATAATAAGCCTACAGAATCCCCGACAGTCACAGACCTGAGTTTAATGAATGGGGTGCATGATAAGCCTAGAGAATCCCCGACAGTCACAGACCTGAGTTTAATGAATGGGGTGCATGATAAGCCTACAGAATCCCCGACAGTCACAGACCTGAGTTTAATGAATGGGGTGCATAATAAACCTAGAGAATCCCCGACAGTCACAGACCTGAGTTTAATGAATGGGGTGCATGATAAGCATAGAGAATCCCCGACAGTCACAGACCTGAGTTTAATGAATGGGGTGCATAATAAGCCTACAGAATCCCCGACAGTCACAGACCTGAGTTTAATGAATGGGGTGCATGATAAGCCTAGAAAATCCCCGACAGTCACAGACCTGAGTTTAATGAATGGGGTGCATGATAAGTCTAGAGAATCCCAGTCAGTCACAGACCTGAGTTTAATGAATGGGGTGCATGATAAGTCTAGAGAATCCCCGACAGTCACAGACCTGAGTTTAATGAATGGGGTGCATGATAAGTCTAGAGAATCCCTGACAGTCACAGACCTGAGTTTAATGAAGGCTGCCCTCTCGCCATTCTCCTCCTTGAGGGACTCGATGTGTCTCCACCCTCTGTTCATACTGGTTAGTTTGTCTGCTGTGATGGTCTGAGAGCTGGTAAACATGGAACCTACAGAAATGTACCATTAGATAAATACTAATAAGGAAAAAGATGCACATGGATTCTGTTTGCCATGCCATTCTGAACTATGATACAATGTTACATGTCTGTTACAATGCATCATGTACATGCTGTAAATAATTTCAATTCGTGATAACTTTACTCTAATGTAAATTTGTGACATTGCAGCTGTACATGAATAAGTTTTTATACACATGTATATGCATAACAAATCAAATGCATTCCAGAATAAAAAAGGAAATTCCGGGAGTACTTTTTCTGGGTTTTAGAGCAAATCTGTCATAGGGTAAACGAATGAAGATGGAGGAATGTTCTCCTATCTCAAATGTTGATGTAGTAACATTACTCTATCCTCTGTGGATCTTATTGCTCAAAATCTCTGATAGAGGAATGTTCTCCTATCTCCAATGATGATGTAGTAACATTACTCTATCTTCAATGATCCTATGATAGAGGAATATTCTCCTATCTCAAATGCTGATGGAGTAACATTACTCTATCTTCTATGGATCTTATTGCTCAAAATCTCTGATAGAGGAATGTTCTCCTATCTCCAATGATGATGTAGTAACATTACTCTATCTTCAATGATCTTATTGCTCAAAATCTCTGATAGAGGAATATTCTCCTATCGCAAATGCTGATGGAGTAACATTACTCTATCTTCTATGGATCTTATTGCTCAAAATCTCTGATAGAGGAATATTCTCCTATCTCCAATGATGATGTAGTAACATTACTCTATCCTTTGTGGATCTTATTGCTCAAAATCTCTGATAGAGGAATGTTCTCCTATCTCCAATGATGATGTAGTAACATTACTCTATCTTCAATGATTTTATTGCTCAAAATCTCTGATAGAGGAATGTTCTCCTATCTCCAATGCTGATGTAATAACATTACTCTATCCTCTGTGGATCTTATTGCTCAAAATCTCTGATAGAGGAATGTTCTCCTATCTCCAATGATGATGTAGTAACATTACTCTATCTTCAATGATCTTATTGCTCAAAATCTCTGATAGAGGAATGTTCTCCTATCTCCAATGCTGATGTAGTAACATTACTCTATCTTCTATGGATCTTATTGCTCAAAATCTCTGATAGAGGAATATTCTCCTATCTCCAATGATGATGTAGTAACATTACTCTATCTTCTGTGGAACCTATGATAGAGGAATGTTCTCCTATCTCAAATGCTGATGTAGTAACATTACTCTATCTTCTATGGATCTTATTGTTCAAAATCTCACCGCGGTGGCCGAGAGGTTAGAGCGTTCACCCTGCATGCGGAAGGCTGGGGTTTGAATCCCGGCCACGGCAGACCACAGCCTTAAGTCGTTAAAATAGGTAGTGACAGTTCCATCGCCAAACGCTCGGCATCAGCTGTGAATGTCACGGTTCCTCGGAGATTACCTTAAAAACGTATGTCCCGTGCCACAGTAGGTGTGGCACGCTAAAGAACCGGAATGTTCTCCCATCTCAAATGTTGATGTAGTAACATATAGAGGAATGTTCTCCTATCTCAAATGTTGATGTAGTAACATTACTCTATCTTCTGTGGATCCTATGATTGAGGAATATTCTCCTATCTCAAATGTTGATGGAGTAACATTACTCTATCTTCTGTGGAACCTATGGTAGAGGAATGTTCTCCTATCTCAAATGCTGATGTAGTAACATTACTTTATCTTCTATGGATCTCATTGCTCAAATCTCTGATAGAGGAATATTCTCCTATTTCCAATGTTGATGAAGTAACATTATCTTCTATGGATCTTGTTGTACAGAAAAGTCTTAATAATTAGAAACTCTAATATTGTCTTTGTAAAGCACATGCTATCTGTGTATGTACTGCACTGTCTTAACAGTTGCTTGTTAAGGGGCATCCTAAACACTATTGTATTCATAACTGTTTGGTAAGAAAATCAATTTGATAAGGAAACTGTATCTTCTCTCAATGATCATGATATAAAGAATTTCTATGAACACACACACACACACACACACACACACACACACACACATACATGCATTAGGGCATTGGTAAAGGGGCGGCAATCGGCGTCCCGATAATTTTGAAAACAAAATTGAAAACAAAAATGCAAAATTTGGAGAGGCGATATCTGCTAATTGGAGAGTATAACACCATCTGTGGTCAATAGAGCGGCAAAATGCGAAAGCTATTGTTTACACTAGCTGATGAAAATGGGATCTAAAATTAAGTGATAAGACAATGCCTTCTTGCTGTAAAAGAACCAATTTAGCAATACTGCTAACACAAACTTTCTGTCAATTCAATGAACAGGATATATGTATAATAAAATACATAATGGTAGAAGGCCAATCTCTAAAGCTTACAAAAGTATGAAACAATTAATTACATAGAATATTGAAAGAAGGATGAGGTAGACAGGGAATCAGAGAAATTATCGCCACAAAAAATTATTTATAAAGTGGGGGAGGATGTAAGTAGTATCCATGCTTCAGGTGCCTGCATGTGGATGAATGCTCTGGATTTCTTTCATAATATAATTTCAATTCCTTAGACTAATAATTTTGTCACATGCATCATCCAATTCGGATTTCATGAAAATATAGTTACAATTTACATTACCAATTTATTTACGATTTTCAAATATGACAGGAAAATTACAATAATATAAATGTGATGTGTTTATAAGTTATAAAGGAACGTGATATCTTCTGTCCCCTCAAGAATTTTACTTTTTATCAATGGTGGAGAGAGAGAGAGAGAGAGAGAGAGAGAGAGAGAGAGAGAGAGAGAAGAATCACATTATCAAAGTTATCAGTTTGACAACAGGCTGATAATTGAATGCATATCAATGTATCAAATCCATCATGAATATTCTTATAGGTTGCATATTATATATACATGTATATATACATGTATGTAGTATCCATCTTGAAGAATCTTAGAACATATAGAGGTCATTACGTGTATAATGTTACTAATTCTTGCAATAATGCAATTATAAAACAGTTTTGAAAACACAGTTGTATTTGGTTTCATGGTATACAGGGCTCGAAATTAAGATATGTTCGTCAGTCTGTGACTGGCTAAAAGTCTGGCAGACTGACCGGCATTTGTTTTAGTCAGTCCGATGGGACTGGTTAATTTTCTAAAGCATCATTTTGGAAAATATACTTAATATGAAATTCCATACACATTTCGCATGCTTCGATGTGTTACAATATTGTCTAAGGCATAATGAGTTAAATTTCATTTTAATGATATCAACAAAATATATTTGATTATTTCAGGAAAACTCTGTTGGACTGGTAATTTTTTCTGCGGACTGGTTAAAATTATACCCCATCAGTCCGGCTGGACTGGTGACATAAAAAGTTAGCTTCAAGCCCTGGTATAAATAGTACATAATTTACATATACCTCAGAACTGATCATTCCACACACATACATATTGTAGGTGTGACACAGAACTGATCATTCCACACACATACATATTGTAGGTGTGACACAGTTATAAACAGCTTTTACAGATTCCGACACTGGTTTAATTCTAATAGATCAAAACAAGAACTATTACTTTTGTCAATGTGTTTTTACTACATTTGTATATCTGATGCTTTTTTTTTTTTATCAAATAAAGATTTAATATAATTATGTATTTTTACAATTAATATGAATGATCTGTGATTACAGTACAAATCAATCATGATACATGCATAGTTACAACTTTTTAGGAAAAAAGAAATCACATATTATTAGCCTGTTTACACAGCAACAGCTAAGATGTTCAGATTTCAACATTTGACCTGAAATCTAAGGCACATTGACACAGCCACCAGCTAGCCCACTGTGATTAATTTATGTTATCAATTTGTGTAGAGCTGATAGGCACAACAACTGCAGGATGATGATATATTTATAGATTCACAAAGGTGGCTTGATCATTCTAATCTTCACTAGCATATTATTAGATTTTGAGTTCCCAAGGTACAATTGTATATGTAAAAATGATGTGATTGAATGTCTGAGAAAATGATTACTTACTCTAACTCTGAAGTCTAGCTTGGATAGAGGGGGAGATAAGGCCATCTTAAAGGCCGGGAGTAACCTAGAAAAATTTACACCCCTACAGCAATATATATGGCAAGAGGACAGGGCTTAGCAGTGTTATCAGAATAAGCAGCAGTCTGATGCTTGACTCTACACTGCTCTGTAGCAGACGATATTTTGAACAGGGAACTGGCATGATTTATCAAAATAAACTAAAGTTTTCCTGCATTTTTCTACCACTCTGTTCAATCTGTGAGGCACTGAAAGGATATGTTTTTACTTTAACAAAACTTCACCCTACGAACTACAAAATGAATTCATCATTGTTTTATCCATGTCTTTTAAAACATATAGTTTTTTGATAATATACACAAATATTGGTGTATATGATATACTAATACTTATGATTTTCCTCTTGGTACCTTTCAATTATGAGAAGAATTTGGGGGGAAATTGTAGCTGTGCAATGGAGGACATGTGCATTGAAGGATTATTAAGAAACACTTTGTCCATTATGATATTTGGAGACCTACTGTCTGTGATTGTCTCTTTTGACGTTGTAATGTTCACACGTAAGAGTCCAGATTGAGAGTAATTTTAAAGTGATGGTTGATCAATTGGACATTTGTCATCATTAGTGAGAGACAATGGGATTTACACTGGCCTAGGATATTGTTGCTTGATCAGAAAAACATCATGCTTGACATTATTCTAGAAAAGGTACCAGCAATCCTTCAAAACTCTGAAACAGCGATCAGACTGAACAGTCCTAATGAGTTATTCTTATAAAGTTAGCAAATTTTTTAAAGGAATGTGATTATATTTAATTAAAAAATAAAATCTGGATTTACCAATGATATATGAGTAAGTACTTTTTTTCCACGTTATACAGTGATTTGATTACATGTTGCCTTTGGTGCAATCCCCCTTATCTAGAACTAGACAAGCATGCTCATGCAATATGCGAGTCAACATCCGGTGTAAACAATAACAAAAGATATCATTACAGCATTACATTATATCAGATGAACTACTACTGTCACACTTCAAAATGTTGCACTGCACACATTTAACACAGTGTTACAAATGCAAGGTGAAGATAACGAACAGTGATCAATCTCATAACTCCTACAAGCAATACAAAATAGATAGTTGGGCAAACAAAATCTATAAATCAGCACGATGAAATATACAATAGATATAGCTAAAACACTTTACACATCTAAGGACGGTGCTTGAGCTAGGGGCTCTAAGGGTGCAGATCGGCCCCAAATTTACATATCTTTAAAATTCAGTCAATAAACTTGACATTACTCTATTGTTACTCTTGGCCATTTAGTTGTTCTTAATAGAGGCATATATCTGGGAAGTCTTGTATCAATGATGTCACATTCACCTGGTATTATGATGTTGTTTCCACAACAAGAGGCCTAGGGGCCTTATAGGTCACCTGAGTATCATGTAACAACCTTCCAATGTTTGAATTAGGTTTGTGTTTAAATATAAGAATTTTACTTTTGGATGGAAGAAACATTGAATAGCTATGTGGTCATGAAGTACATGTGTCATTTTAGAAGATTTTTTAAAATCACACTCATTTTGATGGTTTTTGCCCCACCCCTCAGGCCCCAGGGGGGCAGGGACCACGAATTTCACAATTTTTGTTCCCCTCCACCCACAGATGCTATATGCCAAAATTGGTTGAAATTGGTTCAGGGGTTTCAGAGAAGAAGCTGAAAATGTTCAAATGTTGACGCACGACGAAGGACAAAAACAGAAGATTTTCAAAGAAATATTGCATTTTCACTATATAATCAATCAGCCCCGCCTTTGCACCAGAACCCCTGACCCAGGGGCCATAAATTTCAGTTTTGAAAGAAGCATCCTTGATCATCATTATCATACTATTAGTTTGTCTACTTAATACCCAGCAGCAGAGGAGAAGATTTTCAAAGAAATAAAATGCATTTTCACTATATGATCAATAGGGCCCCACCCTAATACCAGAACCCCTGACCCAGGGGCCATGAATTTCACAATTTTGAAAGAGGCATCCTTGCTCATCATAACCATGCTATTGGTTTGTCTACTTAATACCCAAGGACAGAGAAGAAGATTTTCAAAGAAATAATGCATTTTCACTTTATGACTTATAGAGCCCCACCCTAGCACCAGAACCCCTGATCCAGGGGCCATGAATTTCACAATTTTTAAAGAGGCATCCTTGCTCATCATTACCATGCTATTAGTTTGTCTACTTAATACCCAGAGACAGAGAAGAAGATTTTCAAAGAATTTCTACATTTTCACTATATGACCAATAGAGCCCCACCCTAACACACCAGAACCCCTGATCCAGGGGCCATGAATTTCACAATTTTTAAAGAGGCATCCTTGCTTATCATTACCATGCTATTAGTTTGTCTACTTAATACCCAGAGACAGAGAAGAAGATTTTCAAAGAATTTCTACATTTTCACTATATGACCAATAGAGCCCCACCCTAACACTAGAACCCCTGCCCCAGGGGCCATGAATTTCACAATTTTGGTAGAGGGCTCAACGCTCATTATAATTATGCCCACAGTTTGGCTTCTTGATGTCCAGGAGTAAAGAAGAAGATTTTTTAAAATTACACTCATTTTGATGGTTTTTGCCCCACCCCTCAGGCCCCAGGTGGGCAGGGACCACAAATTTCACAATTTTTGTTCCCCTCCACCCACATATGCTATATGCCAAAATTGGTTGAAATTGGTTCAGGGGTTTCAGAGAAGAAGCTGAAAATGTTCAAATGTTAACACACGACGCACCACGACGGACAAAAACAGATAGCAATAGGTCACCTGAATGATTCAGGTGACCTAAAAATCTCATATTCCTCTATCAGAGATTTTGAGCAATAAGATCCATAGAAGATAGAGTAATGTTACTCCATCAGCATTTGCGATAGGAGAATATTCCTCTATCAGAGATTTTGAGCAATAAGATCCATAGAAGATAGAGTAATGTTACTACATCATCATTGGAGATAGGAGAACATTCCTCTATCAGAGATTTTGAGCAATAAGATCCACAGAGGATAGAGTAATGTTACTACATCAGCATTGAGATAGGAGAACATTCCTCTATCATAGGTTCCACAGAAGATAGAGTAATGTTACTACATCATCATTGGAGATAGGATAACATTCCTCTATCAGATATTTTGAGCAATAAGATCCACAGAGGATAAAGTAATGTTATTACACCATCATTGGAGATAGGAGAATATTCCTCTATCAGAGATTTTGAGCAATAAGATCCATAGAAGATAGAGTAATGTTACTCCATCAGCATTTGCGATAGGAGAATATTCCTCTATCAGAGATTTTGAGCAACAAGATCATTGAAGATAGAGTAATGTTACTACATCATCATTGGAGATAGGAGAACATTCCTCTATCAGAGATTTTGAGCAATAAGATCCACAGAGGATAGAGTAATGTTACTACATCA
Organism: Ostrea edulis; assembly: GCF_947568905.1. Classification (NCBI taxonomy): domain Eukaryota; kingdom Metazoa; phylum Mollusca; class Bivalvia; order Ostreida; family Ostreidae; genus Ostrea; species Ostrea edulis. The sequence goes on from NC_079169.1 coordinate 30,861,668, forward strand.
GCATTGAGATAGGAGAACATTCCTCTATTATAGGTTCCACAGAAGATAGAGTAATGTTACTACATCATCATTGGAGATAGGAGAACATTCCTCTATCAGAGATTTTGAGCAATAAGATCCACAGAGGATAGAGTAATGTTACTACATCAACATTTGAGATAGGAGAACATTCCTCTATCTTAATTCGTTTACCCTATGACAGATTTGCTCTAAAACCCAGAAAAAGTACTCCTGGAATTTCCTTTTTTATTCTGGAATGCATTATCAATTGTTTGCAAAAATCAAGTCATGCTGATAAATCCAACAAAGCGAGATAGTACAAATCTCACAAGGCAAGATCGTGCAAATACCATCTGGTGCATGGAAGTGAATGATAGTCGTAACCACTTTTAACATTCACTACTCACAGTAACCATGGTAACGTGTGGTGAACAAGGCTGATTCACCAAATAAGCAAGAGAGGAAATACAAAAACTTAACTAGTACTTATTGTAACGGGGACCGTTACAGATGTTCCCCAAACATTCCCCCATTTAGTAAGTGGTGACATTTATTTCAGTACAAGTTGTTTTGACCTTTGCAAACTGTGTAGCATGTGAATATATAACTATCTTATAACGTTCAGTCCATTTCATACTAGTTCAAATCAGTTATAAAGATCTGAGAGTTTTGTGCACGTGCACATACGTGCATGCACGTGCATATAAATAATTCGACCATCTCGATACATTAGAAGTCTTACCATATGAGTACAAGAGAAGTTTCACAACAGTTCAATGAAAAACGAGAAATTAACGGCAACTCAAAACTACAAAGACCGAAATCAATGCACGTGCATACACGTGCTCGTGAGTAAGACACAGTAATTTTGTTGATGCTATTCAATAGACATTTGAAGAATATACTTACTATACGAATTTGGTATCGATTGCTTCACTCATAAGAAAGTTATTGGGATTTCAAAATCGTCCAATCAGAATTAAGCGCACGTGCATGCGCGTGCAGGAAAGTGATTTTGACCCTAATAATAAATTGAAAGGTACCAAAGATACCTGAAACCTAAATTTCAAACCTATTCATTGCAATCTAAAAATGTTATAGACCAATACTTAAATTTAGACGTCAAAAATTACAATGCATGCGCATTCACGCGCACGCAATTTTGATTATGGAAAATTTGTTGACACCATTTCATAGGCATTCATATCATAGATCCTCAGGGTAAATTTGAATTCATTTGAGTTTTTAATTCAAGAGTTATGACCATTTTAGTACCCAAAAAATGAAACAAAAGCTATGCACGTGCATACACGCGCACATGAGTACGACCCAGCATCAATGTTGATGTCATTCAATAGACATTTGATAGATATACTTACAGTATAAATTTCATATTGTTTCCATCATTTATAAGAAAGTTATGGCGATTTGAAAATCGTCCAATCAGAATTTAGCACACGTGCATGCATGTGCCGGATAGTTATTATGACTGTACTCATTTGTTAAGAATATCAAGATACATACACAATACAAGTTTGAAAAGATTTTGACAAAAAACAAAAAAGTTATGGTCATTGAATTAATTGAATATTCAAATGTCAATGCACGTGCGTGCGCATGCGCGTTTTCAATTTTTATAACATAAATTTGTAGATATTTAAAATCTTTACCTATCCTGTAAATTTCATCAAATTGTCTTAATTTACATGAAAGTTATAAACGGTTTTGTATTATCCAATCAAATTGAAGCACACGTGCATGCGCATGCAGAATTGAAATTTTGACGATGCCAAACGGTTAAGGGTCTCAAGTTATACCAGCAATATAAATATCAAACGATTTCATTGAAAAATAAAAAAGTTAGACGAATTCCAAAGTTTGTAAACAAAAAATCCAATGCACGTGCATGCACATGCATGCATTTTCAGACAAAATGACGTTCGTTCCGCACATCTACATAGAGTATTCTATCATCCTAAAAAGGTTTCATCTTGATCCCTTCAGTAGTTTCCGAGAACACTCGTGGACAAAAAAGGGTGACAAGAATAAAGAAAGAATAATAATAATAATAACTAGTACTTATTGTAACGGGGACCGTTACACATGTTCCCCAAACATTCCCCCATTTAGTAAGTGGTGACATTTATTTCAGTACAAGTTGTTTTGACCATTGCAAACTGTGTAGTATGTGAATATATAAGTATATTATAACGTTCAGTCCATTTCATACTAGTTCAAATCAGTTATAAAGATATGAAAGTTTTGTGCACGTGCACGTACGTGCATATAAATAATTCGACCATCTCGATACATTAGAAGTCTTACCATATGAGTACAAGAGAAGTTTCACAACAGTTCAATGAATAACGAGAAATTAACGGCAACTCAAACCTACAAAGACCGAAATCAATGCACGTGCATACACGTGCGCGTGAGTACGACACAGCAATTTTGTTGATGCTAATCAATAGACATTTTAACAATATACTTACTATATAAATTTGGTATTGATTGCTTCACTCATAAGAAAGTTGTTGAGAATTCAAAATCGTCCAATCAGAATTAAGCGCACGTGCATGCGCGTGCAGGGAAGTGATTTTGACACTATTAATAAATTGAGAGGCCCAAAACATACCTGCAACCTAGATTTCAATCCTATTCATTGCAATTTAAAAATGTTATAGACCAATACTTAAATTTAGACGTCAAAAATTACAATGCACGCACATTCACGGGCACGCGATTTTGATAATGGAAAATTTGTTGACACCATTTCATAGACATTCATATCATAGATCTTCAGGGTAAATTTGAATTCATTTGAGTTTTTAATTCAATAGTTATAACCATTTTAGTACCCGAAAAATGAAAGAAAAGATATGCACGTGCATACACGAGCACGTGAGCATGACTCAGCATCAATGTTGATGTCATTCAATAGACATTTGATAGATATACCTACAGTATAAATTTCATATTGTTTCCATCATTTATAAGAAAGTTATGGCGATTTGAAAATCGTCCAATCACAATTTAGCACACGTGCATGCACGTGCCGGATGGTAATTATGACTATAAACTTTTGTTAAGAATATCAAGATACATACACAATACAAGTTTGAAAAGATTTTGACAAAAAACAAAAAAGTTATGGTCATTGAAAGAATTGAACCTTCAAAAGACAATACACGTGCGTGCGCATGCGCGTTTGCAATTTTTATTACATCGATCTGTAGATATTTGGCATGTCTACCTATCCTGTAAATATCATTAAATTTCCTTAATAGGCATGAATGTTATAAACGGTTTTGTATTATCCAATCAAATTGAAGCACACGTGCATGCGCGTGCAGAATTGAAATTTTGACGATGCCAAACAGTTAAGGGTCCCAAGTTATACCTACGATATAAATAGCAAACGATTTCATTGAAAAATAAAAAAGTTAGACTGATTCCAAAGTTTGTAAACAAAAAATCCAATGCACGTGCATGCACATGCATGCATTTTCAGACAAAATGACATTCGTTCCGCACATCTACATATGCTATACTATCATCCTAAAAAGGTTTCATATTGATCCCTTGAGTAGTTTCTGAGAACACTCGTGGACAAAAAAGTCCCAAGAAGAAAGAAAGAATAATAATAATAACTAGACACGATCTCGTTGCGAGCAACGAGTAGGTCTTCCGTCCGATTTGTTGATGCACTCGGAGTTAAAAAAAAAAAAAAAAGACAAATGAGTCCCAATTTAGTTTCCGACTTTAAGACACTTTAGATATAATCAATTTTTCATATCATAAGCTTCTGAAGCAAAGTTGCGGTGAAATTCGTTTGAAATTCGACTCTCCAGGCGAGCCATAAGGCCCGCGGGCCTATTTCTTGATGTCATTTGTTAGCCCTCTATAGACTCAACAACTTTAGTTCTATATGTCTTTACAAAATATTTACCTGTAAAAAGTTATTGAGATCGACCGATATCGACAAAAAATCGACTCTACAGGCGAGCCATTAGGACCATAGGTCTATTTCTTGATATCAATCGATAGATCTCGATAAACTGAACAACTTTTGTTCAATATGTCCTTACAAAATATTTACCAGTTACAAGTTTTTGAAATCGACTGATATCGACAAAAATCGACTCTACAGGCGAGCCATGAGGCCCACAGACCCATTTTTTGATATTGATCGATAGGTTATGACACATTGAACAACTTTTGTTCAATAATGCTTTTCAATAAATATGTCGTTTTAAAGATATGAGGCGTCAAATATTTACGATTTTGGCCCTTAAAATCTCTAATTACGTAACATATGACCTACTTTTTGATTTGATAAGATCAAGCTCGTTGAGATGAACATTTCCGCTTCTACAACTTATTATAAAATATTAATAGTTTCTGAGATATTCTCAAAAACATTTGGACCCTTCTGAACCCCTAATTTAAAGGGCCAGCCCGTTTTGCTTGATATCGTAAGAAAGGCCTTGTCATTTTAAACATTTTTTGCTCAACAAGTATTTAGAAATTCTTTACCGTTCTCGAGTTATCTCTACAAGAAATATTTAGGGGCCAAACTGTAGCTCCCTAACGGGGCCACATAGGGAAAAAACGAAATGTACATATTGTTTAGATTATCATTCTGAACAACTTTTGTTCAATGATGCTTTTCAAAATATTTGTCGTTTTCAAGATATGAGGCGTCAATTATTTATGATTTTGGCCCTTAAAATCCCTTATTACGTAACATATGACCTACTTTTTGATTTGATAAGAACAAGCTCGTTTAGATGAACATTTCCGCTTCAATGACTTATTACAAAATATTAATAGTTTCTGAGATATTCTCATAAACCTTTGGACCCTTCTGAGCCCCTAATTTAAAGGGTCAGCCCCTTTTGCTTGATATCGTAAGAAAGGTCATGACATTTCAAACATTTTTTGTTCAACAAGTATTTAGAAATTCTTTACCGTTCTCGAGTTATTTCTAGAAGTAATTTTTAGGGGCCAAACTGTAGCTCCCTAACGGGGCCACATAGGGAAAAAACGAAATATGCATATTGTTCAGATCATCATTCTGAACAACTTTTGTTCTTTATTGCTTTTCAAAATATTTGTCGTTTTCGAGATACAAGGGGTAAAAATTTTATGGTTTTGGCCCTTAAAATCCCTTATTACGTAACATATGACCTAAATTTTTATATGAATAGATTTGGATTGTTGAGATGAACATTTTTTGTTCTTTGACTTATACCAAAATATTAACGATTTTTGAGATATTTGATCTAGACTTTGAGCCCTTCTAGATCCCTAATTTAAGGGGCTAGCCCCTAAATCTTGATATTTTCGAAAAGATCTCGTAAATGTGCACAACTTTTGTTCTACATGTCTTAACAAAATATTTGCAAGAAAAAAGATATTGGAGATGAAAGGTCAAAAATCGCCGAAATCGGCGAAAAATTTTGGCATCCATTTTTTCAGGTCCAGGCCAGCCTTTAGGCAAATCGCCTCCGGTAAAATTGAATCCCCCACAAATCTTCTAAAATGTTTACTCTATCTTGTGTAGAAATCTCAAGACTCTAGCTTCAAAACTAACGGAGGAGATGTGTGGACAACAAGGCCCTTCAAAAAGTCACTAAAAGAGAAATAACTCCTGACCGGAAGTGACGTCAAGCACGAAATTTTGCAAGCAAAGTCTCGTCACCAAAAGACATCTTTCCTGAAAATTTCGTGAAAATCGATCGAGAAATGGCTGAGAAAAACGCGTGTACTACCAAGGAAAATAATAATAATAATAATGAAGAAGAAGAACGCGAACAATAATAGTAAGGTCTTCCGCAGGAGACGGAAGACCTTAATGAAGAAGAAGAACGCGAACAATAATAGTAAGGTCTTCCGCAGGAGACGGAAGACCTTAATAATAAGAAACAGCGTAAAACCAATATGTTCCCAAACTTTGTTTGGGGAACATAATTACCAGCGATCAAATCATCCTGGCCACCCAGTCCATCCAGGTCTGTTCTAGGCAGAGGCTCAAAGTCAACATTGTCACTTTCTGAAAATAGAAAGTCAATATGTTCAAGAATTGTTTTGTAATGAAATTCACATTTATATTGTAAAAATGTGTTTTAGAGGCTGCAATGCACAGTGTCACCTGTGCTTTGATCTAGATGACAGGATGCTCCATAATTGTTTTGTTATCATCAATTCTACGTCTGGGTTATTTGTTGCAAAAAATAATACAAAAGAGACTTGTATTTTGTAAATATTCTGTATTCTTATTTTTTAAACTCTGGGTTTACATAAGCTGAAAATTTCTACCAGATATTTAGTTTATTTATATCATACAACAGGACTTTCTGCAGATGGAAATTTTTCAATATGGGTCTTAAAAGGTAGTCTTTCAATTTCTGCATTTTTAATTTTTACAGTTGAATGCAAATGTGGTGTAAAGCTATGGAAGGCAACTGATCACCAATCAGAATTACACTTCTGTTATAACTATATAAAATCTACCCAATTCTAATTACATCATCTGGCCAGTGTCACTCTACAAACTGCTCACTAAGGAATAGTAACACTTTCTTCTGCATGGCTTGTTTACAACCTTACACATCTGTGCAGTATGGCCGGCTCAGATGATTTCTTCCTTGGGTTTTACCAAAGTTGACTTATCCCATTCAATGCAGATGTATATGTTGTTTTTTAATTCACACAGGTAATTTGCCTGCACTATTATTGCAGTTGTACTCTGTATAAGCAGAACACGATTTCCCTCTGTTCAAGATCTGAATTTCATGCAATCTGTGCATCTTTTGGACAGTCCATGAGAGCTTTAATTTGGTGATTTATTAAATACCATAATGAACTCAAGTGAGGTCCAAAAAATTTAAATATCTGTGATCATAACCATATCTGTAAATGAATTACACATGCAACCAGGTATATAATGACTAAGGCTTTCAGGTTACAGAATCAGCACATCTAAGGGTTTATCTGACTTATTATTATTGGAAATATTTACGATGCTAATTTTTACGAATTTATCCCGACCACAAAATTCTGCAAGAAATTGGAAAATGGAAAAAAAAAAACCTGTTATATGGTATTGCTAAGCGATGTAAATCATGACGAGGCTTTTTACTCTTGCAAACAAATCTCACCGAAGCGGAAAATTACAATTCTATATCTTCTGCACCTGTACCTTGTCTCGATCCACTGCTTTTGCTATCCTGACTCGTTATGAAGGAACTCTTTGTCTTCCTCATCTCCCTGGATTCCCCAAAATCCTCAGAGGCTGAAACTGGGCAGAAATGGAGAAATTAAAGATTCTGGGGAAACTATCGCAGCAAGAAGTTCGCATTCCAATATCAATTTTAGTAAGTATTTCTGTTTTGTACAAAGGAACAACTGAACACCATAGATAATATGAGATATAATTAACACATTTACAGATTAATTTGAAAATCTGGATTACCTTTGAACCCATAATCATCAGAGCTAACACAGCAACTGTGTATATTTTTTAGAATTTTCATACCCTTATATTTTTTTGTATCACTGTAACTGGATCATGACTCTGTGTACAGACATATTGTCATCACTAGACCATGACTCTGTGTACAGACATTGTCATCACTAGATCATGACTCTGTGTACAGACATATTGTCATCACTGGACCATGACTCTGTCTACAGACATATTGTCATCACTGGACCATGACTCTGTGTACAGACATATTGTCATCACTGGACCATGACTCTGTCTACAGACATATTGTCATCACTAGACCATGACTCTGTGTACAGACATATTGTCATCACTAGACCATGACTCTGTCTACAGACATATTGTCATCACTAGACCATGACTAAGTCTACAGACATATTGTCATAACTGGATCATGACTCTGTGTACAGACATATTGTCATCACTGGACCATGACTCTGTGTACAGACATATTGTCATCACTAGACCATGACTCTGTCTACAGACATATTGTCATCACTAGACCATGACTAAGTCTACAGACATATTGTCATAACTGGATCATGACTCTGTCTACAGACATATTGTCATCACTGGACCATGACTCTGTGTACAGACATATTGTCATCACTGGACCATGACTCTGTGTACAGACATATTGTCATCACTAGACCATGACTCTGTGTACAGACATATTGTCATCACTAGACCATGACTCTGTCTACAGACATATTGTCATCACTAGACCATGACTAAGTCTACAGACATATTGTCATAACTGGATCATGACTTACATTCCTCTAAGGAAGCATCTGTCTGGATGGATTTGAACCACTCCGGCTCTGTACTCTGTTCTGTGGATTCAACATCTGTCATTTCAGTCTTTGGTGGATCAACTGGGGAAGCCTGGTAAAGATGAATCAAACCATTTCTAATCAACCCAGCTTCTTAAATTTTGTGACAACGCCCCCTTTCCCTGCTGTTAACTTCACATAAAGAGAAAACATACCTCTGAAGGCTTGTACAGTGTGAAGTCATCATGGAAGACCTTGGGTTGTCCAGCAATGGTTTCCAGAAATCCAGCATCTAAAAGGGCTTGTCCTATTGCTACAGCCTGCAGTCTGGAAAAAACAATAATAATAGACAGTCAGAGAGACACACCACGAGGTTTCTATTTCATGTAGAGGTCCCATTCTTATATTTCATGTAGAGGTTCCATTCTTATATTTCATGTAGAGGTCCCATTCTTATATTTCATGTAGAGGTTCCATTCTTATATTTCATATAGAGGTTCCATTCTTATATTTCATGTAAAGGTTCCATTCTTATGTTTCATGTAGAGGTTCCATTCTTATATTTCATGTAGAGGTTCCATTCTTATATTTCATATAAAGGTCACATTCTTATATTTCATATAGAGGTTCCATTCTTATATTTCATATAGAGGTTCCATTCTTATATCTGTTACAAAGTCTGTCAGAGGAACATGAGAGATTCTATTCTTATACTAAATCTATATACTTGACTTGTTTTTACCTCTGAGCGACTTTGTCCGTCTTCAGAAGCCAGTCCACCACACGATTTCCACTGATACAGTTTTTGTATGTACTAAGTTTGACACGATGACTCTGCATCTCTACTCCAGACAGGGGGTCCAGGAGCTTCCTCCAGAGCTCTCTCAACTGAGCCGAATCCTAAAACATGAACAAATGCTGGGATGTTTGTTGATAGGCAATCAATTAAGTCAGTGTAAAAATATCTTTGTGTCACAGAGGCTGTATAATGTTCATCATTAACATTCTGATGGTGTAAATTGAGTCATTCCTAGCAAAAAAGATTCTTATCTTATCCAACAATGTTTTAAAACATCATAATGATAAAACACGACATCAATTTTTGTGTGTGCATATTTGTAAAGAAAGACGTCATGATTACCAATCACCAATTAGTTGAAATCTTTGAATGAATGTAATATATTAACGGCAATCAATATTACTCTAATATTTTGAGGGATAGTGCTCTATATTTAATACTTTAACACTAAATTACTTTTAAAAGGGCCCTCTTTGCTCGGAACAGCCCAAATGATGTTTAGATGTTTATGTGAATATCCATCAGGCACTAGTCAAATTAAGCTACACATGTACCATTAGCTGAAATAATGTAGCACTCTCTGGGGAGGGCTACATTATTGCAGCTTATGTATCGTACTATTTAGGAAGGACTTCATTGGATCATAACAAATTTTACCAGGCAGATCTATCTGTATGATATCTATCATACCGACTATCACAAACACAGTATGAAGATTCTAAACTAAACACTAAACCATTCCACGATCCTCTGCTCAAATTAATATATATAAGTTTGTTTCTTAATGATTTTATTATTCATACCACAAGGATTTTTGGATCAATGGCATCAATATGTTCCGGACAAAAATCTGCCACAGAATCCTGACTGGTGATGCTGCGATTCATCAGACCCCTATCAAACAAAACACAACAAAATCAGCATGTTTACATCATATTCTCCACACAAAATATAGCTATATGAACACACAGACAGCAAGACTGACAAAGTGTGATTCTTTATTAGAAGAGAATATAAAATACAATTCTTCAATATGCAGGTTGTCTTCAAAGTCTGTGGACAAGTGCCATTTAATGAAACTCTGACATCATACCCTTAAAAATATATAACATGATTGGAACTATTCTAAAATGACCAGTAAAAATATTTTTAAAAATTGAGGAAAGAAATGCATTGATTTATATCCGATATTGTCATATTGGACCTGGCAAGACATAGCGGCACAAAAATATTCCAGCACTTTCGTAGTTTTATCAGAGAAGAGTACTTGTAATCAAATAAAATTGTTATAGATATGCCTAATTTCACAAAGGTTAAAAAAATTCATATAGGGTAAAATGGAGCAATTAAAAATGCAAAACATTCATAGAAATATTCAGTGTAAACACTCATAAAACAAGTTTAATAGTGTTTTAATGCAAATTATTTTGTATTTAGACTGGCTTACAATTTGAAATTGCCTACTTTTAAATAAGCATAAACAGTCACAAACTACTCGGGTATTCCTCCATGATCATTTGGTCAGGTAATATATGGAATGCTTTGAGGGTTACAATGCTAAACAATATATTAAAACCGAAAGAGAACAACGCTCTCCTCTTCTGTTATTTGCTGCCTTTAAATCAAACAGTCACAAACATTTCCTTTACCAGCTCTGCTAATGCATGACCACTAAAACTCAGTTTGAAAACAGTTACATCAGAATTAATGGCTGCAAATAACAAATACAAAGATAACAAATGGGACGAGAGATATTCCTAAAGGAGGAAAACTACACCAGAAAAATTTCATATGGATGAAAAGTGGCGGATATGTACAACAATATCTTGACTTTGAAAACTTTCAAAAATACTTTATTCAGTTAAAAATGCAGTTTTAGTAGAAAGCAATCTGGAAAAAAAAAATTGAAAACCCCTACTGGACTTGAACCTGTGGTTCAGCAGTTCAACAGTTGACATATTAACCTACTGAGCTTCTCAGCTAGGCGATGAATTTTTAAATGAATAGACAAATATTGCTGATATTTATATTGTTATCCATGTTTTAAAGGAAGTCAGCCATTATGACATCACTGATTTCTATTCATTTATAGGATTTTCAAGTTATATCTCAGACAATGGTGAACATTCTACTTACTTAAACAAAATACACCCAGTAATCTTCTTTAAGACTTGTCAGTTAGTTCAAAAGGTATGAGCAGAGTCCAACAGTCCTACAGACAACCCACATAGTTCAAGTGTAATCTTAGATTTTAGAATAATCTCCCTTTGGTTCCTTAGGTCTGAGTACTTACCTAGATGAGCCGAAATCTGTGGATAACCTCCCTTTGGTGCCCCAGATCTGATGTGAGGATTGTTCTAGTTCTGTAGAGTTGCCCAGGTCATCACTGTCTACATGCATGTTTCCCGTGGGCTCGGTCTGTAAGGCACTCAGGGCCACCTTGCCACAGTATGTGCACACCCTGATGCCGCCTACAATACCACAATACTTATATACTCCAGACCTACAGATTGTACAATACCACAATACTTATATACTCCAGACCTACAGATTGTACAATACTTACAATAAGTATTGTGGCATTGTACAATCTGTATATACTCTCGGGTAGCATATACTGTATATACTTATATACTCCAGACCTACAGATTGTACAATACCACAATACTTATATACTCCAGACCTACAGATTGTACAATACCACAATACTTATATACTCCAGACCTACAGATTGTACAATACCACATTACTTATATACTCCAGACCTACAGATTGTACAATACCACAATACTTATATACTCCAGACCTACAGATTGTACAATACCACAATACTTATATACTCCAGACCTACAGATTGTACAATACTACATTACTTATATACTCCAGACCTACAGATTGTACAATACCACAATACTTATATACTCCAAACCTACAGATTGTACAATACCACAATACTTATATACTCCAGACCTACAGATTGTAGAATAACACATTACTTATATACTCCAGACCTACAGATTGTACAATACCATATTACTTATATACTCTAGACCTACAGATTGTACAATACCACAATACTTATATACTCCAGACCTACAGATTGTAGAATAACACATTACTTATATACTCCAGACCTACAGATTGTACAATACCATATTACTTATATACTCTAGACCTACAGATTGTACAATACCACAATACTTATATACTCCAGACCTACAGATTGTATAATACCTTGCATTTGACAATATATAAATAATGCATGTAGTTGAGGGTAACATTGAAAATTTTCACCATGAGAAACTGGCTGCACCTCGGTTTACAATGGTTTTCTTGGAGAGAAAATTTTCAACGTTACCCTCAACAACATACACTACTTGCTTTATTATACTGAATGTCCTACATTTATTAGATGTATACAAAAAAGTAAAACACTGAGGTCTGAGGCAGTTAAACAAGCACTAACAGAACAGAAAGCTTTCTATTGTGATGTCATAACAGAATGACATAAAAACATAACATCAAGTGTAAACATTTTATCACGTATTTCATAAAGCAAAAAAGCAAAATTTAAAAAAAATAGTATGCAAATATCGACAAGCAAAATGTGAAATTGCATTAAAATGTGAATATCTGTCTTCTCCTTTGCTATTTACAACCGTCAACGTTGATTGACAGTCAAAAACATCTGTTTTACTGTCTATCATGTGGTCTAGTAATCTACAGGGAAATGTAAGCGCACAATTTGTGTGCATGTCCAAATTTTCATACAAACACCTGTTGTTAAGTATTGATACCCATTGCTACATTTGAGATATTAAAACATCGAGCAACAATTATGTTTTTTTGAATGATTCTTGACAAATCAGATTGATTACATTAAATCAAAGTATGATAACACCATTTGCTAAATTCTTGTTATTAGATCACTATTCACCAATCATAAATGACCCTTACATGTAAATTACAGCAACACTCAAGCAAACCAAAGATCTTACAGGTAAACATTAAATCTGCATGAGACGTGTTTTACCTTTATACCCAATGATGACACATTTTACCTTTATACCCAATGATGACACATTTTACCTTTATGCCCAATGATGACACATTTTACCTTTATACCCAATGATGACACATTTTACCTTTATGCCCAATGATGACACATTTTACCTTTATACCCAATGATGACATATTTTACCTTTATACCCAATGATGACATATTTTACCTTTATACAAATGACAACATGTTGTACCTTTATACCCAATGATGCGTCCTGGTAATTCCTGGTTACAGCATTTACTACAGAAGATCTGACCACACACCCGGCAGTGATGGCGGCGCCTGAAGGTGGTGAAACGGTCACCACAATCATAACACTCCCTGGAACTGCTGTCAGGCATCCAGTACTGCTTAAAGTCACTGTCCTTGTAGGTCTGAGGTGTCTACAAACAACACAGCTTAATGTCACTGACCTTATAGACATCAGGTGTCTACAAACAACACAGCTTAATGTCACAGTCCTTACAGACATCAGGTGTCTACAAACAACACAGCTTAATGTCACAGTCCTTATAGACATCAGGTGTCTACAAACAACACAGCTTAATGTCACAGTCCTTATAGACCTCAGGTGTCTACAAACAACACAGCTTAATGTCACAGTCCTTACAGACCTCAGGTGTCTACAAACAACACAGCTTAATGTCACAGTCCTTAT
>NC_079169.1:30880470-30912970 GCF_947568905.1 Ostrea edulis
CCAGTTATATTTTCAGCCTGGAATGACATATTTGTTGTATTAACTATTGAATTGTCTTGACAGTTATACGTTATATTGATTTGTCAATATTGCCAGGTTTATTATACCAATTTATATTTTCTTTCTCGGTGAGAGAGTGTGTGAATGTGAAAGTGTGATTTCTTTGTTTTTCAAACATCTTTATATTTCTTATCTTATTGTTAAATAAATTTTCTTTTTATCTATTCTACGATTTATCATTTTCTCTATTGCCTACACAAAATCCAAAAGAACTTCATTACAAAAATTGATTTCTATATAAGCTATATATTAAATAGAACCAAAATCTTTAATTTCGATAAAATCTCAAAAAAAAGTTTTGATTTTATTAATGACTATGGTCAAAGTTATATGAAAAACTATCATAATATCCCATTTTTACAACAAAATCATATTTTCAAATTTAGAGCTAATTAATATCATTTTAATATGATTCATTGACAAGTCCTTGTGGCTGAGAAATTCGTAAATGGAACATATTTCTGATTTAAAATCAGGTTGAGAGTCACACGATTTTTCACACACTTATTAAAACACCCCTGTTACACAAGTACTTGAAGTTTCATGTTTACCCAAAATCAGCACTATTTCAGTCTTACAGTATCCATGGTGATTTTTATGTGTAACTGTAATAGTGAATACATGTACACAAATTTATGCACATGCTGAACATGACACATCGGCACAGAAGCACCAATAGTAAATCGGTTAATTAGGGTTCTCTGAACATGACACATCAGCACAGGAGCACCAATATTCATGTCTGGATAATTAACTTAATTCTGAAAATGTCTAACTTGGTATATTGTAAGTGGCATAATACTTTTTCAAGTTCAAAATCAGAGATTTGCTAAATATTAAACAAGAGGCCCATGGGCCACATCGCTCACCTGAGTCACCTTGGTCCATATCAGAAGACTTTCTATATATATTTGCATGTAAAACCGTAGTCCTTATCATGGCCCCAATCTACCCTTGGAGGCCATAGTTTTCGCAAACTTGAATCTACACTATGTCAGAAAGCTTTCATGTAAATGTGAACTTCTTTGGCCCAATGGTTCACGAGAAGAAGATATTTGAAGATTTTTCCTATATATTTGTACGTAAAACTTTGATCGCCTATTGTGGCCCCATCCGACCCCCGGGGGCCATGATTTTAATAATTTAGAATCTGTACTATATCAGGAAGCTTTCATATAAATCTCAGCTTTTCTGGCTCAGTGGTTCTTGATAAGAAGATTTTTAAAGATTTTTCCTATATATTTGTATGTAAAACTTTGATCCCCTATTGTGGACCCATCCGACCCCTGGGGGCCAGGATTTTAACAATTTAGAATCTGTACTATATCAGGAAGCTCTCATATAAATCCCAGCTTTTCTGGCTCAGTGGTTCTTGAGAAGAAGATTTTTAAAGATTTTTCCTATATATTTGTATGTAAAACTTTGATCGCCTATTGTGGCCCCATCTGACCCCCGGGGGCCATGATTTTAACAATTTAGAATCTGTACTATATCAGGAAGCTTTCATATAAATCTCAGCTTTTCTGGCTCAGTGGTTCTTGAGAAGAAGATTTTTAAAGATTTTTCCTATATATTTGTATGTAAAACTTTGATCCCCTATTGTGGCCCCATCCGACCCCCGGGGGCCATGATTTTAACAATTTAGAATCTGCACTACCTAATAAAGCTTATCTATAAATTTCATCTTTTCTAGCCCAGTGGTTCTTGAGAAGAAGATTTTTTAATGACCCTACCCTATTTTTACCTTTTCTTGATTATCTCCCCTTGGAAGGTGGCCTGGCCCTTTATTCTAACAATTTAGAATTCCCTTTACCTAAGGATGCTTTGTGCCAACTTTGGTTGAAATTGGCCCAGTGGTTTTTGAGAAGAAGTTAAAAATGTTAAACGTTTACAGACGGACGGACGCCGGAATACGGGTGATCAGAAAAGCTCACTTGAGCTTTTAGCTCAGGTGAGCTAATAAACACCCCATTTTTGCATTTGCCTATAATAACCACTTATACACTGAATCCTTTCTCTTATGTTTCTTTTGAATATGACATTGCTTTCACACCGAGTATACCCCAACATGCGGGGTGTAGGCTATGTTGTGACCAAGATGTGGGCTACCAAAGTGGCAGTATAGGTGGTCAAGGTTTGTTTTTTGCATAATATCTAAATTTATGGGTATATTTTGCAGGAAAGCATATGGTTACAAAGAAAGCATTAATTCAGGAATATATGAAAACAAATACATTCACTGCACACTTTTTAGTTTTATCAAACACCTCAACACAATTCCAATGATTGGGACAAGTTTGACACTACCATGTGTCAAGGATCAAATATCAGGTTAACGCTTTGTTTTATCGTCACTTTTGCATGACCAATAATTACTTGTTATCTGTATAAGCTTATGCCCTTACTGTCAGTGAATAATACCAATCGTATTCAAAGATATCGATAAAAAATGGCCATGATGTGAGCCCAATAAGATAAGTCATATTAACATTGAATTAAATTTACCACAATTTGAAAACTCAAGGTCAACACCAAAGGTCAAAACGAAAGAAGATAAGTTGTACATTCAGTTGGATTATACTAGGCATTAAATTATGGCAAGTCAACCAACAAATACAAGTCAAACAACAAAGAAACATGTACAAACACAATAGCAAACAAATGAAGTGTAAGGGGGATGTGGTTACTTGAGACAAACTATGAAACAAAACAAAAAGGAAAATAGGTATACAGGCGGATCAAGATGATGCAGTGGATAAATGATGATGCAAAACAGAACTAAAAATCCAACACCCGAAACCTCTAAGTGTCGGATCCACAGAGTGAATACAAGTTCATTAAAAAAATTGTTCACCTTGTCGCCCAACATTTTAATTCATAAACTCATTAAATGTCAGTATACAGACTTACCCCTGGTCTTTTTTAGGAACTTGGAAAGGAAACCTGAAGATTCCTGTACCTCGGAACTCAATGGACCAAATGTTGTCAGAGTAGTCGGTAGTGGATCCCATTGTGACATGCTGCTAGATGTGCAGATGAACTAGGTCCATCTCCTGCATAGGACAAAAAGACAGTTACGATGCAACTTCTCCAAACCAGCCCCTCAGAAAACCAGTCCTCTCTGAATATCTGCCAATCATCTAAGTTTCTGGTACAAGTGGATTAATTTGATCTCCACCAATAATTAACTAGATCACCAGTATATTAATTAATGTGTATTAATTGCAGCAACCATATGGCTTGGGTTAGAAATAAACATGATAGTCATTTATTTTGTTTTATTTCGAAGAGTGAAATATTAAATAGTCCCTGAACACTATATCATACGGTTGGTGGTATGAAGAAGAATTATCTGGTGAAAATTGAGATAAAATGTCTCCAAATGCAAGTTCTTGGTAAACCGGCCATCCCTCTTAACCGGCCATTTTTTTTTTGTGGTCCAAGAGCTGGCCGGTTTATAGAAGTTTCACTTAATGATATTGAATGTTGCAAAAATTGTACACAATTTGCAAAGACAAATTCATGAGTGCAATATTTTCCTCTGAACCAATGAAGACAAAAGATAGGATTATCTTCAGCATGCTCCAATTAATATCTCCATCTTAAACATGCTGTGCAAGTACTTATTTTAGTAGGTACATGTACTTAGATCTGATGAACTATTTGGCATTATCATCATTTAGCACTTCTGCAATCTAATTAAAATTAGATGTTTGATCTGCTCGCGTACTCGCTGTATGCGAGTACGAGAGCGGATCAAACATCTAATTTTAATTAGATTGGCACTTCTGTGTATGATAATGGATAGATTTTCATATTTTTCAGCACAACCATAAATTAGCGCTCTAGCTTCACCACCAAATGCTCTGAAATGTGAATTCTGTATTAAAGTATGCGTGAATGTTGTGTGAAAGATATCTGAATACATGTATAAAATTTATATTCCACCACAAATTTCATTTAAATAACACCTAAAAATTGTGAATGTTGATGAAGGACAATAACATCAATATGACATCACAAATGCAGAAATAAGAAGTCCTGTTGACATAAAAATAGATAATATGCTGTACTGATATCACAATTGCATCTACTGGTAATACGCCAGTTTCAAGATGAGTGCTCTCCTGTGTAGGAGGTGCATTTTGTGGAACTTTGAAAGAGTGGCCCTACAGTCAGTGAGGAGGAGGATAAAATGTATTATAAGCAGCTAGATCTTGTCTTTAAATATGCAAATGTAGGAAATACTATAGAATGAAATGTTTTACTACAGTGGAATCAGTAATATCCTAGATATGACATGTATGAGCAACAAAATAACGCAATAGAATTCCATGTATTTAATTACTCCCTGATTACTTATCATTTATTTAGTTTGTGTATCAGTCAAATTCAGGTAATGAAGATACGTATGAGAAACTTACTGAGCACATTCACTCATGTGGTGACAAATATTTGTTCAACTCCAGCATGTAAACAAGTTGTTTCGCGCCTTACTATGTACGAAAGTTCTCTAGAGGGAAATAACTTGGACGTATCTCGAAACCGGCGGATTATTTAGTCACTTTACCTTGTCTTATTTTAAACACATTTATTTCTTTTTCAAGGTACAATGAAATTGTAAACCTTAGCTTTTTTGCTAAATAGTCAAGTTACATCTGTAGTAATTAGGGCTCTAAGGACCGTGGTTATCGGCCTGCGTAGCTCAGTGGTTATATAGAGCACCTGACTAGTAATGCAGGGGTCCCGAGTTCCATTCCTGATCTAGCCAAAGATTTTCTCCTCTTTCCTATATACTACATTTAGTGCAGTTGACCACCCCTACACTGCAGGTTGTCCTGCCAGGGGCAAAAAGAACCTTGATTGTGTAATTAAGGAGGGAGGAATGTAGTAATTAGGGCTAAACAAACTGTGGATATCGGCCTAGCTAGGTAGCTCAATGGTTAGAGCACCTGACTAGTAATGCAGGGGTCCCGGGTTCGATTCACGGTCTAGCCACAGGGGTTAAGCCCATTTTGGGCCCGAACTCTGTGATACCATAAATATAGAAAGGGGTCTAACTCTGACCCAGAAAAAAAACTACCCACTAACTTAAAAAATCAGAAACTAGGTGTGATATGCGTAATTTGTTGGTCTCCTTGAACACATTAATGTTTTCACTACTTGCATGCCAAATTTCAAGCCACAGGTTCTTAAAATAACAGAGATATATATGTCATCGTTCTCCATTTCATGTGTTTATTTTTACTAGGACATTTACCGGTCCAGGTCACTGGGTGGATTCTCGCATATGACAGCTGCGAAATTTAGACTAGTGTGGAAGATTTCGGACTTATCAATTAAAATTTCACATTTCACTGTTATAAAAAGATGATTTATGGGGAAAAAAGTCGAAAAGGCCCGGGGGTCTATATCGGAGGGGGGGGGGGGGGGGTCCTGTCCTCAAGCACCTGTGGGTTTTTCACATACTAAACATGCACAGAATTCTAAAAACTTTATATGTTTTAAAATATCTTGCCTTGTAGATTGTGGGAAAGTTATCCGAATAAATCAACATGCAATATTTTTTGAGATATATGATTTTATAAAACAACAACTCCCATATGACCTCTCCATTTTCTCCCCATATTTTCTCATTCCGGCAGGATTTTCAAACACTTTCCAGCAAATAAATGCAACTCTTTTTATATTTTCTAAATGGTCTTGCCCTATGCTTTATGGGAAATTTTACCGAATAAAAAAATATCACCTATAACAGGATTTATAGTAAAATATTTGATACCCATTCTTCTATTACGGAACCAACTTTTTTCGATCACTGCTCATTCCGGCAGGGATTTCTATTAGTTGTCATCTTAGATTTTAAAATTGTTATATGTATTCTAAAAGGTGTTGCCCCGTAGATTATGGGATTTTTAACCGAATAAAAATATGATGAGTATTAGCGGAGATATAGGTACTTTTTTTAGTACCGCTACCTCCATTCCGGCCTTTAGACCTGCACCTCAGTACCAAAGTATCAGGTGCTGAGCCTGTACCCGGGAGGGTGCCCAAAATCCAAGCTGAGAATATTGCAACTACTGTTATACTGTCGTATTTAATCGTAAACCTGCTCACCTATGCCAATAATTTACATTTCATAGTCTGTCAACTCAAATATGACTGTCGACTGTCATATGTTTCTCCTGCAGCGCCATCTGTAAACATAGTCGGTATAAAAGAAAAGAAAACTTAGAATTCTGATTTACCGGAATTAAATCTCTGTTGCAAATCAGTTCAGGTTTTGAAAATATTGTTCACAAGTATTGTAATTTTTTCACCAAATAATGTAATTTTCTAAAATTTCAAATACCACAAGATTGTTGTACGTAATTGTGGAAGTTGGTTCGAGATGGAAAATGGAAAAGTATCTTTAATTCAAAACAGAAGATCAAAGGATTTCATCCGATATTTAGCTGTTCACATAGCTCGGCAGATCTTATTGAATCCCCTTTCCTTAGACCTATACATGTACTAAAACCCCAATGATAACTCTCAGACAAATGTCGGCAACAATTGTTCCCTCCAACTATCGCAGAAATAAATGAAAACAAACATCATGATAAAGTTCTATAGATAGGCCATAGGGCGAAATTTAAAACTGTACACAATGGTTGGTCGTGAAATTTTAAATGGCAAAGAAATTGGAAAATGTTGAAATTTCTCAAATTAATGTTGTTTCGTATTTCATCATCGAAGTCGAACAGAAATCACTTCAGGGGAAGCATTTTGAAGAGAGAGAGAGAGAGTACACGTTATATGTATAAAAAATTATGTTATTAGGCTTTTTATTTTAATTTACTGCAGAGGTAGATATTAAAATAAACTTTGTAATGGGTCTTGGTTTAGGCGTCAAGCGTTGCCTGCATCCTTTTTACACTGTATTTTGCACAGGCACCTGAAGTATGGATATTTCGTTATACCCAGCCCCACCCCCATTTTTTATATAAAAAAAAATTGTTGGCAATGATTTCTCTGAAATGTGTGAATTTCCGGTCTATCTCATCCCTCTTTTGACTCATGTAATCGTTCACAGCTTTTTTTGTACGCTTTAGAGATTGGCCATCTACCGGTATAATAAAATACGTATTTTATTATACCGAAGAAGGCCAATCTCTAAAGCTTCCTTAAAGCACAGTGAAGATTCAGGTTTGTTTAAGCCACGCATCCTCATCTTTGGGTTTACGCTCGGAAATCCTTGGCTAGCATCCTGGGAACACAATGGGGTGACAAGGTCGTCAACAAGAACTCCATCTCCAGAAACGTTAGGGGTACACTGTGTTTTATATGAAAGTATCCTCATATTCAAACGTGTAGATTTGACAAAACTTGTACTCACAGTTTCCTTTCAAAGGAGGAACTTCTTCAAGATAATATCCCAGCCAATGAGATGAATAACGAGAGTTACCTTGCCTACTGCTCATTACAAAGATAGACACATTGCGGGATCCAGTAAAAGTTCTACCAAGCCCCTATCTTTACTGCCCATGAAAACAGTAAGTTCTGTGAGGGAAGAACCCTCACGCACTGTCACAATATACCAAATCCACGGTGGATTCTCAAAAATAATAATAATAAAATTGTAGTGACCCCCCCCCCCCCCCCCAATTAACAGTATCTAAGCTTACGCCTCTTCAACACTTTGTACCACCATTCCTCATGATGAATTTTAATCAGGACTTTTTAATTGACATCACAGACATGCAGATAATATGAAACTCGGGAATAAACATGAAATATTCATGAATATCTTGTATAAGTTGATATCAAAATATGTTGAAGTTTCTCATGTACAATACCTATTTAAAGGGTGCGCAGCCCCCCCCCCCCCCCCCCCCCTAAAAGTTTCGAATTTAAGGTAAATCGTGATATCTTGTTTAGAAAAATGATAAAAAAAGCAATAATTTCTTCCATTATCGGAGAAATGAATGACAAAATCTTTTTATTTATTGAATTACTTCTATTGGAAGAACTTATACATTTTTTTCCAAAAACCCTAAAATATGCGTCATCTTATAAATTTCACCTTATTAAAAACGACAGAAAATAGTAAAAATGACTACATAGGAGACATATTTCAAGCCCTATAAATCTGTAAATCTAACCCAGGGTCCATGGCAAGGCTTAGCCCTAGACCCACTGAGGGCCTCAAGGCGGCCCCCAGACCCCCTGCCTTATAAAGTCCCCCCCCCACCCACCGCAATTCCTGGATCCGCCCCTGAAAGGCGTCGTAACAAGATGCTATCTCGTAATGATAAGATACATAACTTGTTATTGCGAGACAATATATGTATTTCATGTCTTATCTCAGGCTACTAATTAGCTCTTTCATACCCTTTTGATTTTCAAACACTCCTGGATACAATTTATTTAGAAATTTGTACGAGAGTGCACGTATAAACAGTATCAGACAACAATTTGTGGGCATCTGTAGAAATGTTTCATATGTTGATGATTTCCTTATCTTAGCTGATTGATATATGCTCTGTTCTTCCATTATCTATTTTACGACGAGACAACTTATATATATATATATATATGTGTGTGTGTGTGTGTGTGTGTGTGTGTGTGTGTGTACTCGTTTCCCCAACATGCTGCATCCACATGCAGTTTGCAGTCTATGTAACCTGTAGTTAATGTTGTAAACTTTCTTTCTTTTTTGAATTTCCTTCTTTATAAACTGTCTTATACTGTTATGCCCTCTGGGCCCAAAATTGGAATAAACTTATCTTATCTTATCTTATATATCTATCTATCTAAATATATATATATATATATATATATATATATATATATATATATTGCTGTTTTTCGTCGGCTCGGATAGTGCATGAAGTGGTGATTAATGTGGGAGGAACCCAGAGTACCCGGAGGATACTCACGTGTCTGAGTGGGTGACCACATATTTAACCTCTCACATACAACCACCGCCGATCCTGAGGATATAGAACTCAGTTTCCAATGGTGATCAAGCGTGTTAAAAGTTTCTTTTTAACAAGGGTTAAGAAAATGGAATCAGAAACTTTTTATTTTAACGGCATCAAAGATTGGAATTCTCTCTCTGATCAAATAAAATGTATAAATTTTCATTCAAATCTGCAGTTAAAAAAAATTTACTCAATGAATGAAATGACGAAAATAGCAGATAGTGACTATACTCGTATTATTGATCCACATTGTCTTGTTCATACATAGTTATTACAGTTATTCATTCCAGCAATTTTCAATACTCAGCACTGTTGAAATGTAAGATATTTAAAGTATTCTTATGTGTTGCAAATCAATGTCTTTCAATATCTTTTTTGTTTGTATTGTTTTATTATGCTAATAATAATAATATATTGTGTATGTCATATTATAAGATCAGAAGGACCCCATTGGAAATAAGCCATATGGCTTTCATGGGTTATCCTTGGCATAGGCATATACATTAATTTATTCACTTTCAAATAGCTGTTAAAGTTTACACTTTTATCTTATGTATTTAACAACACTTTTGTTTTAACTATGATAAGATAAGATAAGTTTTATTCCAATTTTGGGCCCAGAGGGCATAACAGCAAGACAGTTTATAAAGAAGGAAATTTAAAAAAAGAAAGGAAATTTTAAAAAAAGAAAGAAAGTTTACAACATTAACTACAGGTTACATAGACTGCAAACTGCATGTGGATGTAGCATATCGGGGAAACGAGTACATACACATATGAATTGCTAATCATGTGTATACACAAGTAAATGGACAATATCAGTATTATACCGACATATGAATAATAAACTATAATGATTTTTGCAGTTTTAGAGTATCACTTCTTTTTCTGAAAGTTTGAACTAAATATTCACTCAATTTGACAATTACTGGTTTGTCTTCATTAATCATCAAACAAGTAAATTTGTCCTTATTTGTTAGATAGATAAATTTTTTGTTGAGCTTGTATATACCATTAAAAAACATATTTCTCTCTTCAACATAAAATGGACGATCAGTAAGGAAATGAAATTCATCCTCTACACAATTAAGGTTACATAATTCACATATTCTTTTGTTTCTTTCTAAAGAAATCTTCTGGCCAGAATTGGTTTTTGTAAATTCATATCTTCCTCTTTCAATCCGAAGGTCATGTGCACTAATTCGAAATCTACATAGAGTTTTTTCTTAATTCTAGGGATTCTAAAAATATATAACTTTCCATAGTAAAGTTTTCTTTATACGAAAAATATGTTGTGAGTTTTCCTGATTTCTGACCCTCTTCACGTCTGTTTGACCAGTAAAGTAAAAATTGTTTCCGTGCCTGATTCTTCATTTGTTTTTTGAAAAATGAGAATTTGAGATTTTTACAATTGGGTACCAAAATGCCCATTTTCCCCCTAGAATAACTAATGTTTTTGTACCAACAATTTATATTATATGAATTCAGATTGATATTCTCTGTATAAGTACTGTATAACAGGGATGATTCTGGGCAATTCTCAAGTCTATGCCAATATAGTAAAATACTTTGGATTATAGAGCAGAACATAGGATATCTACCCAATTCAGAGATTATTGCAATATGAGTACTTCTTTTACCGGCACCCAGTAGATGTTGACAAAACTTAATACATGTATTCAGATTTTCTACCTCCCAGTTTTTAAAGATATCATATAAATCTCTGTCTTTTTCCATTATGCGTACTGAAAGTGTTCCCCATATCTCACAGCCATACAAGGCGATGGGTTTTACCATATGGTCAAAAAGATGCAAAAATGTTTTAATTGGTGGATCGATAGATTTGATGTCTTTATAAAGTTTGAATGAGGCCTTAAGAGCTTTATTGTATAGATCAGATTTTGCCTCCTTGAATGTACCACAGGAGCTAGATGATATTACTCCTAGATATTTATATTTGTTAGTTCATTCAATACATATGTTACCGAGCACAACATTTTCTTTAATTAGGTGTACGCTTTTATTAAAAATGACTACTTTTGTCTTATTGGTATTAATTTCTAAGCACCAGTCGTTGCAATATTTTTCAAGTAAGTTTAGTTTGTTTTGTAGTCCATTCTGGTTTTCTGAAAGCAGTACAAGATCATCCGCATATAGAAGAGAGGTGATTTTCTTTCCAGAAAGATTGACAGAGCCAATGGTTTATTCATCCAGTAATTTAGAAAAATCGTTCAAAAATATTTTATTAAAATAGTTGGGCTTAAGACATCACCTTGTCGAACTTCTATCTCTATGTGTTCCTTTGTGATATTGTCTTGTATTTATATTGTATATGTGCCTATTCCTAAATAAATAAAAAAAAATAAAGTTCCAATCGTCGCATCTCTGATATTGTGAGTCAAAATCCTTGATAAAAATTATGCTTATATATATATATATTTATTTATTTATTTTATATATATATATATTATAAATAAATCCTATACATATTCATAACTTTAGAAAATCTAGATAATTTTTGTTTAAACAAAAAATGTTTTTCAACGTAAATAATATGATTCTTACCATAGCAGTGGGATTTCTAATTTTTTTTTTATTTTATTAAAATACACGATCACCCCGATTACATTTTCCAATTTTATCCGAATATTAAGATTGGTTGTATCAAGAAATTTGATTGGTTCCTATTCACCCAACCGCCAGGGGTCTGGCTTCTTGATGGATGCTATTACGACATTTGTGTCGAGGTGTGCCAGTACGTTAAAATTTGACTTTTTGTGGGACAAAACCGCCAAAACGACGAACTCTAATGTGAGGGTTTTACACTTGTATCTTCTTACATAATTGATTACATTTTATTATGAAATTTTGTTGGTTTGAAACTTAGATATTGGAAACTATATTGTGTAAATATAACGCCGCCATTTTAACATGCAGCTGACGTTTTGTTGACGACTATCTACGAGTAAAATGGTGTAAAAATGTATCATGTACTACGTGTATCACTGAGATATGGAACAAGTATTGAGCCATTTAGTTCGTTAAGTTCTTATTCCTATCAAGTTGGAACATAACCAAGTTGTAGGGGATCGTATACCGCGTTTGGAGTCGGGACATTGCATCATGGCTACAGGGACACTTAACATTTTATCATATATATTATATCACCACTAAAGAGGGAACTTAAAATACCCTCCACAGTGCTTGTAGTATTACTGTAGGCTATACACACACTCACAATTTGGTTTGGCTCTAATAAATTGAGTGCACAATCATAACCTACATCCATTTCTATTTGCAGACCGTCTCGTTTTGGGCACAGGCAATTGCATCGCTTGGGGTCGAATTTACTATATAAAGAGTAAAGGTATAGAACTCTAAATATAGGGTATCCAAGTTAGCCGATGTAAAAACAATAAATTAATTGATATAAAATTCTACTTTGTATTTTAATTTATTCATAGATAATCAATCTACATTACTACCAAAGTTCATCCCGAAATTCCGTATACTTCCCAAGATATGCAGAAATGAACTCGGAAAAATGCTTATTATTTTTTGGTTGACTTTTAGCTGGGCCCTGACACTATACGACTACACAGAGTGTTTGAGCATTGCAACAAGCTATCAAATAGAATGTGTAGCATAAAATATCATTTCTAAAATGAATTTCCCTCCCCAATTCATAAAATGAAGTCCGTAATAGCTCCAAGTGACTGAACATTTTTAAAGCGTCTGTACTATCACAATCCCCACCATGAACGGTAGTTATGACTAATTACCCAAAAGAGATGGAAGGACCCATAACGATTTAGAGACTCAAATATTAATATTTATCAATATTGATTCATTATAGTACATAAATTATGCTAATAACAAGTCTTTATAAATATACAAATGTCTTATTATGTCTATTTTTATCTAAATCACATTATCACAGATGTTTGACGATTGATAATAATGATGTCAATGTGGGTAGTTAGTGGCACCGATGAAAATGACTGTGTTAAATGAAAGTAGAGATGAGTTAAAATTTTCAGTCACTTGGAGCTATTATGGACTTCATTTTATGAATTGGGGTAAGAAATTCATTTTAGAAATGATATTTTATGCTGCACATTCTATTTGATAGCTTGTTGCAATGCTCAAACACTCTGTGTAGTCGTATAGTGTCAGGGCCCAGCTAAAAGTCAACCAAAAAATAATAGGCATTTTTCCGAGTTCATTTCTGCATATCTTGGGAAGTATACAGCATTTCGGGATGAACTTTGGTAGTAATGTAGATTGATTATGTATGAATAAATTAAAATACAAAGTAAAATTTTATATCAATTAATTTATTGTTTTTACATCGGCTAACTTGGATACCCTATATTTAGAGTTCTATACCTTTACTCTTTATATAGTAAATTCGACCCCAAGCGATTCAATTGCCTGTGGTTTTGGGGTTTGAAAAACTTGTAAGTGCTGGAACAGTTTATGCTTCGACCAATGTTTCTACTCAAATGTTCCTAGATTTATGTGATAGACAAGTTATGCCCACAACTTTAACATAAATGCATGGATTGCATGCATCTGTCTCGAGGATATCAACTCTCTAAATATGGGATTCCCAACTGTCCATCTCTATTGGCTGCAGATTTTCTTGTGACAGATGCATGCATTATTATTAACTTGTGGAAATAAGTCGTGTGTTAAGTAAATTCAGGAATATAAAAGTTGAAATGTATGTCAAAGCATAAACCATCACTGGTCTTGTACCTCATAAACCATCTGAAGATTTGAAACATGAAAGGTTGCAAAGAGAAGTGGATGTAGGTTACAAACATGGTACACATCTTTTCTATTGTGAGAGTTAGGAAAGCTTGGATCATCTTATCTATCTAAAAATGTCTGAGCTGTCCGGTATTTTTTACTGTGTTGACAATCGTTAATAGTGTTAAATCTAGAGAGGGCATACATATCATATGTTCAATTCAGACAAAAGAGCACTTTTCATCGTGCAAGACAATTTTGGGGCACTTTCATTGTATCATACTATGATAGTAATGGAATAATGATTTATTCTCTTTAAAAGTTAATAGCTGCTGCCTTGATTTTAAACTTTTCAATCAACCTTGTGTAATAAAGAACAATTGTTTAATTTAACAAATATTTTCAAAAAATTTATGGAGAAAAAAGGGCATGGTGCGGCTCTAGTTTGCTTTAGATTTAACACTAGTTAAGAATTGTAAGTCCCAGGTGAATTGTTGTGTTTTATTATATGAACAGTGATCAAAATTATTTATTGGTGTGGGGACTCCTCGTTTATTTTCCTCAGGTATCTTGGTTTTTTTGTGAAACCTTCTAAACATTAAACTGTAGATTTTGATCATTTAAAGTGAAAGAAAGAATTGGGTGGAAAATCATGAATCAGTCTCTTTAAAACATATGGTTTATTTAATGTTAAAACAAATGTTATTTGTTGACATGAAGAGAAACGTCTAATTTATTTTATTTTGATGTTATATTTCCCAATGGAATGGTTATGAATATCATTTCCATATGGTAGATAAAACTGATGCTTAAAAACACATCAATGTAATTTGAAATACATTTTATTAACTAAGAATCTTATAAATCTCTCTCATTAAGTAAAATATAGATGAATCAATTTAAAAAAACAAAAAAAACATGTTTCATGCCATATTCATTTTACATTTATTGATTGTGAAATAAAATACTCGTCAAATTTGTTGGGCGCTTATCAGGTTTTCATCGGGACTTGAGCTGCTCATAAATTCTAAGTAACAACCCTGAGAACAATGTACCACATAGCATTTTTTCTGTAGGTGTTAGATTTAGCAATTTTTTACCTTGTAGGTATACAAATAATTTTAGCGGAAAATATTTTGGTGGACATAGAGTTCCAAAACATAAAAGTTTACAACACTGCAGTCTTTATAACTTGCCTATAAAATGTTTTGTTATCAAGATCAACTGACATACAAATAACAGTACTAAGTTTATTTACCTCCAAACTGAAGAATGCTACATGTACCTTTGACATAAAAGAAAACCACTGTTATACAGAGTTATCTTTCTTGTGATAATAAATTTGATTACAGACAAATTCAGGTGCTAATTTAGCTATGAAGAATAATTAGGTAGCATGATAACAAACAGCTGAAATATCAAGCCCAAATTATCACCTGCCCAAAAAAAACCCGCTTTGTGGTATTATTAAAGCTTTGTATGTTCATGAAAAGTAACTAGTGCTTTTTTTTGTGTTTGAAATAGTGATTTTTTTTTTTTTGAAGAATCCCAGGAATTTGATCAAAATTTTCTAGATTTCAACTGTAACATCATAAATGTTAGATTTTACATTTTCGGTATTTTTGATATAAAATAGCTATTATTCATGCAGTTTCACTTGCAGAAAATTTTGAGGGCAGGCTTTGACGAATTTACTCTAGTACATGTGACAGAAAACCTTTGTTAAAAGTTGTGCTTTATGTTTCTTAAATGAAAAAGGTTTGTAAATAGTAATACTTTACCTAGATTTTGGGAAATTGCAGAATTCAATAGATGTACTATGTTTATCAAGATTCACCACACATTGTTTATAGCTGCAACATGTTCATGAGGAAATGGCCATCATTACAGTTTGTAAAGATATCAAAACTATAAACATTGGAAATGTAAATATGATAGGATGAATGTGGTAGGTGTAATTGATTGATTGAATATTTTTAACGTCCCGCTCGAGAATATTTCACTCATCTGGAGACGTCACCACTGCCGGTGAAGGGCTGCAAAATTTAGGCCTATGCTCAGCACTTATGGCCATTGAGCAGGGAGGGATCTTTATCGTGCAACACCTGCTGTGACACAACGGGGCCTCGGTTTTTGCGGTCTCATCCGAAGTACCGCCCCATTTAGTCGCCTTTTACGACAAGCAAGGGGTACTGAGGAACTATTCTAACCCTGATCCCCACGGGACTGGTTGGTGTAAAGAGATGTCCTTTCTGTACATACAAATAATGCTGTTGGTATGATTATTCATAAAATCTAAAACACTGATGCCAGTTCACTGATCATTTTCTCTAGGTCTGATTGAAAAATGTCAACAGTGTAGATTTAACTAATCATAGGAATTTGAATTATTCAGATTGGTTTAGTAGTTCAAGCAGTATGTGGTATTGTCTTTGTTAAGCCTGCCCACCCCCACCCCCTATTCTGTGTTTCCAATAATCCTCTGACCTACCCTATCTTTGAGCTCTGGAGTCTATTTTTTTTTTTCAATTGGTCAGGAAAAAAAAAAAGAAAGGAATTTGGGGGGTTGGACATAGGTTTTGTAATTTAATGAACTCAAATGAGGTTTAAAACTAGAAAACAAATGACATAGTAGTAGCCAGTACCAGCTCAATATTAATTCTAGATTCTTCTGACCATTGTGACGTGTGGGGGATAGTCAGAAAGAAATATACTTACTTACCCTAATTTTGAAGATGTTAACAAAAACACTGTTTTTATCTAGTTTCGATGTGAATACATACAAATAGCCTCGCTGTTTGTGGTGAACAAAACTGTGTTTCATGTCATTATTGTTTCAGAACTTATTTCAAATGGGAAGTATTGCCTGAACACAGGGTTGGCAAAAAAGTGGTCAATATGAGTATTGACCGGGTTGGTGGTCAATATGGTTAAAACTGGTTAATACTGGTCGATTGAAAATTATTTGGTCATTATAGTCTGTGTTATTGTGTCACCTGCGTTACACGCAGTGGCGACATATAGGGATCACTATCTGGCGTCGTCGTCGTCACAAAAAATTTCTGTCAGTTTTCTCAAGAACCACATGGGGCAACTCCCTGATATTTGGCACAGAGCATCAGTGTGGCCAACTGTATTGTGGAAGACATTTTCGAATCTGTCGCTTATCAACTTCCTGTTTGCCGGGACTTAGAATTTTTTACAGCAAAAAAATTTCTGTCACAGTTTTCTCAAGAACCACATGGGGCAACTCCCTGATATTTGGCACAGAGCATCAGTGTGGCCAACTGTATTGTGGAAGACATTTTCGAATCTGTCGCTTATCAACTTCCTGTTTGCCGGGACTTAGAATTTTTTACAGCAAAAAAATTTCTGTCACAGTTTTCTCAAGAACCACATGGGGCAACTCCCTGATATTTGGCACAGAGCATCAGTGTGGCCAACTGTATTGTGTAAGACATTTTCGAATCTGTCGCTTTTCAACTTCCTGTTTGCCGGGACTTAGAATTTTTTACAGCAAAAAAATTTCTGTCACACTTTTATCAAGAACCACATGGGTAACTCCCTGATATTTGGCACAGAGCATCAGTGTGGCCAACTGTATTGTGTAAGGCATTTTCGAATCTGTCACTTATCAACTTCCTGTTTGCCGGGACTTAGAATTTTTTACAGCAAAAACATTTTTTGCTGAAGATTTTATTTTATGATTAACTGAAGGACATATTTTCAAACATATGTTTTCATTCAGTCTACAGGGTTTGAAACTAACTTTTTATGTCACCAGTCCAGCCGGACTGATCGGGTATAATTTCAACCAGTCCGCAGAAAAATTTACCAGTCCACCAGAGTTTTCATGAAATAATGAACATATTTTGTTAATATCATTAAAATTAGATAATGGAATTGAACTCAATATGCCTAAGATACTGTTTTAACACTTATGTGAGATTTTTATATTTATAACCGGGTTCGTGTGATATCTACAGAGGAATGCCAAATGCATGTTGAAAATTTGATATTAAGGTTTTCCAAAATGACATCTTAGAAAATTGACCAGTCCCATCGGACTGACTAAAACAAATGTCAATCAGTCCGCCAGACTTTAAACCAGTCACAGACTGACGGGCATATGTTAATTTCGAGCCCTGGTCTACATTTAATAAATGTCTTAATTTCAAACAGATTCTCCCACAAATTCCATTGCATAATAATGTCTCATCTTTCAATTTCAATTCAGTTATCGTTAAAGAATGTTTAGTAATTCTCAAAACCTTTAAAAGGAGTATTAAACTGACAAAAACCATTTGAATAATTTACTTTTTCAACATTATACGTGATATATTACATATAGAATGAACTAGCAGGCGACACATGTCTTCCGGGGAAGACTTAATACTGCGTTTATTTTAAATGTTTAAGTGACCATTATGGTAAATATTGTAATTCATAACATGCACTATCAGTTTATAATATACTTATAAGTCATAATATTAAATAATGTACAAATGACTCTGTTGAATTGGGGAAGATGTAAAAGTTCTGTTCAAATTCCTTAATTTAACAAGAACTACCTATATTTTAATAAGTATTGTTTCATCAATCTTCATTTTAAGTGTTAAATAAACATTTGAGGGGGTGGGTTGGTGATGTTTTCATAACAATAACCCACACACTGGTCATCTCTGGTCCCTGCCTAATCTTATTAACACCTGTCAACTCTGCTTCCTGTGCTCAGGTAATGTCCAGCTACCTTTTATTCTTAATCTGTCCAGGTACATTTTGGTCAGTTTCAGCAAACCAAATATATTAAACATATGAAATTACATTTGATTATCTAATGAAAAATATTAATCAACAATTGATCCATATAATGAAAAGACTTAATTTATCTTTATCTTTGCAAAAAATGTACAAAAATAGGAAATTGGACAGTTTAAATCACAATTGACCAGTATTGACCACTTCGGGAGTATTGACCGAGACGGTTAAAACCGGGGGTGGTTTTAACCGTCCAACCCTGCTAGGCTAAACATCATGGATTATTGAAACAAGAGTCCAAATGAATAATTGTTGTTTTACTGCAGCTCATGTTATGTAATTAATCTATAGATTTTTGCCTTTTTATAACATTTTAGATGCCTCGAAGACGCAGTGGGAGTTCAGGTTACACAGACCATTACAGAAAAAGGAGACATGATTCTAGGAGGTAAGAAACAAGCTCACAGTGGACATGAAAGTATGAAATCTCTACAAGGCTTGAAGTCTAGTGGTCAAATACAGTCTACATATCCCTTCAAGTTATGAAGTCTGTTAAAAACAGTTTGTAACATAAAAAATTGAAATCTTTACAGTAGTTAAAATGTGGTGAAAACAAGCTGTCCAACAGCCCTAAAATTCCTTTAAAAAATCTTAATTTGTTTTAGTTTTGCTAAAATTCCTTTAAAAATGTTAAATTCAAGGGAAAATCCTTTTTTAAAAAGCCCAAAATTCCTTTGTCAGTTCTATCTATTTTAAAAAAAATATATTTCTATTCTAGCAATTTTGAAAATGCATTCAAACTAAGTTTAACCAATGAATCCATGTGTGTTATTGCTTGTGATTTGGTGACAAAGATATGACTATTAAGGTTATGACCAATAATAGATGGAAGACACCCTTCCTGCACGAAGAGTATTTTTTGTGATTTCTATATTGTCAAAATTGTGAAAGTAAGACCATTTAATTGTCTAAAACTGCCCTAACCAGTAAAAGTTCGTTTAAAGCAGATTTTTCAATTTACAAGTTAATTCTGAACATAATTTAATAGTTTCTAGTTTTTAGCACATCTCATTTTGTTTTTAACATGCTATTTTGTATGAGCAATCTATATGTAAACAAAAACATGGCACTAGCCTTGTTTACATAACAGACAATTGTGAGTGCTGTGTCTCACTTGTAACTCAACAACTAATATTCAAATTTTGGTTGACCATTTGAAATACGTTAATTAAGCACTGTAAACAATAAAAATGGTAAAATAAAATTTTCAGCTTAACCGTGTCCATGTCCCTTTAATAAGTTTGATTGTAATATATGAATTGTTTAGAGTTTAATGCCCCTTCATCAGTGATTGGGATAAGCGTGTCTTGTGCCATAGTCGCATTAAATTGAAAAATGGACATAGAATATTGAAAACAATGCGCCGCTAAGGCGCACATCGTCGAAATACCTAGTCTGAGGTTTTCCCCACTGACTTCGTAGATCTACGAACTTTTAAACTTTTGAGCTGATCCCCCACTGAATCTATATAGAATTAGTGTTTGAAAAATCTTTATTGCTGTAGTGCTTATGTAATAGCACAACTTTACGTTTTTTTAAGCGCAAGTATGACTTCGATTTCCTCAGTATCTAATCAAACAATAAAAGGTTATCTGATTGGTTAATACCGTGAAATTGTAATTTTAAAGTGCACGAACTGAAGATGCCACCAAAAAAATTCCTAAGCCTGACAAAGGGCAAACTTTCCCCCCTAGGAAAAACCGCCCCAGTATAGAAATTACCCCTAAATGACAGTACGCTTTTTCCCCCTTCTTACATTTTAACTATGTATCCGTTTCCAGTTCTATTACTAGAATTCTCTTGCTTATCTAGACCCAGGTATTCTTCTTCTTGTTTTAATACATTTTGAGCAGGTTCTTGTGTATCACAATCTTCATCTTATGTTTGTTTGTTTTTTTAAAAAGGAAATTATTCTAATCATGTAATGGTATATCAAAATTCATTTATACATCTCATGTCTTTGCTGTTATCTACCTGTATCTTAACATCTGAAATAGTGAAGTTGGGAAGAAGTTAATGTCTTCTTAATTTAAAATTTCGAATTTAAATTAATAGGGAAATTAAATTACTTTTATTTATACAGTGTATATAATTTACCTTTTAGATATTTTAATTCTATATATCTTTTAGTCGACTTTTACAAAAACCCCTAATGATATTGACCATCATTATTTAAAGTCTTTTGGGAAGCAATTTGTATTTACTACATGTATATGCAATTCCAAGTTTTCAGCGTGTAAACCCAACTTCAACATCTCAAAAAAATTCCTTTATTTTATGAATATCATAATATTAATGAGCGCATATCTATTTCATTAAACTACAACAATTTAACAGCACATATTTGTTTCTTTTTGTAACCTTTTTTTTGATGCACTGTAACATGTACCTCTTTATAGCAATTATAACAAATTTCATTGATAATTATCTTCATTTGCATGGGTTTGCTTTATTCTATATTTATTCAAAATCTTCTACATGAGAAGAAAAAGATTCTGGTCGATGAAATCCAGAAACAGGAGGGGGAAATTTCTATACCAGGGCGGTTTTTCCACCCAGGGGGAAATTCTTTGCTGACTTTGTACATAGGGGAAATTATATATGCTGGGGCGCTTTTTCCCTCAATGGGGAAAGATCTATCCCGAGTCCGTTTTTCGGGGGGGGGGGGGGTCTATGCTACAACACCGGCACTTCTGGCAGTACACACTGTAGGAGTAGAAGACGATGACACAGAAACATCAAAACAGATAATCCTAAAGTAAAACGTAACTTTAACACAAATAATAAAACTAAAGTTACCTATGGCAATGCAGTCTGTCAGTAGTGTTTAGATTATAAATTACTGGTCTCTCGTACTTGTCAATTTAAAATGTCACATAAGAATTTCAATATGGCGCATTCATTTTAGAAATGTCACATTGATACTAGCTAGTAACGTGCCATTGTCACATTTAGAAATTTGCTTATCCCAATCACTGCCCTTCATGCATCATCACTCCTGTAGAGGTTTCACCAGCTTCATGTGAGGTGCCAGGGTTCAAAATTAACTTTTTCAAGCACTAGTCTGTACGGACTAGTGACTAAGGCCAACGACAAAAATTGTTGAGTTTCTGCTAATGTTCCAGAAAAAAATAGGGTAGGTAGGTAGGAAATAAAAATTTATTTTTTTTAAATTTTATTTTTTCAAAGTATGCGAAAACATTGTAAACTCTAACAAGTTCAATGATCTATTGAATTTTATACTTTCAATATAAAATTTTGCTTGAATTGCATTGCAAGTAAACTTTTAATCTTAGCATTTCACCTGTTATTGGCTGAGGATTATTTCCAGATGTTTTAGAAGAAACAATATTTTTCAATGAAACATTTAGCATAAAACACAAATTAAAGTCAACTCCTTTATGCCCCTATGCTATACAAGTACCAGATATATTGTTTCTACATTTAGATTGGTTGTCGGAGCAATACTACTATTGGATATGTTTGACAAGAAAATAATGTGATGATTTTGAAAAAAATATTAAATCATCACCAAAATATCAACATCATTAACATATTTTAAGTTTATTAATTCATTTCTGAATGTACTTTCACAATCTAAATGGAACAAGGGTAGGAAGACAGTCTGGGCAGATCCCACTTATCCTAATGGGATCCAACTCTCTTCCAGCTAAAAAAAAATTACCGGACATAAATTTTTATTTAAAAAAAAAAAAGTCTGCACATCTTTTTCCCCCTCGGCTCTCACCAGCCATCAACAACTCAGATGCGTTCACTGCTTTATTTGTGGCCTTTTTCATAGTGTATTCAGTTAGAACTGCAGCAGAAACCATGGATGTGCATACAAATTTGATAGACTGGACATTCAAGTGCACTATATAATGTCTGTCACTCTGTATCATGACCTCCATATAAACAATGCCCGCTAAAGAGATAGCACAAGACAGTGGCTCTAAATAGCCACCGTCTAAAAACACCTTAGGAGTTGGCAATTTTAACAAAAGAAAGTCTTCTATGGAAACATGACACTTGGCAAAGTCTCTCGGCCGTCTGTTAACTTCAATTGTCAAAGCACTGTTGCATGAGGCAAGCATGGAGGTACAGTACTAGATCAACCATCATGCCATGCTGTTAGTTACAAACATTATCAATGTTGTTTAAACGCTTGACACAATACCATGAAATTTTGTACATCGTTAAAGCGTTTGAATGACTTCATCTCAATTCTAACTAAAAAGAAAACCAAGAACCGAGAATATATTTTTTCCGGAAAAATGACGATTCTTTTTTTTTTCAAAATAGTGGGGAAAATTTCTAGGGTCGGGGCTATAATTTAGGGTTGGTCGGGTTAGCGGAAACACAACACATTTTATCAGTGGCCTAATGATGTTCACTAGTCCGTCCAGTATATCATATAAAATGATTCCATAATTTCATTTTATTCATAACCCCATTTATAAATGTCCACATGTTTGGAAGTTCAGCAAGTCATTGTCACACAAACACTTAACCATGCAGGTAATCGACTACAGCGGTTTTTTCCCCTTATATAATGGTACTGATAAACGGTACCATTCCTAATGCCAAAAAACATTAATTTTTCCCATTTTTGAGATTAAAAATTCCCAATTCACTTGTCGAAAAATAAACCGTTATTACATTGTAATTTACTTAGTCTGAAACGTTGTACGAGTTAACTAAAATGTTCACTTTCAGTATTAAATCGAAAGTACAGATCATGGCAGTGCCCATGTTTTGTAGAGCTACGGCGATTCTAAAATGAGCCTACAAAGATCTGTTATGTTTCACAACAGCAAATGTTATCGTAAAAAGGTTTGTAAAGAGATGAATACTTCTTGTTTTGTTCTCTTTTTATGCCCCCGAGATCGAAGATCGGAGGGCATATTGTTTTTGTCCTTTCTGTAATTCTGTCTGAAACTTTAACCTTGCTAATAACTTTTGAACAATAAGTGATATAGCTTTGATATTTTACATGAGTATTCCTTGTGACAAGACCTTCCTGTGGGTACCAACATTTTTGACCATGTGACCTTGACTTTGGAGTTTGACCTACTTTTTGAAAACTAAAACCTTGCCAATAACTTTTGAACAATAAGTGATAGAGCTTTGATATTTCACATGAGTATTCCTTGTTACAAGACCTTTTCGTGGGTACCAACATTTTCCGGACTTTTTTCTGTATGTACAACTTTGAAATTTGGTCACAATATTTCCCTCAAGAATTGTAAGAGTGAATTTGCATTTCAGCTGGGTTGGTCCATCCTTGACCTACTTTAGGGCTATAAGTAGGTCAAACAGTTTTCCAGACTTTTACAGTTATTGCTAGTGATGAAATGATTGTCGCCGATGATCGATTGTCGGTCGTTCAGATACCTACGATGCTACTAATCGATTACAAAATATAAGTTGCCGACATCGTTGACCAAACAAAATCCGGAAATCACTTCAACTTTGTTCAAAATTTGTTTTCTGTATGTCAAACCCAATCAAAAATAAGCAAACAAAATGGCGGGAGATATGAAGGACGGTAACAACAACGACAGTCAACAGTCAAATAAAGGAGCCTATCTCTGATGTCTTTGATACATTGAGATTATAGATAAATTCCATTACTTGATATATTGGAATTCTGATTTATTTACCAGTGAACAAATGAAACAAAGAAGAATTCAAATGTTTCCATACATTTAATGGTTCTGTTACATCTCATTTGAGGAGGAAACACTTAAATGCCAATTCCGATTATAATCGATTATTAATCGATTACACATGTCCGATTATTGCCGATAATCGATAGGTTTTTGGTCCGATTGCCCATCACTAGTTATTGCCCTGAGATTTACACATAAGCTTCCTTTCAGAGAAATACAAGTTCAGTTTGCATTTCAGCTGGATTGGTCTGTCCATCTGTTACCTACTAAGAGTAGGTCAAACAGTTTTCTGTGCTTTTTTTTTTTTCATTATGGATACAGATATTGCCCTGATATTTAGTCAAAGGCTTCCTCTGAGGAATACAAGTACAGTACAGTACTTTAGGAGTAGAGGTAGTTCAAACAGTTTTCCAGATTTTTTTGGTATGGTCACAGGTATTGCTCTGAAATTTAGTCACAACCTCCCTTTCAGAGAAGTACATCTGTTCACATTTCAACTTAATTGGTGCACCATGACCTACTTTAGGGCTAAAAGTAGATCAAATGGTTTCCTGGACTTTTTAGCATCATAGGTAGATATTGCACGGGCATTTTGTCACAACCCCACTCTTAGAGAAATACATAATCAGTTCACATGTAAGATGGATTGGTGCACCATGACCCACTTCAAGGCTTTTCTATTCAGAATGTGTGTTGTATCAATTCAGAGTGCACAATATGCTTCCAGGTGAATTTCACTGTCCGACGAGCGTATATTGTACGGTTTGCATTACTTTTGTTAGCTAAGCAATGATTTTTTGTCACATTGACAGATTTATAGAATACTGATCCCATACTTAAATGCAATATAGCTACAAAGATAGAAAAAAATACCCAAAGTACCCCAAGTGACGAGTTCTCAACAAAATGCAAACTTTTGATTTGCAGTCTTTTCTTTATTATCCTGTGGGAATTTTTAGGTGTCATTTTGAGGGGTAAAAATTCAGTCTTCTACAGATTGTCAAAAAAATCCTTGTATCATTCGCATTTCTGTATACATACAGTGCTCCCTCGATATATTGCCCCCCCCCCCCCCCCCCCCCCCTATAATGCCAATGCCTCCCCTGCTTATTGCCTGAAAATCCTACAGAACAGATTTCCTCCCATGTTAACACCCCTGTTATAATGCCAACCCCTGCATAATGCCATATGCCACTGATTTTCACAAACAAATGGTCAAATTTTATAGGGTTTATCCTTGATAATAATGCCAATTACCTAACACACATTGGTAATCACACTTGTACTTTGATAGCAGTGTGGTGAAGTGTGACAGTTTGGACAAGGTATTTTGGTGGCAAGGTTAATTACTAATAATTGCAGAATTGAACTCTAATCTAAATGTTTATACAGAATGGAGTCCAAATAACTATGGTATTGAATTTCTTTTGATTGCTCAGTGACTTGTCCATAATGGTTAATTCGTTATAATGCCATCCCTGCTTTATTGCCCAAATTTGTCTTAAATAAGTCTTCAATTTTTTTATATGCATGGTACTTCAAATATGGTACAGTGATATCTATATGTTGGTCCATTCAAGGTTTTCTTTTTTCATTTTTCTGTTACATATTAAATTTAAAACTTCCTATAGATGTAGCTTCTTTGTGTTCACTTTGGATCATGTTGCAATTTTGATTCATTTTTACCTATCTTGCAGGAGTTTTGTCCCTTTATTTGAAAATTAATGTTAAATGGAGGGTACATAAATTGTCTAACTCCTACCACAGTTTTTAAGGAAAGACCTTATTTGACAAAGAGTTTGTATAGGTATTGAGGATGGACATGTGGCAAGGATTTTGATTTTCTTAAATGTTTTAGAAAACTACACGTTGTTGAACTTGAGTAACACAACCACTAGTGATAATTAAATTCATTCATAGTTTAAGTTCACTCATGTTCAGTATCTAGTGGGAACAGTTTGCAGATTGGCTGTGCTTTTTGGGTTGATATGTGTTAAGTCTAGAGAAGATTTTGAAAATATTTTTATTATCTGTGATGCTATGCAGCTGCAGAAACATAGTTTGTAGGCACACCATAGCATTTAACAAGAGATGCAGTGGAAGGGAAGGATCTAATTAATGCAGACACATAAAGGCAGAGGAATTAGTGCAGGCTCCATGG
Source organism: Ostrea edulis (assembly GCF_947568905.1). NCBI lineage: Eukaryota > Metazoa > Mollusca > Bivalvia > Ostreida > Ostreidae > Ostrea > Ostrea edulis. The sequence continues at coordinate 30,906,903 of NC_079169.1, forward strand.
AGGAAAATCAATAAAAATGTTGTTTGGTTTGAATTGTTTATGGTGTGTTCAGAGTGAGTACCGTTGATCTGGTTACTACATATTATATCTGTTTGTACCGTTGATCTGGTTACTACATATTATATCTGTTTGTTCCATATTGCAAGGTTAAGGGCGTCATTTTAAAGATGATTTAGTATGCATGTTTCAAAGCAAATTATCAGTTCCTCTATATTATTGATTTCAAACTCCTAATCTGGGTTGATAACACTTATTAATAAAATTTGTAAGTTGAAGACATATTTCTAAGTCCTCAGAATTATGATCTCCTTTTTGTTTTGACATTTCCTGTCCTTGGTGTATGTACAATTTGGAGCCCCAATGAAACAGGAAGCATAAAACTGCTCAGTGCTGCACACGTTTCTGTTCTTGTGAGATGAGTCATCCTCTCAGAAATAGCCTCATCATGTCTTAATCATTCCAAAACAACAGCGATGGAGGTGGGGGGGGGGTTATGAATTTATAACATTACTGATATCATGGCCCACTATGTACAAGCTATGATGGTTTATATTAATTTACTTTGATTAAAAGCATCATACTTCATTATATAATTTTGTCCATTATATAATATATCACATCATTATGCTGTTTAATATTTCTCTTCAACACAACACCCCTACCCCTAGTTTATTAATAAAGTAACAAAATATGACCAAACAGATATCCATGATCCAATTTGTTTTGGAAAAATGAAGTCAAATTTGTCATAGTGGTCATCTTCATCACACAATCATTTACATGCTCACACAAACACACACAAGAAGTAGGTAGAAATTTAAATTTTTTTTAATGAACATGAGTTGTAAACACCTTGCTTTACAATTCAAAGACATAATAGCATATATGTGGGAGCCCTATAGTGATCAGCCTTTGCATGAGGGTATCTGTGAATGTCTGTCTGTCCCTGCATTGACAGTTTTCTGGACTTTTTTTGGCTAAATCTCTGCAGCTATTGAATGGAAAATTTATACATGGACTCAGTGGGTTATATTGGACTTAGTTGACCATTTTTAGCTCAAGTGAGCTTTTCTGATCACCCGTATTCCGGCGTCCGTCCGTCTGTCCATCCATCTGTAAACTTTTAACATTTTTGACTTCTTCTCAAAAACCACTGGGCCAATTTCAACCAAAGTTGGCTCAAAGCATCCTTAGGTAAAGGGAATTCTAAATTGTTAAAATAAAGGGCCAGGCCACCTTCCAAGGGGAGATAATCAAGAAAAGGTAAAAATAGGGTAGGGTCATTAAAAAATCTAATTCTCAAGAACCACTAGGCCAGAAAAGATGAAATTTATAGATAAGCTTTATTGGGTAGTGCAGATTCTAAATTGTTAAAATCATGGCCCCCGGAGGTCGGATGGGGCCACAATAGGGGATCAAAGTTTTACATACAAATATATAGGAAAAATCTTTAAAAATCTTCTTCTCAAGAACCACTGAGCCAGAAAAGCTGAGATTTACATGAAAGCTTTCTGACATAGTGCAGATTCAAGTTTGTTAAAATCATGGCCCCCGGGGGTCGGATGGGGCCACAATAGGGGATCAAAGTTTTACATACAAATATATAGGAAAAATCTTCTTCTCAAGAACCACTGAGCCAGAAAAGCTGAGATTTACATGAAAGTTTTCTGACATAGTGCAGATTCAAGTTTGTTCAAATCCTGGCCCCCGGGGGTCGGATGGGGCCACAAGGGGGATCAAAGTTTTACATACAAATATATAGAGAAAATCTTTAAAAATCTTCTTCTCAAGAACCACTGAGCCAGAAAAGCTGAGATTTACATGAAAGCTTCCTGATATAGTGCAGATTCAAGTTTGTTCGAATCATGGCCCCTGGGGGTAGGATGGGGCCACAAGGGGGGATCAAAGTTTTACATACAAATATTATAGGAAAAATCTTTAAAAATCTTCTCAAGAACCATTGGGCCAAAGAAGTTCAGATTTACATGAAAGCTTTCTGACATAGTGTAGATTCAAGTTTGCAAAAACCATGGCCTCCAGGGGTAGGTTGGGGCCATAATAGGGACTACGGTTTTACATGCAAATATATATGGAAAGTCTAGATATGGACCAAGGTGACTCAGGTGAGCGATGTGGCCCATGGGCCTCTTGTTTGAAAAGAGTTATGGATCTTGAATTTATCAAATAATGCCACAAAGTGAACCCTTTGCAATGCTTGTCATCACAATATCTAGTTTATTGTGTTTTCAACTCACATTTTTATGCCCGGTAACTAATAACTTTTGAACAGCAAGTGCTAGAGCTTTGATATTTCACATGAGTATTCCTTATGACAAGACGTTTTCGTTGGTATTAAACCTTTTCGTTGGTATTAAACCTTTTGACCTTGACATTTGACCTACTTTTATTAAAAATTTGACATAGGTCATAACTTCTAAATGGTAAATATTAGAGCTTTCATATTGCACATGAGCATTTCTACTGGTACCAAGATATTTGTCCTTGTGACCTTGACCATCTCTGGAATTGGCCATTATCGGGGGCATTTGTGTTTCACAAACACATCTTATTTTTATTAGGTAACAGGTACTGACTTTGATGAAGGATCTTCATTCAAGGTTACCTCTGTAAAGTAGTCATTTCATTCGTTTCCCAAAGATGGTAAAAACCTCTAGTACATGTGCAAGCTTCATAGTTTGTCATGTATACAAAAATCACAGAGGATTAAGACTTCTAAAGTAGATTATAGTAAGAATACCAACAGGAAACAAATTGTCAAGTAGTGTCATGTGATTTATATATAGATATAAGCATCATTGAGATCTACTGTTCCTTGTGTCCTATTTTTGGGGGTTTTTTTGTTTGTGTTTGTCCTGTGTGGACACTGATTGCTTCTGTATGATGTTTGTTGGTATGGTGCCCTGGGCTGTGGTTATGGGATCCTTGTGCTCAAAAACATTAAGGTTGGAAGCTTATATAGTTTTTAAATTTCCTGTGGTATTGGTATCTAAAAATCATTCAGAATGTTCTTTAGTAAATTGTGTTTTGGAGAGCAGAACACAAAAATCATTGTATAAATACTTTTAAAGAAATATTAGTAGAGGAGTTTGGAGGAGGATGGGGCGGGCTGGTAAGTGTAGGGAGAGGGCTTGTAAGTGATAGGGGGTTCACAAATCTTTTGCTTAAAAAGCAAACACTAGTTTTAGATATTGTTCTGTCTCAAAATCTTTGCAATTCAACCATATTCTACACAAGTTTATAGTCATAATTGACTTTACAGTTGTGACCATGGCTATGAGAAAAGAAGAAGACACTATTCCAGAGATAGATCTCCTACCCCCGATCGTCACCGCCACTACCGTGACTCAGACAGCTACTCGCCCCACCGTGACGGCTACCAATGTCGTCACAGACACCACAAACGTAGACGACATCGACGAAGCTACCGCCACCACCACAAATCAACCTACAGTGATACCTCCAATCGGGTAAGTAACACTTCAGGCAGGGAGCATGTAGGTCTCGGGGACTCTGTCAATTCTGAGAGATGTCACGCAACATAGAAAAGTTGACCAGGGTTACGTTATCGTGAGACTTAAAATGTCATTTGGAAATCTTGCTGGTGGGAGTGTCATAGATTTAACGAAATGATAATAGTATTGAAATTCTGAAGATTTATGTTATAAATTTTTGTTCTTGGTCTCTCTTAACCTTGGTCACTTTTAGTTGGAGAAAAAGGAGGAGTGAATGGATGTGTGATTGGTGTATAATGACTAGCAAATCTTTTTGTAGGTGATTAGAGGTAAGTTGAATAAGAAAATCCTCAGGGGGTCCCACTATGTTCTTATAAATCAAGCAGCAAAGCTAAATGAGGAAAGATGCATATTTTAAGATCAAGCAAAATGCACGGATTACCTGGTATCATGAATTCAAGAGAACAGTTTTTACGGCTGTTGTGTAGTATGTGTGTAATACTTACTATTAGCCATGTAGGGAATTGCTAAGGACTGCCACTTAAATACTGTAAAGAAACAATGACATTGCTAGTCAGGAATTTTTTTCCTGTTATTCATTATGGGGGGGAAATACAAGTGTGAAGTAAGAATCAATGGGATAGGTTTCGCATGAAATATAAAGGGGGAGGGGGGTGACGTGAACTATTAACACTATCTTTGTCACATCACTGGAAGCCAATTGAATGTTGTCACTTCTGTTGGGGTGGATCCAGGAAGGAAGCTGGCTTCGATCCCATTTCCCTCCAAGAAATGCGTAGATACCTAAATTGAGGGATAGATATGATAATTAAGAGGGATGGGCACAGGCATGGGGCTCCCAAATCCAAGTGAATGAATACATCTGATAAGTAAATAGGTTGACTTTTTTTTATGTCCATGGAAAAAAAATTTGCAAACTTGTTTCATTTTGTGGAACACTTCCTCTTGTCAAATCATCTTTGAGTTACCAAAAAAAAACAAAAAAAAAACGGAACCTGCAAGCTCTTGTCTACAAACCTGACTGAGGTCAGATTGACAAATTTTGTCATCACATAAATAGGTTAGGTCTGACATTTTCATGTTCAGCTGGCAAACAGTTTTGTAACAAGCGTGTAGTTGCTATAAAATTACACCCAATGTGGTGCATTAAGTCCCTGAGATTTAATCAATAATTACACAGAATAAAAATGAGTTTGGTAGTATGTTTGATAGTGAATTTTAACCACAGTTTTTCTGAGAGTCAGTGACTAGGTTTTGTGGCTCAGCAAACCATTGATTTCCTTTCTTTTGAGTGGAGACTGAGGTGATGGGATACTGCCTCATTTAATAAAATAATTGAGCTTCAAAGATGTGGACTTTGGTATGCTCTGGGAGGTGTTGATGTTGCTGTCATTGTCTGTTGTCTCAGAATATTGGATTACAGACCCAGCTTAGATGTGGAGTCAATATGGTATTGGTGTACACACAACAAAGAAATGAGTGGCCCTGTCAATAATGTGACCATTTAGAATGGCTACTTTAAGAGCTGAGGAAGAAGCTCTCTGCCATCTTGAACTGTATAATCAGAGACTGGCCATTTAATCCTTTCTAGAAGTTTAGGTGAGAAGAGAAACAATGGGTTAATTTCTGTGGAATTTACTGTTATCTGATGTGGATCATTATGAGTGTTGCAGAAGCTTATCATTTGTGGGGTTAACAGAAGGATAGCTTATCAACTGACCTCCTGAATAGTCTTTGAACTGACCACCCCATAGGGAAGAATACAGTTGTTCATCTGGGTGTCTACTGTATTCAGTGACCATCTGGTGCCTTGTGTCTGCTGCTGGTAGGCATGTTTCTCTCCCACGGTGAACCCCTCTTAGCAAGTCTGAGTGTATGTGAGACTATTAATAGCCTATGATTTTTGGAGAAGCTAGAAGGTGCTCTTGTGTAGGAAATGTGATACTAGCTTATATTCTGAGTAACAGGCAGAACGTTGGAGAAGGGGGCGCCATCTTGTATATAGACCTCTTTTCATAACTATTTCGAGGAATATTTTCAGAGGATTGTGCGATTGTGGTGGACAATTTCATGTTTGAAGTTCAAGAATACTCTCATGTGACTTTTGGACAAGCGCGTGTGGAATTATTTAATTAATTATGGAGGGAAATCCGTCAGCCATGTAGTGGAAAATTACCTGCATAAAAAACTTCTTTGTATTCTTTTGTATATAATTTTATTTTATTTTGATGGTTATATTCTGATTTAAACATTTTGAAAAGTTTATACAAATTGTACATAGTATATTTTGGCATTAATTTTGAGTAAAAATTCCATTTGAAGATACCAAATTCAAGTAAAACTAAATTGACCAAAATATATTGGAAATTCCAGTACAAACAGGTGAACTATTGAAAGTTGATTAAAGTGAAAATATTGAAAAACTGAGATTTGACAACAAGTGACTGGTGGGGTAGTGAATTAGGCTTTTTGTGTGTAGTGAGACTATGAGAGTGGACTATTTACAGTCTAAAACTTATAATCCTGTGGGAGAATGGAGAATGCCCACTTCCGGCCTTTCCTCTAATTATATTC
>NC_079169.1:30917970-30936327 GCF_947568905.1 Ostrea edulis
TTACACTCACTTAGAATACATAGCATCTAAAGTGACACAATTTTACTCAAGTTTATTTGGAATGCAAATATTTGTGAAAGTATTTTTTGAAACAACAGTATGATTGTCAATTTTGATGAGCAAACATTTATATATAGCCCTTTACTGGAATACTTGATTGATGTAATTTTTATTAAAAATTTTGTCTGTTTTTCAGGGGAGACGAAAAATTGGCATTAAAAATCATCAAAAATATAGAAAAATATAGAGAAGCAGCAAAATTAGAAATTAATGTCCTTGAAAAGATCAAAGAAAAGGATCCTAATGGGCAGTTGTAAGTGTTGTTAGTTTTGTGGATCCTAATGGGCAGTTGTAAGTGTTGTTAGTTTTGTTGATGTTATTTACTCTCTACAGACAGGGGCAGGGATGTATTATATTGCCCTTATGCTCAGGTGTTAATTGACACATCTTTGTGTACAAACTTTTATCCACATTTCTTGCTTGATTCTTGTATCAGACATGATTTTTCTCCGCTTTAGAGCGGAATTCCGCTTTCTGGATAGGAAAATTCTGTTCTACACAACGATTCCGCTTCCAGAAATTTCTAGGTTCAATAAACTTCACCGTTTACTTATGTTTTCTGGAATATTTGAATTTTACGTAGTGGTCAGTATTTCCTCTTCTTCTCATTGATTGGTTGAATCATTACAATATCACCCAATCAGCAGACTGTACACTGATTGTAAACACGTAGACCTTACAAAAATGTCCGTAAAAGTAGTACAAAGAGACGACAACAATGATTAAGGCCATTGACAAGGTCCAGCTTTTGAAGAACCTTTTAGTCAAGTGTTGGTAGATTGTGTAGGACCTTTGCCTAAGACTAGGTTACGGAACCAATACTTGCTTACTATTATTGACCTTTTTATAAAGCTTAAAACCTCAATATTGGTTCACAGAGTTCATTTTCTGAAAAGCTTCTTGAAGTCAAAATATCCATTTTTGGCGCTGCCCCTAGATACCCTGCTGGGGGAGGACCCCCCTTCCACTTTTTCTATCTCTGTAGAGTCATGTCTGTTGTATCACTTGTAAATGTAACAGGTTGAAGGAAATTTCCAAAAAAAATTGTGTTAAAAATTTTGAATATAAATTTTCGTATCCAGTTTCAATGTCACACAGAGATACTATATTAAAGGTCATGTTTATATTTATAGAAGTGATGAATTGTGTAAAATTCTGAGGAAGTGGCTCAGTTTGTGGGAAATTATCCAAATAATGTGTTCTCTATTTTGATGCATTCTTCTGTTTCAGCTTATGTGTTCAGATGAAGGAATGGTTTGACTACCATGGACATATGTGTATAGCATTTGACATGCTTGGTCTCAGTGTATTTGACTTTCTGGTAAGAGCATGCTGGCTTTATATAGAAAGTTAACAAATTTTGTAAAAGGTGATTTATAGAAAATTCATGAATTTTTTTTGAAAAACGTGAATATGGATGAATAACTAAAAGCAATTGTATGTCAAAAGAATTGAACTGCTTCACTCTCGAATATAAGCCCACTGTTTTCATTTACAGAAAGACAACCATTATCTTCCTTACACGATTGATCAAGTGAGACACATATCATACCAGCTATGCTATGCAGTTAATTGTGAGTAGTGTTCAATGCCTATAGCAAAGCTGAGTTTGGAAATAGAATGGAGATGTGTTTAACTTTGCACTTCATCGTGGTTAACTTAACTTTGCAGTTCTACATGAAAACAAGCTGACTCACACAGACCTAAAACCAGAAAACATCTTGTTTGTGAATTCCGAATATGATGTAACATACAACCAAAGGAAGGTAACGTGTGAAGAATTAGGAATAAAAACGGTAATAGTCGTACAGTCCTAAGCATGCTAGGAATGATGAGAAACTTGTCCATACTGCTAAAACACCAAGGCATGCTGAAATGGCATCAGTTTAACATTGTCAGGGGAGAAAGGGGTATTCTTTGAAAAGAACTAAAAGGGGAGGGGGGTGTTTAATACATTTCACATCTTCAGAACTATGCTGGGAAAACGAGAAACTAAATTATTTCAGTGTGCCTTTTGTATGTATGTAAAATTCACTATGGAATAAAGGTGTTGAATTTATTTTGTGTAATCAAGAAATTTTTAGAACACAAAACTTGGACAAGTTTATCACATTCCTAAAGCATGTAGGGGGCCTTGGATGTGATGAAGATCAGCTGTCCTTCATCAGACCAAGTTATCCCCCCTTTTTGGCACTTGGCCTGCAGTGCTTTCTTTTTGCTGCCATGATATCTACAAAGGTATCTTTAAAAGTCTTCTATTCTAAAAACTCTTACCATTTACACAGCAAGTTTTATGTTGAAAACTATGAATAATTCTGGTTTTAAATAAGTTGATTTTTCACACTTTCTATTGTTCTAGAATTACCCATCACTAATTTTTCCAATTCTGACTTCCTGTTGATTAAGGCACTTATTTATTTTTTTGTTTTCTGAACCAAAACAAAAATTTAACATTCCATAACTAATGTTATGAAAATTCATATTTCATTTTGAAAACTCCAAAAGAAATAAATTACTCAAAAGTTAATCCGCATGTTCTGCAGCTTCCTTTGCCGACTATCTGCTCTGATCTTGTATGTTTTCTATAATCAAGATAAATATAAGTCGGTTATGCTATCCAAAAGAACATTGAAACTATCGAGATGAAGTTCAGATTAACATCTTTGCTAGAATGCAGAAAACTTGCATTTGAAGTGATATGTGTTGCTACACTAAATCTTCTGTAAAATCTGTGTCAAAATTAGAGTTTTAATATTGTATATCATACCCACAGAAACGAGACGAGCGCAATATTAAAAGCTCGGAGATTCGGTTGATCGACTTTGGTTCTGCAACATTCGACCATGAGCACCATAGTACAATTGTTTCCACCCGCCACTACAGATCACCAGAGGTCATATTAGGTAAGGCTGGTTAAGGCGACCAAAAGAATGGTGGATCTGTGGGCTGAAAATGGCTGAAATTCACTCATAACAATGACATTTCCATTAGAAAAGTCTTAATAGAATGTGGGCTAAATGTTTAAAAAGCTGTAGCATGACATTAATTATTTTGCGAAAGCATAGTGCAATGTCTTGCAGAAGGTGTGTACATTTTTTGTGTGTATTGTTTGACAGAGATGGGATGGGCCCAACCTTGTGATGTGTGGTCCATTGGGTGTATTATGTTTGAACTCTACACTGGTTTTACATTATTCCAAGTAAGTTGATACTGCAATATTCTAAGTGTTAGTAGTACCATTATTTCAAGCTAATGGTTACTACGCAATGGTTTAAATGTTCCTGGAATGAATATGAATGCCATAAGAATTCATAACAGGAAAATAAGTTTTATCACATTATTAGATATATCTGTAGCCATCAGAAGGTCTCAACATGTAGATTTGTTTTTCAAGTTGGAATTGCTACTCAAGATGTGTAAATACTTTGGGTACATATTTATAGCATAGTAATATAATTACTGTAGCAAAGAATGATATGGCAATGATGGGTTTCATTACGTGAAATGTTGTTTTTTTTGTAGACTCATGACAACAAAGAACATTTAGCAATGATGGAGAGAATTCTTGGCACTCTGCCATACAGAATGATGAAGAAAACCAAGTGAGTTTGCAGATGCTTTCAAAATGCTTGTAAACAGTGCTCAATTCCTAAAATGTTAACCATTATTCCAGAGAAAGTGCTAAAGATTAAGCAATGCAGAAAGCACATAACGAAGAAAATGTTTTGATATGGAGAAATGAACATGTTTTTAAGTGATTGATGTTTATAAACTAATGCACAGGTCCACTCAGTTTAACCTTGTTTGTGTCATAAATGCACTTCTTGTGGTCTGTTCCCTCAGCTGATCAAGAGGAAGGGAGAAGAGGGGCTAGTAATCAATAGTCAAATTGAAATCTGTATTGCAATCAGATTGTCATTTGTTGTTCACTGCAGAAAAAAGCATATCTTTAATAGAATTTTTACCTGCAGGGAAAAAAAAAGCATATCTTAGAATTTTTATCTAGAAGATATAAACAAAAGTAATTTGACAGCATTTTGAATGTGCTTTCATTCTGGCCTAAAAAAAAATTCCACTTTGATTTTGCCATCTCAAGTGTGTGTGGCAAAGCAAACTGGTAGTATTGGTCTCTCTGATTATCAGCTTCCTCTGTATCCAATGTAGTCTGTTTATGAAAAAAGTAGTGATTATTTGAGGAAAAATGTATAAGGCCAAAAAAAATTAATTACTCAGTTCTTGTGCCAATTTTGTCAAAAAATATATGAGGGAGGAGGGATGGGGTGTAGATAATACTACAGATGAGGGATTTTTTTTTTTTTTTTTTCATTCTAAACTTACAATTTTTAAACAGTTCCAGCATGGAGCAAACATCTGGGGGGAAAACTCCCACAATGTGCCAAGGCAGAATAGCTGCTGTGCATTTTTATATCTTTATAGATATTAACACCATCATGAGGAAATATTTGGAACTGCATAATCTGCCAGCCATTTGCAAAATTTAAACTGTTTATGCAAACATCGGAATGACCTAGACTTAGTCAGACGTTTTACAGATAAGATTATTTAAAATTTGGTCAATGATTCTGTATTTTATTTTTTTACATCAGAAGAGTGCATGAGAGAAATTTTATTTTAGTCATTGAAGGATAAAAATGGGTAATGCGCATTGTTTAAACAGATGAAGGTGGGCCTGAAGACTAAGTAATTGATTTTTGTAGGGCGAAGAACTCAATGATTCACAAGGGGAATTGTATTTGAGTTATGTGGTGAAATAAATTGTTTTTCCTCAAATAGTCACTGTTACTAAATGTGTGATAAGAGGTTTTGTGACTTAATGATTTTGCCCTCATGCCTCTATTTTCCCATTTGAAGAACAAATTTTTTCTGGCATGGGCGCCTTGATTGGGACCCCACCTCCTCCGCAGGGCGTTATGTACGGGAAAACTGCAGGCCTTTGTATGTAAGTATGATGCAGACATTGATGCCTGTTGCCTGCCTGCAGTATAACGACACCATGATTTACAGCAGTTGTCTGCCCCTGCTCGCCCTCACCTTAATTATTTGTATTGCTATATGAAATTATGGAGACAGCGTCAATGGACCCAAGTTCCTAGATGGCTGAAATTTATTAGTGTGTAAATGTGTGTCAGCATGCCCTTTTTTCAGCTAAGGCTAATTGTGTGTTAAGTGGAAGCCAAATTGTGGATATTGCACAAATAAGCATATTAGATTTTGGCAATTATATTATCTGTTGTCACTTTTTGTTAATGAGAATAATTTTTCATATTTAAAGTATTTTGGGTACAAAGTTGATAAAGTTCATAATTTGGCAGCAAGACAGAAACAATTAGCCGTAGTTCAACATGGCCTGTGCATGAGTTTATTTTTGTTTAATTTTAGAGCGTGCATGATTTGTGTCTTATCATAGCTTTTGTTTGTCTTTTTTGTTTCGAACCTACAGAAAATACAAGTATTTCTACAACGGTAGGCTCAACTGGGATCAGAGAAGTTCTAAAGGAAAATATGTTCGTGAAAATTGCAAGCGGCTCAAGGTAGGATTATATTTGGGAAATGAAAAATTTTCAGTATCCTTTTGTTTCAGAAGATTTTGTCTTGATGAAGTCAATTTCAAAAGCAGTCTTGATTTGCGAAATTGTGAATTTTATTTTTCAGTCTGTCTGTTGTGTTCAAGACTTGTTAATGACATTTTTTATTCTTCCATGTTTTATGTTTTTCAAAATTAATATTTTGCAATATTATTCAATTTCAGAGATGAAGCAAAAGCACTGTTTAAAGTGCCCTTCATATAATTCTAAATTTCCACAGAACTTGTGGGAGTTGTTGAAATACTTCTATTTGATGCATGAATAGAGAGTGCTCTATAGACAAGAACCCAAGTATTGATACTAATAAGATTGATGATGGGATGCCAGTGTACACAGTATTATATAGGGTACACCAAAATTGATGACCATGCTTGAAGTGAAGATATGTAGAACAAACTAATGGCATGTGACTACCACAGAGTGTATGCTCAGATCAACTGATAGATCAAAATATATAATGTGGTATTTCTAGATCATCAGTGGCTTGATACAAAGTTAGAATGGATTGATTTTCAGTTATGTTGTATTATTTGTGAATGTTTTGTCAACAAGCAGATTGTGTGTGTTTTAAGATTAATTGATCAAAGCTTGTTGAAAATTTAGAAGGTAATGACTAATTTGTGCATAATTCATGTGAGATAGTTTGGAAATTATGGGGATGATTTTATCTTTCCCACATTAGATTTTTTTCCTGTAAAAATATTTTTGAAGACCTGATATTAAATGTTGAATTCAACCATGTTATCACAAAATGGGAAATATACATGACAATGAAGAGAACATGAAAATTCCCAAACCTGTTAAATGGACAAATCCAATTGAGAGCATGTTGGTGTTTGATTAGTTTTTGGTTCCTATTCTTTCAGCACTATCTACGTGACAAGGGCTCAGAACATCGCCAGTGTCTAGAACTGATAGAAATGATGTTAGACTATATACCCAATGAACGTGTCACTCTGAAGGAGGCCATGAAGCATCCATTCTTTCGTCCTATTCACAAACAGTATCCCGGTCGTTATCCTTCCTTTGATGAGATGCAGTCAATGTCCACAGAGAAGGCTGCAGACGACGAGGATGAGAAGGATGGGATATGCAGGAGCAAAAGTAGAAGTAAAGAGCAAGAAAAGATGGAGCTTGATAGCATTCCTGAAAAACCTGAAAAAATAACTGCCGAGTTGAAAATACCAGATGTGATTGTAGAGAGGCCAGAAAAGACTTTGTATGAAATGTTTCCAGGAGTTAAGAAGTTACAGGCCAAACATGCAGAGAATGTGTTTTCCAGTGAGGTGAAGCCAAAAGCATCAGACGAAAAGATTGACACTGATCAGTCTCTCAATGTACTTGAAAAACAGGATTCTCTGGCTAGTTCAGAAAGTGACTTGGATAAGCTTTCGAAAACCACTGATAAGGATACACTAGCAGTGGACAATAATGTGGAATCTGTTCCAAAGGAACGCAAGAGAAGGAGCAGAAAGCCATCTCCAGACACTCCAAAGCCAGATGTGGAGGAATCAGAATTTGTGCAGGAAGCCCGAAAAGCTAGGCGAGCACGAAGAGCAGAGAGGGAGGCCAAGCTTGCGGCAGAAATGGCAGAGCATGAAGATGCTGCTGAGGCTCGCCGAGCTAGGAGAGCAAAGAGAGGAGTCTTGACTGCTGACCAACTGTCGGAGGAAAGCACAGAATCTGACCATTCAACTGTCCGCCAGGGGAGAAGGTTGAAGAGAACAGAAGCTGTAAATGATGATTCATACGACCCTGAAAAACCAGATGATAAACCAGATGCAATAAGTGAGAAGACAACCAAAACTGCAGAAAATGAAGAAAATTTTAGACTCCCAACACAAAATACATCCACCGATGAGGATTTGTATACAAGGCTTGCTCGAAAAGCTCTTAAAGCTGAATTTGAGAAAGATGTAGATGGCCATGGGAGAAAAGATTCTTTGCCTTCTGCCGGTCATCCAGCAGCTTCCGAATCTGTCAAGGAAACGAAAAAGGAAGAATCGCCATCAACTCGCAGACGAACAAGGCTAGAGGAAATTGAAAAAGAAATCGCTGAGGAAGAAGCTAGAGAAGAAGCAGAAAGAAGGGCTCGTAAAAACTCTCGCCAGGATGGACCAGATCCACTTAAACCCAAACCTGAGCCTAGCATGAGGAGTATATTTGACTTCTTCAAAAAATCCACTCCAGATTCTGTCATTAAGATTTATCCAGATTTATCATCTAAAAAGATAAAATCTACTTCGCCATTAGTAGAACAAGGTGAGATAAAACCGCTTGAAAGTTACTCATCAGAAACATGTGAAAATAGACCTAGTTCCCTTGTAGATGTAGTTGCCCCTAGTGAGCCACATTTATTACAGGAGGAGAACAGCATTCTGTCGAAAGAGAATGCAAAGGATACGACTCCTTCACAGGAAGGAAGTGACACCCAGGTCATGGTTACGCCACCTACTCCTACCACGGAGCAGAAAGTCCTGCATTCACCTCATCTAGGTGAGGAGGAAAACCAGAAACAGGATGTACCAAAAGATGTTGATGAAGATAAAGTTGTGTCTGACATCCAAGATGATGTTCCAATGGAGACAAAAGAGGAGACTAAAGAGCAGGCAGAAGCAAGTGAAGTTCAAGCAGTGGCAAATGATGATGTGGAAATGAGTGAGGCAGGTGAACAATCAGAGGAAATAGTTAGCTCATCAGTGGAGGCAAATGATGAGCTTGGTGCTGCACAGTCTGAGGAAGGATGTGCTGATGAGGAATCTATTGTACAGTCTGTGGAGAAAGAGACTGATGACCTTGAGAATGATTCAGATGAGTTCAAGTCAGCTTCAGAAAGCACTTCATCTTGTGCTACTCCACTGGAGTCTGTAAAGCCTAGTAAACCCTTGAAGCCCTGTGATTATTCCATGTTTGTTGAACCAGGTCCATGTCAGATCTATCTAGAGCCTGAACCACCTGATAATGTGGAAGCACAACCTGCCTGCACTGGTGACAGTCCATCTGTCAAAGAGGGGGAGTCACCAAAAGGCGACAAGAAAAAACGTCGAAGGAGACCAAAAAAGAAAAAGAGTTCTGATAAAATGGTCACTGGTGGTGGGGAGGAGGAAACCTGTTGTTTTTTAGGGAAACCCGGCCTAGATTCACCACTTAACCCTCAGACAGAGCCCTCTGGTGGGGACTCTGAGCAGACGGTTGAGTGTTCACCTCAGATGTCTCCAGCTAATGTTGGAGGAGACACGAGTCTAGGCCGGGATTCTGGCTGTGTAGATCCACAAAATTCCAGTGTTGAAGCCATTAATGATCCAGGCCAGGAAGAGAGTAAATATGTGACTAGGGGATTGAATTCCTTGTGTGTTCCCATGCAGTCTCAGCTTGATGTTGGTGGAGACAAGAGGAACAGGTGAAAAGCATGAACAGTGTCTGGCTTTTGGTCTTTGTAGTCTGATTTTTATCTCAGTCTAAATTTGTTGTTAAATTCTCTCTAGAGTTCTGGAAGGCTTGCAAACTCTTCCGTTCATCACAGCTATGGAACAAACTGTGCTGAACATTAATGCATGGATAAGTAACACTCCTCTGTGCATTTGAAGAGTTATCAAAAGGGGTACTTTCTAAGGACCTCTTTCTATAAAGTGTTGTATTTTTCAGTCACAGTGAATCATGTCAAGTTTTTAACAAGTAAATAACTATCATTTTTCATGTTGTGTTCTTGTGTATATCCTCACTAGTTTTATCTCTGATTTTTCACCAAATGGAACTAATGCTTTCTGTATCTAATGGTCTTGGTTGTATTTGTTTAACATGATTTTGTAACTCATTCATCTCTGGGTTTGTGAAGTTTGGTACCTGGAGTGTAAATTTACCGAAATGACGAGACGTCGCATACTCACACACTGGGACAACGCTTACTCACTAGTTTACTCACTATTTATGCGTAACTTAATGTACATGTTCAATATTGTGTGCTTTTCGGACTGTCTTAAATAAATGAGTATTAATAATTGTGAAATATTATGATTTCATGTTGGAGCTTTTAGAGAAAGTGTACACCATCACTTTGCACTAAAAGTGGCCACCACCACTGAATAATGTAGAATGGGACTGTTTATTAGTGAAATACGGTGGAAATCAATGTTGCATGATAAATCATGTCAATCACTTCAAGCATGGTCAGCCAACAAATAACAAAATGTGAAGTGTCGCCATTAGATCAGGCTTCAATCATGTAGTGATTACCTATCTCGTGCATCAATTGACAATACTTGTATTGCCAGAAAGCTTTATAAATTATGAAACCTTCATCAATCTTATCAATACCTGTAATTTGTAGTGACATTCGTCTGATATCTATCTCATTCGTACATTGCATGCATTATCTCATTCCAGCATTACATAACGGAACCGGAGAACACTGACCACAGAGACTTGTTTGATCTCATCTGGTGCATGTTGAATTACTGCCCAAAGGACCGCATCACTCTGAGGGAAGCCTTAAAACACCCATTCTTTGCCAAGTATAACTCTGCCAGTGGCTTGCACCTGGGGGGAGAAGAGGACCGCGAGAGGTCAAACAGCATCAGCAGGTGACTAACACTCCCATCCTAGAGAAATCTGGGCATCAACAAAATTGTCAGGAGGACACCTCAATGGCATTAGTATAGATCCCGCGTCAGATATTGCTGTACCATGTTGATACGAATGCTCCCTGGCCATGCTGTTTTCCTAATCCTTTCGTCGTCGGAATCCTGGTTGAAGTTTCGACGTATTGGAGCAGAATCCGACGGTGTGCCTATGTTGGTGATTGGGACAAGCTGAACATTTGCTGGTGCTGCTTTGAACAGGGTAGGGAGACCAGCCAAAGCATGTTCTACGGACTGAACCCCTATATGTTGGTGCTATTGCAAATCATGCTTCTTCTTTTTTTCTCTTGAGGACTGGCAAAGCAGATCTTGTGAGAGTGTGCATGTTGTAATAGAGTAGATACTTTGTAAAAGATGGATGAGTGTAGACTTCCAGTGTCAGACCATTTTAATTTATATATGTCCAATTTTACATACATGTAATTGTATGTTATGTGATAAATGTGCAAAGTTTTAACATGTTTGAAACAAAGGCTAAATGAAATCTTGCAGAGCTGATCAAAAGAATTGTTTTTATTATATAATGGAATATTCCTCGTTGGCTGAGAGAGGTGGGAATGTCTATTTGTTCTGACGTCAGTGTTCCTGTGGGTTTCGTGTATTTCTCGCTCAGTGCCTATATAGTTTTACGCAAGGTTTTGTTTCAATACTTTATGTTCAGTCGTAATAAAATGTCAATAAAAGTCACTACATGTTGCACCGCTTTGTTTTAAGTCTTGTAGGATTACTGTGGATGACGTATATTTTGCAAGACTTTTTTTTTCTCATGGAAACAATGATGTATTCATTCACGATAATCATAATGTTCACAAATCATCTATTGCCTAGTCTTCTATATACAAAAGTACGTGAGAGAGAACTTTCCTTTTTCACCAAGGTTTTATACAGTAATTGAGAATAAATTCATACCTTTTTAGTTCGCCTGATCTGAAGGTTGAAGTAACTTTTATGATCAGTAAGTTGGTTGTATAATACTATACATGGAGGTCTTTTCAAATTCTTCATAATCACAAGTCAAAATTTAACCAAACTTGGTACACAGCATCCTTGAATTCAGATGAAGGACCTCGTCTGCTTCCAAGGGAGAGATTATTAAAAAATAGTAGAATGGGATATGTAAAACTTTTGAACCAGAAAAAACAAAGACTTGCAGGAAAACTTGGATATTTAATGGTGATTCAAGTTTGCCCCAAAGGTCAGGACAGGGTCACAATAGGAGTTTAAAGTTTTGAATTGGAATACATAGGACCGTATAAAGAATTCGTAATCCTCTTCGTGTAGTGTAATTCCAGTTCATATCATGTCCCTTTAAGAAGAAGAAAAAATAAAACCAAACCACAAGGATAAAACATGAAAGTGTACCGTGGTGTAGAATCCACTCGTTCCTGGATCCAGAGGTTCTAGTATTTTTAGCTCACCTGAACCGAAGGTTCAAGTGAGCTATTCTGATCACATTTTGTCCGGCGTCCGTTTGTCTGTCTGTCCGTCTGTCTGTAAACTTTTCACATTTTCGACTTCTTCTCCAGAACCACTGGGCCAATTTCAACCTAACTTGGCCAAAAGCATCCTTGGGTGAAGGGCTTTCAAGTTTGTTCAAATGAAGGGCCATGTCCCTTTCAAAGGGGAGATAATCGCAAAAATAGGGTGGGGTCATTTAAAAATCTTCTTCTCAAGAACCACTGGGCCAGAAGAGCTGAAAGCTTCCTGACATATTGCAGATTCAAGTTTGTTCAAATCATGGCCCCCCGGTGGTAGGATGGGGCCACAAGGGGGGATCAAAGTTTTACATACAAATATATAGGGAAAAACTTTAAAAATCTTCTCAAGAACCACTAAACCAGAAAAGCTGAGATTTACATGAAAGCTTCCTGACATAATGGAGATTCAAGTTTGTTCAAATCATGGGCCCCTGGGGTTGGATGGGGCCACAATAGGGGATCAAAGTTTTACATACAAATATATAGGAAAAATGTTTAAAAATCTTCTCAAGAACCACTAAGCCAGAAAAGCTGATTTTTACATGAAAACTTTCTGACATAGTGCAGATTCAAGTTTGTTCAAATCATGGCCCCCGGGGATAAGATGGGGCCCCAAGGGGTGGATCAAAGTTTTACACACAAATATATAGGGAAAAACTTTAAAAATCTTCTTCTCAAGAACCACTAAGCCAGAAAAGCTGAGATTTACATGAAAGCTTCCTGACATAATGCAGATTCAAGTTTGTTCAAATCATGGGCCCCGGGGGTTGGATGGGGCCACAATAGGGGATCAAAGTTTTACATACAAATATATAGGAAAAATCTTCTCAAGAACCACTAAGCCAGAAAAGCTGATTTTTACATGAAAACTTTCTGACATAGTGCAGATTCAAGTTTGTTCAAATCATGGGCTCCGGGGATAAGATGGGGGATCAAAGTTTTACACACAAATATATAGGGAAAAACTTTAAAAATCTTCTCAAAAACCACTAAGCCAGAAAAGCTGATTTTTACATGAAAACTTTCTGACATAGTGCAGATTCAAGTTTCTTCAAATCATGGGCTCCGGGGGTAGGATGGGGCCACAAGGGGGATCAAAGTTTTACATACAAATATATAGTTAAAATCTTTTTCTCAATAACCACTGAGTCAGAAAAGCTGATTTTTACATGAAAACTTTCTGACATAGTGCAGATTCAAGTTTGTTCAAATCATGGCCCCCGGGGATATGATGGGGCCCCAAGGAGGTGATCAAAGTTTTACACACAAATATATAGGGAAAAACTTTAAAAATCTTCTTCTCAAGAACCACTAAGCCAGAAAAGCTGAGATTTACATGAAAGCTTCCTGACATAGTGCAGATTCAAGTTTGTTCAAATCATGGCCCCCGGGGATAAGATGGGGCCCCAAGGGGGGGGGGATCAAAGTTTTACACACAAATATATAGGGAAAAACTTTAAAAATCTTCTCAAAAACCACTAAGCCAGAAAAGCTGATTTTTACATGAAAACTTTCTGACATAGTGCAGATTCAAGTTTGTTCAAATCATGGGCTCCGGGGGTTGGATGGGGCCACAATAGGGGATCAAAGTTTTACATACAAATATATAGGAAAAATCTTCTTCTCAAGAACCACTGAGCCAGAAAAGCTGATTTTTACATGAAAACTTTCTGACATAGTGCAGATTCAAGTTTCTTCAAATCATGGGCTCCGGGGGTAGGATGGGGCCACAAGGGGGATCAAAGTTTTACATACAAATATATAGTTAAAATCTTTTTCTCAATAACCACTGAGTCAGAAAAGCTGATATTTACAAGAAAACTTTCTGACATAGTGAAGATTCAAGTTTGTTCAAATCATGGTCCCCGGGGGGGTAGGATGGGGCCACAAGTTGGGGGGGGTCAAAGTTTTACATACAAATATAGGAAAAAGCTTTAAAAATCTTCTTCTCAAGAACCATTGGGCCAAAGAAGTTGACATTTACATGAAAGCTTTCTGACATAGTGTAGATTCAAGTTTGCAAAGGGTAGTTTGGGCCATAATAGGGACCAAGGTTTTACATGCAAATATATATGGTCTTCAGATATGGGCCAAGGTGACTCAGGTGAGCGATGTGGCCCATGGGCGTCTTGTTTCTATAAATTAACAGATTTTTCTTGAATTAGGATGGATAAAGTTGGCACACAGTAGAGGTCTAAAGATTGCTGTATAAATGTGGCTCATGTTAGTGTTTTGCTCTGGGGGTCTCTTGCTGATAATCATATTCTGATCTATAATGTTATGAATTCATTCAGAGAGCACCAACATCAACCTACATGGCATAAATATATAATAAGACCTGCCAAGACTAAATGTTCTAATTTTTTAATCAAAAGCTATCTGTGAAGAATAGTAATTAGTAAATATTTTTAGCTCACCTGAACCGAAGGTTCAAGTGAGCTATTCTGATCACATTTTGTCCGGCGTCCGTCTGTAAACTTTTCACATTTTCGACTTCTTCTCCAGAACCACTGGGCTAATTTCAACCTAACTTGGCCAAAAG
This sequence comes from Ostrea edulis, assembly GCF_947568905.1. Taxonomy (NCBI): domain Eukaryota; kingdom Metazoa; phylum Mollusca; class Bivalvia; order Ostreida; family Ostreidae; genus Ostrea; species Ostrea edulis. The sequence goes on from NC_079169.1 coordinate 30,932,294, forward strand.
CATCCTTGGGTGAAGGGCTTTCAAGTTTGTTCAAATGAAGGGCCATGTCCCTTTCAAAGGGGAGATAATCGCAAAAATAGGGTGGGATCATTTAAAAATCTTCTCAAGAACCACTGGGCCAGAAGAGCTGAAATTTACCTGAAAGCTTCCTGACATATTGCAGATTCAAGTTTGTTCAAATCATGGCCCCCGGGGATAGGATGGGGCCCCAAGGGGGGATCAAAGTTTTGTACACAAATATATAGGGAAAAACTTTAAAAATCTTCTTCTCAAGAACCACTAAGCCAGAAAAGCTGAGATTTACATGAAAGCATCATGACATAATGTAGATTCAAGTTTGTTCAAATCATGGGCTCCGGGGGTTGGATGGGGCCACAATAGGGGATCAAAGTTTTACATACAAATATATAGGAAAAATCTTCTCAAGAACCACTGAGCCAGAAAAGCTGATTTTTACATGAAAACTTTCTGACATAGTGCAGATTCAAGTTTGTTCAAATCATGGCCCCCGGGGATAAGATGGGGCCACAATAGGGGATCAAAGTTTTACATACAAATATATAGGAAAAATGTTTAAAAATCTTTTTCTCAAGAACCACTGAGCCAGAAAAGCTGATTTTTACAAGAAAACTTTCTGATATAGTGCAGATTCAAGTTTGTTCAAATCATGGCCCCCGGGGGTAGGATGGGGCCACAAGGGGGGATCAAAGTTTTACATACAAATATATAGGGAAAAACTTTAAAAATCTTCTTCTCAAGAACCACAAAGCCAGAAAAGCTGATTTTTACATGAAAACTTTTTGACATAGTGCAGATTCAAGTTTGTTCAAATCATGGGCTCCGGGGGTTGGATGGGGCCACAATAGGGGATCAAAGTTTTACATACAAATATATAGGAAAAATCTTCTTCTCAAGAACCACTGAGCCAGAAAAGCTGATTTTTACATGAAAACTTTTTGACATAGTGCAGATTCAAGTTTGTTCAAATCATGGCCCCTGGGGGTAGGATGAGGCCACAAGGGGGATCAAAGTTTTACATACAAATATATAGTTAAAATCTTTTTCTCAATAACCACTGAGTCAGAAAAGCTGATATTTACAAGAAAACTTTCTGACATAGTGAAGATTCAAGTTTGTTCAAATCATGGTCCCCGGGGGGTAGGATGGGGCCACAAGTGGGGGGGGGGGGGTCAAAGTTTTACATACAAATATAGGAAAAAGCTTTAAAAATCTTCTTCTCTAGAACCATTGGGCCAAAGAAGTTGACATTTACATGAAAGCTTTCTGACATAGTGTAGATTCAAGTTTGCAAAGGGTAGTTTGGGCCATAATAGGGACTAAGGTCAGGGCCGTAAATTAACCTTCAATTTGGAGGAGGCAGGAAATTAGGCGGGGGTCTGGGGGCACATTTTGTGCACACTGAACACGTTTCGTGCAAAATCCTTGATTCTAGGGCCTTCTAAGATGTTACTTGACTAACTCATTCTAAAAGAAAGATTTGGAATGCTTTTTAAGGGAGGTATCATGTTCTTAGTTATTGGAAACAACATAAATTCTAATGAACTTTAAATTTTAATTTTTTTTGGCTCAAAAGTTGGAGGAGGCAGCTGCCTCCTCCACCTCCATGTAATTTACGGCCCTGAAGGTTTTACATGCAAATATATATGGAAAGTCTTCAGATATGGGCCAAAGTGACTCAGGTGAGCGATGTGGCCCATGGGCCTCTTGTTTAAATCTATGGCTAAAATCTTTTTGGGGGAAAAATATCAGACATATTTTAAGGCCAAAATTCATAAATATTGCGACCAACCTCAATCGAAATTATAAAAATTTCTTGAAAAAACGGATTTAGCAAGTAGTTTTATTTTAAGTTACAGTCAATCCATCCTTGTGATGTAGGTTTTTGGAAATTCTTTAATTAAACTTAGTGCATGATAGAAATATACCTTTTGTAGAAATTTTTATTCGCTGGGTACAGTAACTTTGAAATAAAAATTGTTATGAAGGGCAATAACTCGTATGCTGGTATTCTACAGTAGCTAGTATTAACTGTTTTACGAAAATGTGCTTTTTTTTTTTTTTAGCTCACATGAGCTGAAATATTCTGATCACTTTTTGTCCGATGTTAGTCCTTCTGTCCATAAATTTTTAATATTTTCAACTTCTCCACAACCACAGTGCTAATTTCAGCCTAACTTGCCTCAAGTATGCTTGGGTAAAAAGGATTCAAGTTTTTTCTGTTGAAGTGCTACACCCTTTTTGAAGTGGAGATAGTTTGTATATTAAACGTCCCTCTCGAGAATTTTCCACTGCATATTGAGAGGTCATCGTTGCCGGTGAAGGGCCGCAAGATTTAGGCCTATGCTCGGCGCTTACGGTCCTTGAGCAAGAAGGGATCTTTATCGTGACACGGGGCCTCAGTTTTTGCGGTCTCGTCCGAAGTACTGCCCCATTTAGTTGCCTTTTACAAGTAAGGGATACTGAGAGCCTATTTTAACCCGGTGTTATAGCATAGACCCCCCCCCCCCCCCCCCCCCCCGCATAGACTTTCCCTCCGGAAAAACGGGCCCAGGATAGATAGATCTCTCCCCCCAGCATATAATTCCCCCCTATGTACAAAGTCGGTGTAGAGTTTTCCCCTGAGCGGAAAACCGCCCTGGTATAGAATTTCCCCCCTCCTGTTTCCGGATTTCATCGACCGGAATCTTTTTTCTTCTCATAGAAGCTTTTGAATAAATTGGAATGAAGCAAACCCATGCAATTGAAGATAATAATCAATGAAATTGTTGTTATTGCTATAAAGAGGTACGTGTTGTCCAAAAAAAGGAAACAAATAATGTGCTGTTTTAATGAAATAGAAATACGCTCATTAATGTTACGATATTAATAAAATAAAGGAATTTTGATATACCATTGCACTATTTGAAAATTTCCTTCTTTTTTTTTAAAGAAAAAACAAACATAAGATGATGATTGTGATACACAAGATCCTGCTCAAAATAAGGATAAGCAAGAGAATTCTATTATTAGAACTGGAAACGGATACATAGCGAGAATGTAAGAAGGGGGGGGGGTACTGTCATTTAGGGTGAAGTTCTATACTGGGACGTTTTTTTTTTAAGGGGGAAATGGGCCAGGGTTAATTCTTCCTTGGGGGAAATTCTATGCCAGGCCCATCTTTCCGGGGGGAATGTATATCCCGGGCCCGTTTTTCCGGGGGGGGGGGGGGGGGGGGGGTTCTATGCTACAACACTGGGTCGTCAAAGGAATGAAAATGATCAAGAATTAGTAGAAAATTTGTGGCATATTTTAAAAATCTTTCTCAAGAACCATTAGGCCAATTTCAATTAAACTTGACCCAATTCATCCTTGAGTGAAGGGGATTTAAGTTTTTACAAATGAAGGGCCATGCTCCCTTCAAAGGAGAAATAATCGATAAAAGGCGAAAACTGTGGGCCATTTAAAAATCTTAAGAACCACTAGGCCAGAAAAGTTGAAATTTATATAAGTGCTTCCTGACATAGTGTAGATTGAAGTTTGTTCAAATCATTGTCCTTGGGGGTAGGATGGGGCCACAATATAGGATCAAAGTACATAGGAATATACATGTATCTTTTAAAACAGGGCTATTAATCATAATGCTCATATTAACAAGCAATCCTTCTCAGGTAGTGCTGTTTGAAGTTTATTCATATCATGAAATTTAAAGGGGGGGGGGGGCACAATACAATTCTAATATTTATTCAACCAATTTGGGCCCACAGAGGAGCATTTGGATACACAAAGTCCAGAATCACATACATACGACAAAGGAAAAGATTGTACTGCATGATGAACAGTTAACCGTCAAACCTGTCAATGTTATATAGGGGGATATATAGGATAAATCTTTTAAGAATCTTCTGATAAATGACATGGTCATGGTTGCTCATATTAATATGCAAGCATTCCCAGGTAGTGCAGGTTCAAATTGTGGTCCCCAGGGAGAAAGGTGGGGTCACGTTAGGGGATCAAAGTTTTACCATCGGAAAATT
>NC_079169.1:30936527-30991527 GCF_947568905.1 Ostrea edulis
CTCTGTCTCTCTGTCTCTCTCTCTCTCTCTCTCTCTCTCTCTGTTCAATCAGTGACTATGTACATGCAAAGTGACCGTAAATACTTGTGTGCTTCCCACAGAGACAATTGAATCTCGAAAGTCGTACTATATTCTCGTTTATATATTCCCTTATACATATATATATTTGTGTAATCAACTGTTTATTTTGGATTTTCACCCAGATGTATATTTCCGATCATAATTCCCTTATTTATATATCTATGTTTATGTGATCATCGATAAATTTTGAAAGAAATATACCCAACCAGATACTCGGTGTATATATGTACATGCAAGATTAGATTCCTGATTTCTGTAAACTGTAAAACTCCTGACCATGAGTCAAGCATTCAATAAAGGAAAAAATATTCGACTCTGATATCTCCCCTGATTAAGATCGGTAAAGTTGGCTACTAGTAACCAGCTACTAGTAACTGGCTACTTAAAAAGAGAAAAGTTGGCTACTAGTAGCCAGTTACTTGAACCAGGAAAAGTTAGCTACTAGTAGCCAGTTACTAGTAACCAGCTACTAAAAGTAAGACAAGTTAGCTACTCGTAGCCAGCTACTACAAAATATAAAAGTTATAATTACTGATAGCTCGCTACCAGATAAAGGTTAATGAGTTTGAAAATTATTATCTTCAGATTTACTTCTAAAGAGGACGAGGAGTCGTATGATATTTCATGCTCAATTGTCCCCAGTTACATGACGTTGCAATGCAAAATACGAATAAACTTTTCAACTGAGTGTTTACTTTAAAAGTGATACGGATTGAATTCAGACCTTCAATCATTTGATATACCATCCATTTTGAGATATTTGCTACTTTTACAATTTGGTTCGAGTTACCCTGAAATTTCAACATAAGTGTGAATACCGTAAGAAACTTTATGTTTGTATAAGATATCTGACGAATTTACGACTATACATATGGCAAGAAGTGATAGATGGTGTTTTGGTACGCCACGAATTTTCAGATATCGCTCTTTAGGAAATCAGTTACTTATACATTTTGATTATCGGTACAATGAAATTTCAAGATCCGTGTAAATACCATAAGGAATTCCGTATTTATATCATATATTTAACTAACTTCCAACGATAGGTATGGCGAGTAGTGATATTGGGTATCGTGATATGTCATCAATTTTCAGATATCACGCTTAAGGAAGTCAGCTACTTATACCCTTTGATTCCTGGTATCCTGAAATTTCAAGTTTTTCGCAAATATCTTAAGGAACTCCTTGTTTGTATTAGATATCTGACTAATTTACAATTATCAAAGTGAAGAAGTATGATATTAGGTATCTTGATATGCCAAGAATTTTCGGATATCATACTTAACGAAGTCAGCTACTTATACCTTTTGATTCCAGGTAACCTGAAATTTCAAGTTTTTCATAAATATCTTAAAGAACTCCTTGTTTGTATTAGATATCTGACTAAGTTACAACTATCCATGTGAAGTGGAGTGGTATTAGGTATCATGATATGCCATCAATTTTCAGATGTACACACCCTCATCCGCCAAAATGAACATGTACACAACCTCATCCGCCAAAATGAACATGTACATACCCTCATCCGCCAAAATGAACATGTACACACCCTCATCCGCCAAAATGAACATGTACACACCCTCATCCGCCAAAATGAACATGTACACACCCTCATCCGCCAAAATGAACATGTACACACCCTCATCCGCCAAAATGAACATGTACATACCCCCATCCGCCAAAATGAACATATACATACCCTCATCCGCCAAAATGAACATATACACACCCCCATCCGCCAAAATGAACATATAAATACAAATGTCGATGTGGATGACAAAAAATCAATATATGCACCCAGGGGTGAATGAGCCGAGTTGCATGGAATACATTGTAAAGTCAGGAATGATGTGGCATATTTATAATTGTGAAGAACTAATTTCTAACGATTTGAGGGCGTGTTTTGACTCTTGTCACAAGGGTTTCTAATGAGTTGAGGGCGTGTTTTGACTTTTGTCACAATGGTTTCTAACGATTTGAGGGGGCGTGTTTTGACTCTTGTCACAATGGTTTCTAACGATTTGAGGGGGAGTGTTTTGACTCTTGTCACAAGGGTTTCTAACGATTTGAGGGCGTGTTTTGACTCTTGTCACAATGGTTTCTAACGATTTGAGGGGGCGTGTTTTGATTCTTGTCACAATGGTTTCTAACGATTTGTGGGCGTGTTTTGACTCTTGTCACAATGGTTTCTAACGATTTGTGGGCGTGTTTTGACTCTTGTCACAATGGTTTCTAACGATTTTAGGGGGCGTGTTTTGACTCTTATCACAATGGTTTCTAACGATCTGTGGGCGTGTTTTGACTCTTGTCACAATGGTTTCTAACGATTTGAGGGGGCGTGTTTTGACTCTTGTCACAATGGTTTATAACGATCGGAGGGCGTGTTTTTGACTCTTGTCACAATGGTTTCTAACGATTTGTGGGTGTGTTTTGTCTCTTGTCACAATGGTTTCTAACGATTTGAGGGGGCGTGTTTTGACTCTTGTCACAAGGGTTTCTAACGATTTGAGGGCGTGTTTTGACTCTTGTCACAATGGTTTCTAACGATTTGAGGGGGCGTGTTTTGATTCTTGTCACAATGGTTTCTAACGATTTGTGGGCGTGTTTTGACTCTTGTCACAATGGTTTCTAACGATTTGTGGGCGTGTTTTGACTCTTGTCACAATGGTTTCTAACGATTTTAGGGGGCGTGTTTTGACTCTTATCACAATGGTTTCTAACGATCTGTGGGCGTGTTTTGACTCTTGTCACAATGGTTTCTAACGATTTGAGGGGGCGTGTTTTGACTCTTGTCACAATGGTTTCTAACGATTTGAGGGCGTGTTTTTGACTCTTGTCACAATGGTTTCTAACGATTTGTGGGTGTGTTTTGACTCTTGTCACAATGGTTTCTAACGATTTGAGGGGGCGTGTTTTGACTGTTGTCACAAGGGTTTCTAACGATTTGAGGGCGTGTTTTGACTCTTGTCACAATGGTTTCTAACGATTTGAGGGGGCGTGTTTTGACTGTTGTCACAATGGTTTCTAACGATTTGAGGGCGTGTTTTGACTGTTGTCACAATGGTTTCTAACGATTTGAGGGCGTGTTTTTGACTCTTGTCACAATGGTTTCTAACGATTTGTGGGTGTGTTTTGACTCTTGTCACAATGGTTTCTAACGATTTGAGGGGGCGTGTTTTGACTCTTGTCACAAGGGTTTCTAACGATTTGAGGGCGTGTTTTGACTCTTGTCACAATGGTTTCTAACGATTTGAGGGGGCGTGTTTTGATTCTTGTCACAATGGTTTCTAACGATTTGTGGGCGTGTTTTGACTCTTGTCACAATGGTTTCTAACGATTTGAGGGCGTGTTTTGACTCTTGTCACAATGGTTTCTAACGATTTTAGGGGGCGTGTTTTGACTCTTGTCACAATGGTTTCTAACGATCTGTGGGCGTGTTTTGACTCTTGTCACAATGGTTTCTAACGATTTGAGGGGGCGTGTTTTGACTCTTGCCACAATGGTTTCTAACGATCGGAGGGCGTGTTTTTAACTCTTGTCACAATGGTTTCTAACGATTTGTGGGTGTGTTTTGACTCTTGTCACAATGGTTTCTAACGATTTGAGGGGGCGTGTTTTGACTGTTGTCACAAGGGTTTCTAACGATTTGAGGGCGTGTTTTGACTCTTGTCACAATGGTTTCTAACGATTTGAGGGGGCGTGTTTTGACTGTTGTCACAATGGTTTCTAACGATTTGAGGGTGTGTTTTGACTCTTGTCACAATGGTTTCTAACGATTTGAGGGCGTGTTTTGACTCTTGTCACAATGGTTTCTAACGATTTGAGGGGGCGTGTTTTGACTCTTGTCACAATGGTTTCTAACAATTTGAGGAGGCGTGTTTTGACTCTTGTCACAATGGTTCTAACGATTTGAGGGGGCGTGTTTTGACTCTTGCCACAATGGTTTCTAACGATTTGTGGGCGTGTTTTGACTCTTGTCACAAGGGTTTCTAACGATTTGAGGGCGTGTTTTGACTCTTGTCACAATGGTTTCTAACGATTTGAGGAGGCGTGTTTTGACTTTTGTCACAATGGTTTCTAACGATTTGAGGGGGCGTGTTTTGACTCTTGTCACAGTGGTTTCTGACGATTTGTGGGCGTGTTTTGACTCTTGTCACAATGGTTTATAACGATCCGAGGGCGTGTTTTAACTCTTCTCACAATGGTTTATAACGATTTGAGGGTGCGTTTTGATTCTTGACTAAAATCATAAATAAAGGTCAAGGTTCCATTTTGTCAATATCATTTTCACAATAGGGATATCTTAGTGGTAATTTTTCTGGGGTGCTTCCGATCTTTTTATGTATTATAACCTTAGCTCAATGTCATTTGGACATTGCCAGAGACACATGAAGAAAATATTCATGCAAAGTATTTTTTAAAAAGGGGAGATATTAGATACCCATGTTTGAGCCAGAGGTCAGGCAGACTTACTGTGCATCATATTTTGCCTAACAAAGCCACCCGCCATTTTCACAGTATTTGTGCAAATTATGTTGCACTTGGAGCAAAAGATAAAAATTCCCATAACACATTTTTGACATGTTGCCTAAAAAGTGCAATATGTATGCGTACAAGAGCCAATTTTTTTTTTTTTTTTTTTTTTTTTTTGGTATAAGCATCCCTATAAAAAAAAGTTACGCCACCTCAAATTTTGAAAAAGAACCTGTGTTGCGGACACTACATTACACCTGTTACAACTAGTAAACTTTTGCAAAGATAATGTTCTAGGCCAAATTTCTTACTGGTTTGGACTGTACCAGAAGGAAGTAAATAAAAAAGAAAAATATTGTGATTTTCTTTGAAAACAAGAAAAAATTTCATATAAATGTCTTACTAATTTTTTGCCCAATTTGTCTCCAATCTTTAGGTTTATTTACATTTACAAATACTCATAAGACCTATATGATTATCATGTGAAAATGACATTGAATATTCCTAAATTCAAATAAATTTATCATAAAATTCTGTATGTCTTCATTTCATTCTTCTTAAATTTTGAAAATACATAGATATCTTTGTTGCGGACACTACAAGTTACCATACATTACATACCTAATATATTGTCATTTATTTTGAAATCAATGTTGATAAATGTTTCTTTCTCGACTAATTCATGTGCCATAGGATCAACTCTGGAAAATTAGGTATCAAAAGTTGTAGAATGTGGTTTTTTGAGATGGGAATTACCATATAACATTGACCATTAATTTTTCTTGTTATATATTGTTATGCAGTTTCAAAAAATATTGGTGTCACAGATGTTCATTGTATTAAACATGTTCTAAGGAATGATTTTATAGAGTATTTCATAAATTAAAGAATTTACTGAGGATTCCTATTTTTTCTCTCAAATTTTATATCGTTGCGGACACTACATATAAGTCCCCAGAAAGAAGTTGTAACAGGTGTAAAAGAAGTGATGCTTTAAAACTGCAAAAATCATTATAGTTTATTATTCATATGTTGGTATAATACTGATACCGTCCATTTACTTGTGTATACACATGATTAGCAATTCATATATGTATGTACTTGTTTCCCCAACATGCTGCATCCACATGCAGTTTGCAGTCTATGTAACCTGTAGTTAATGTTGTAAAGTTTCTTTCTTTTTTGAATTTCCTTCTTTATAAACTGTCTTGCTGTAATGCCCTCTGGGCCCAAAATTGGAATAAACTTATCTTATCTATACCCGGGGTACTGAAGTATTTCTGATTGAATCCATATTATTTGATTTGAATGGAGTAAATTAAAAAAAACTTAAACTCTAACTTGTGTTCTATGTTCAGTGAATGGTATAATATAATGGGTAAATAATAATATTTTTAAAAAAAAAAGGGGGGGGGGGGCTAGAATGATACTTCTGGAAATAATACCTATATATCAATTATAAAGTGTATACAAGTTTGAAGTGTCATCTTTCAAACTAACCATTTGGTTTTTTTTAATCAAGTTATCAAACTTAATCATCAAAAGAACAGAATATTAGAGATGTTTTATTATATTCACTTATTTCATAAATATTATAATGAAATAAAAGTGAAATGATAATTAATGCTAATGTAGACACTGCAAGTATTGTAGATAAATTTATGAACAACTCGTTTGATAAATTTATGAACAACTCGTTTGATAAATTTATGAACAACTCGTTTAACTATTTTTTCAAATTCAAACAAACTTGAACTTGGAACTAAATGTTGATTGCAAAATAATGTTTAAACAGTACTAATTATCAAAAGAATAAAATAACTTGTCATTGGTACTGTTTGGGGATAAAATTGGGTGAAAAGGTGTGACGCTAATTTTATCATTAGTTTCCCCAGGAGGAATCTACTTTCTGTACTTCGTGTGGACAGGAATAATATTCAGATATCCAGCAGTACTTTGGGGGGGGGGGGGGTCAACCTCATCTTTCTCCTTGTCCATAACTATGATCTGAAAATTATGTTTGTCACAAATGATATTTCATTCTCTGTCCTTTTGGTTTTAATTCTCTGCCTTCTTAAAGTTGTTCTTTTCTTTCCATTTTTTTGTTTTCACCTTTTCTTGCATTTCCTTTTCAATTTCAACCTTTTCTTTCTCTCAAGATTTCTTTCTGTCTGTATTTTTTCATTTGTAATCTCTTTTTTTGTGGCAAGAAATTGGGGATTGTTTTTCACCACCACCCCCGCTCTCTCTCTCTCTCTCTCTCTCTCTCTCTCTCTCTCTCTCTCTCTCTCTCTCTCTCATTTTCCTTATTTTGTCTTTCTTTATCCACACTGGGTTTTTTTTGTATTTCATCCTATTTCTTCTATCTTCTCCCACAATGTCATGGACCAACCTCTCTAGACTGCTCAACTTAGTGGCTAATTGAAATCTTTTAGTCTAAGACACTTAAGAAAATTGGAATACATATCATTATACTGTAGTGTCCGCAACATAATTAAATTGAAATATATTTAGATTTATCATTAAACAATTAACATCTTTACATATTTGATTAATTGGTTTCCACTTCTTCAGTTTGAAATATCGGGTGTAAATTCTGACTTTGAACATATATTTTCACTATATTTTAATTCATTACATTTTTAAAGTAAATACTTATAGTTATCATAAAGATAAATCAAGATGCATTTTCTGGAAAAAAAATCTATGAAATCAAAAATCCGTTGCGGACTCTACAGGATTGCGGACTCTACAAAACACAATATATCTGCCAGAAAACTTAGCAATACTGATCTAGAGTCTGTTTATTTGGTAGATACATTAGTAACTGTATTGCCTCTTACCAGTAAAAGTATAGAATTATAAGTCATCAGGCATTCCAAAATATGCACATGTTGCGGACACTACAGAATTTTGGGACATTTTTATGCCAGTTAGAGAAAAATGCGTCATATTTTTAAGTTTTTAATAATCCACTCAAACTTTTCTATAATGTTTCATTTAGTATTCAACTCAACTTTCAAAACAAAACAAACGTTAAAATAATGAATTAACATGTAGTTTTTTTACTTGTAAGTTTAAACATTTGAATTTTATAAAATTGCATAACGTACCTGAAATTCACATACTTAAACATTATTTCGCTAATATTTTGTCGATTTACATACAGTAAATTGCACGTGAAGGTGGAATAATTACATTAAAATTAAAATTTTAGGTTACTTTGGTTACTCAAGTGACCTATTGCTCTGCATCTGTTGTCGTCCGTCGGGCATTAACAATTGAACAATTTTGACTTCTTGATAACCCCCCTTCCAATTCTTTTCAAATTTGGTATAAAGCATCTTTGGAAGTAGAGGGATATAAATTTCAGGATTCCTTCACCTACGGGGGGCTTAGGTACGGGGCAAAAAATCCCCAAAATTGACTATTTTACAAACAATTTCATATCTCATATCTGTAGGATAAAAAATAAAATTTATCTATTGTCATATATGTAATATCAAAATGTTAGAAGACAGTGTAGAATTCACATCCTATTTATTGTGGGGAAAAAAAATTATGTATCATGTAAAATTTTAGCTCAACTAAACCTAAGGATCCATGAAAAACAAGAGGCCCACGGACCTTATCGGTCGCCTGAGTACTAGTTAAAAGTATCACTAGTCCCAAGGGCAAAAAAATCTACAAAACATTTCCTTTTCAAGAGTACTGAAATTTACTACTAATGTCCCCCTTCTACAAAAGATGCTTCATACCAAATTTGAAAAGAATTGGAATGGTAGTTATCAAGATAAAGTTAAAAATTTCTATTGTTCACACATTTAACACGTTTAATAACAGACCATTTTGGCCCCACCCTGATACCAAAACCACTATCCCTGGGATCATCAAAGACCGGTGAAGGGCTTCAAATTTAGGCTTTTGCCCGGCACTTACGGCCTTTGAGCAGTGAGGGTTCTTTAGCGTGCCACACCTACTGCGACACGGGGCATCCGTTTTTAAGGTCATCTCCGAGGACCCGTGACATTCACACCTGATGCCGAACGTTGTCACTACCTGTTTTAACGTCTGTTGCGGCCGGGATTCGAACCCCGGCCTCCCGCATGCGGGGCGAACGCTCTAACCTCTAGGCCACCGCGGCGGTCCGGGGGTCATGAAATTTACAATTTTGGTAGAGGTCTTCCTGCTTTATATCACTATGCATTTAGTTATTCTTACACATGTATGGTTGTAGATAAGATTTTTAAAAATTGGTCAATTTTGGGCAGTTTTTGTCCCCGTAAGGCCCCAGGGGTGCAAGAGTCCTGAAATTTACAATTTATCACCTATTCTCATATAATGTGAACACCTTTTCTAAAGAATTTAAAAAAAGAAAGTTTTTAGAATACTTTTTTGAACGATAGCTTATGAAAGAAGAACATTCATAACATAAAATTTCAAAAATTTAACACTCAACCACACAAATCATTAAAAAATAATGCTCAGTGGAATAGATCTGACCATTTTCAGTTTGTAATCTACGTTATCTACACAGTTTAGCAAAACATCTTCATTAAAAATTACTTGATTTTGAGAGTTTACAATGTACGAAAGTCTTTAATATACGAATTGCAAAATTAGTAAAGAAAAATTTATATCATCTCTAGAATAATCACACAATTCCTTATTCTACACAGCAATCGTTTTAGATTAAATATTTTTTAACTCTATCACTGTAAAGAGAAGGAGAAAATTTTCTGAAATGTTATATATAAATGATAGATCGACTTGTATAGTTGTGAAATAAACAAAATATCGCACACTAATCTAAATGAGATCAGTAAAGTTGGCTACTAGTAACCAGCTACTAGTAACTGGCTACTTAAAAAAAGAAAAGTTGGCTACTAGTAGCCAGTTACTTGAACCAGGAAAAGCTAGCTACTTGTAGCCAGTTACTAGTAGCCAGCTACTAAAAGTAAGAAAAGTTAGCTACTCGTAGCCAGCTACTACAAAATATAAAAGTTATAATTACTGATAGCTAGCTACCAGATAAAGGTTAATGAGTTTGAAAATTATTATCTATCAGATTTATTTCTAAAGAGGACGAGGAGTCGTATGAAATCCCATGCTCAATTATCCCCAATTACATAACGTTGCAATGCAAAATACGAATACACTTTTTCAACTGAGTGTTTACTTTAAAAGTGATACAGATTGAATTCAGACCTTCAATCATTTGATATACCATCCATTTTGAGATATCTGCTACTTTTACAATTTGATTCGAGTTACCCTGAAATTTCAACGTAAGTGTGAATACCGCAAGAAACTTTATGTTTGAATTTATGTTTGTATTAGATATCTGACGAATTTACGACTATACATATGGCAAGAAGTGATAGATGGTGTTTTGGTACGCCACGAATATTCAGATATCGCCCATTAGGAAATCAGTTTCTTATACATTTTGATTATCGGTACAATGAAACTTCAAGATCCGTGTGAATACCTTAAGGAACTCCGTGTTTATCTCATATATTTAACTAACTTCCAATGATACGTATGGCGAGTAGTGATATTGTGTATCGTGATATGTCATCAATTTTCAGATATTACGCTTAAGGAAGTCAGCTACATATACCTTTTGATGGCAGGTAAACTGAAAGTTCAAGTTTTTCGAAAATATCTTAAGGAACTCTGACTTTGTATTAGATATCTGACTAATTTACAATTATCAAAGTGAAGAAGAGTGATATTAGGTATCTTGATATGCCATAAATTTCCAGATATCACGCTTAAGGAAGTCAGCTACTTATACCTTTTGATTCCTGGTATCCTGAAATTTCAAGTTTTTCATAAATATCTTAAAGAACTCTGTGCTTGTATTAGATACCTGCTTAGTGTACAACTATCCATGTGAAGTGGAGTGGTACTAGGTATCTTGATATGCCATTAATTTTGAGATACCACGCTTAAGGAAGTCAGCTACTTATACCCTTTGATTCCTGGTATCCTGAAATTTCAAGTTTTTCACAAATATCTTAAAGAACTCCTTATTTGTATTAGATATCTGACTAATTTACAACTATATACGTGAAGAAGTATGATATTAGGTATCTTGATATGCCAACAATTTTCGGATATCATACTTAACGAAGTCAGCTACTTATACCTTTTAATTCCAGGTAACCTGAAATTTCAGGTTTTCATAAATATCTTAAAGAACTCCTCGTTTGTATTAGATATCTGACTAGTTTACAACTATCCATGTGAAATGGAGTGGTACTAGGTATCTTGATATGCCATAAATTTCCAGATATCACACTTAAGAAAGTCAGCTACTTATACCTTTTAATTGCAGGTAACTTGAAAATTAACGTTTTTAGAAAATATTTTAAGTAACTCCGTCTTTGTTTTAAATATCTGGTTAATTTACCAATGCACATATGACAAAATCTGATATTAGGTATCTTGATATGCCATCAATTTTTAGATATTATGCTTAAGGAAGTCAGCTACTTATACCTTTTGATTCCTGGTATCCTGAAATTTCAAGTTTTTCATAAATATCTTAAAGAACGCCTTGTTTGTATAAGATATCTGACTAATTTACAACTATCCATGTGAAGTGGAGTGATATTAGGTATCTTCACATGCCATAAATTTCCAGATAGCACGCTTAAGAAAGTCAGCTACTTATACCTTTTGATTCCAGGTAACCTGAAATTTCAAGATTTTCATAAATATCTTAAAGAACTCTGTATTTGTATTAGATATCTTACTAGTTAACAACTTTCAATGTGAAGTGGAGTGGTACTAGGTCTCTTGATATGCCATTAATTTTGAGATATCACGCTTAAGGAAGTCAGCTACTTATACCTTTTGATTCCTGGTATCATGGAATCTCAAGTTTTTCACAAATATCTTAAAGAACTACTTGTTTGTATTAGATATCTGACTAATTTACAATTATCAAAGTGAAGAAGAGTGATATTAGGTATCTTGACATGCCATAAATTTCCAGATATCACGCTTAAGGAAGTCAGGTACTTATACCTATTGATTCCTGGTATCCTGAAATTTCAAGTTTTTCAAAATATCTTAAAGAACTCTGTATTTGTATTAGATATCTGACTAATTTACAACTATCTACGTGAAGAGGTGTGATGTTAGGTATCTTGATATCCCAACAATTTTCGGATATCATACTTAACGAAGACAACTACTTATACCTTTTGATTCCAGGTATCCTGAAATTTCAAGTTTTTCATAAATATCTTAAAGAACTCCTTGTTTACATTAGATATCTGACTAATTTAAAACTATCCATGTGAAGTGGAATGGTATTAGGTATCTTGATATGCCATCAATTTTCAGATATCACCCTTAAGGAAGTCAGCTACTTATACCTTTTGATTGCAAGTAATATGAAATTTCAAGTTTTTCATAAATATCTTAAAGAACTCCTTGTTTGTATTAGATATCTGACTAATTAACAACTATCCATGTGAAGTGGAGTGATATTAGGTATCGTGATATATCATCAATTTTCAGATAGATATGTTAGATATCTGACTAATTTATATTTGCCGATATTACAGGGCTTTATATGAAGTGTCCTGATATGCAATCAATTTTCAGATATCACGTTCCACGAAGTCAGCTACTTATACATTTTGATTCCAGACATCCTGAAATTTAAAGTGTTTTGTGTATAGCTTAATGAACTCTGTGTTTCTGTTAGATAACTGACTAGTAAACTACTATCTATATGAAGAGGTATGATAATAGGTATAAAGATACCTAATATCACTCCTCTTCACGTGGATGGTTTTAAGTTAGTCAGATATCTAATACAAATGCAGAGTTCCTCAAGATATTTACGGAAAACTTCAAATTTCAGGTTACTTAGAATCAAAAAGTATAAGTAGCTGACTTCCTTAAGGGTGATATCTGAAAATTAATTGTATATCAAGATACCTAATATCACTCCTATTCATGTGGATAGTTGTAAGTTAGTCAGATATCTAATACAAAAGTAAAGTTACTTAAGATATTTACGAAAAAGTTGAAATTTCAGGTGTCGAGGAATCAAAAGGTATACGTAACTGACTTCCTAAAGGGTGATATCTGGAAATTGATGGCATATCAAGATCCCTAATATCACTCCTCTTCACGTGGATAGTTTGAACTTACTCAGATATCGAATACAAACGCAAAGTTCCTTAAGATATTAACGAAAAACTTGAAATTTTAGGTTACTTGCAATCAAAAGGTATAAGTAGCTGACTTCCTTAAGCGTGATATCTGAAAATTGATGGCATAATAAGATACGTATTATCATATTTTGTCATGTGTGGATTGGTAAATTACCTAATACAATTCCACTTCACATGGATAGTTGTAAATTAGTCAGATATCTAATACAAACTCAAAGTTCTTTAAAATATTTATGAAAAACTTGAAATTTCAGGTTACCTGGAATCAAAAGGTATAAGTAGCTGACTTCGTTAAGTATGATATCCGAAAATTGTTCGCATATCAAGATACCTAATATCACTCTTCTTCACGTAGATAGTTGTAAATTAGTCAGATATCTAATACAAATACAGAGTTCTTTAAGATATTTATGAAAAACTTGAAATTTCCGGTTACCAGGAATCAAAAGGTATAAGTAGCTGACTTCCTTAAGCATGATATCTAAAACTTGATGGCATATTAAGATCCCTAATATCAGATTTTGTCATATGTGCATTGGTAAATTAACCAGATATTTAAAACAAAGACGGAGTTCCTTAAAATATTTTCTAAACCTTTAATTTTCAGGTTACCTGCAATCAAAATGTATAAGTAGCTGACTTCCTTAAGGGTGATATCTGAATATTGATGGCATATCAAGATACCTAATACCATTCCACTTCACATGGGTAGTTGTAAATTAGTCAGATATCTAATACAAACAAGTTCTTTAAGATATTTATGAAAAACTTGAAATTTCAGGTTACCTGCAATTAAAAGGTATAAGTAGCTGACTTCGTTAAATATGATATCCAAAAATTGTTGGCATATCAAGATACCTAATATCATATTTCTTCACGTAGATAGTTGTAAATTAGTCAGATATCTAATACAAATACAGAGTTATTTAAGATATTTATGAAAAACTTGAAATTTCAGGATACCAGGAATCAAAAGGTATAAGTAGCTGACTTCCTTAAGCATGATATCTAAAAATTGATGGCATATCAAGATACCTAATATCAGATTTTGTCATATGTGCATTGGTAAATTAACCAGATATTTAAAACAAAGATGGAGTTTCTTAAAATATTTTCTAAACCTTTAATTTTCAGGTTACCTGCAATCAAAAGGTATAAGTAGCTGACTTCCTTAAGCGTGATATCTGAAAATTGATGGCATATCAAGATACCTAGTACCACTCCACTTCACATGGATAGTTGTAAACTAAGCAGGTATCTAATACAAGCACAGAGTTCTTTAAGATATTTATGAAAAACTTGAAATTTCAGGATACCAGGAATCAAAAGGTATAAGTAGCTGACTTCCTTAAGCGTGATATCTCAAATATAATGGCATATCAAGATACCTAGTACCACTCCACTTCACATGGATAGTTGTTAACTAGTCAGATATCTAATACAAGCCAGGGTTTGACATTTACTTTTTTGCGCACTAGACCAGTCGGGCTACTTCAAATGAATTTTACTAGACCTGACCTTACATCCACTAGCCCTGACCAACTGTACAGAAAAAAGTGATAGTTTCTCCATATTTAATTACTTACTTCTAATGACAAACGTTAAGTTTGAACTAATCCTTATTTGATTGTCTCAAAAACATCAGTCTCGTCAATCAATTTGATATGCTTTAATTTTCAAACACATTTTCTGTTTCGTTAAATTCTACTCGGCACGGGAATTCTTTAGTCCATTTAGAATAAAATGATCTCAACCGGGTTTTTTTTTAAATTTCTATTTCATAAGCCCTGCTCTGTTTCTTCCCAACATTTTCCTTTTCTTTCTTGGGAAATCTTTCCTTGAGGACGAGACGTCGTATTTGAATATAGAGACATTCCCGCACATATGTCAACACCAAAAAATGGCTCTTTACGACGTAATTTATTAATTTGATAAATACTTTCTTATATTTAATTCAAATAAACGTTTTTTTTTAAATGAATTCAATTTATATCTATTTATCCGAAACATAACTTTACACCCATCATCGAGCAGATGTCGTAAAACATCACTTCCGATCGCGACTTATGTATTAGAAATAGAAATAAAGATTATGTCATCACGCGGTTCAAAATTGCTCACAAACTCTTTACAATCTTATTGTTTTAAAGTTTCTTGTTTATTTTTTCAACACGACCAGTCGGACTAGTAAATCGACATTTTACCCGACCGGACCCATCATTCAGTAGACTCGGTCGGTCGGACGTGCCTTAGTGTCAAACCCTGCAAGCACAGAGTTCTTTAAGATATTTATGAAAAACTTGAAATTTCAGGATACCAGGAATCAAAAGGTACAAGTAGCTGACTTCCTTAAGTGTGTTATCTGGAAATTTATGGCATGTCAAGATACCTAATATCACTCTTCTTCATATTAAGATACCTAATACCATTTCACTTCACATGGATAGTTGTAAATTAGTCAGATATCTAATACAAACGAGGAGTTCTTTAAGATATTTATGAAAAACCTGAAATTTCAGGTTACCTGGAATCAAAAGGTATAAGTAGCTGACTTCGTTAAGTATGATATCCGAAAATTGTTGGCATATCAAGATACCTAATATCATACTTCTTCACGTAGATAGTTGTAAATTAGTCAGATATATAATGCAAACTCAAAGTTCTTTAATATATTTATGAAAAACTTGAAATTTCAGGTTACCAGGAATGAAAAGGTATAAGTAGCTGACTTCCTTAAGCGTGAGATCTAAAAATTGATGGCATATCAAGATACCTAATATCAGATTTTGTCATATGTGCATTGGTAAATTAACCAGATATTTAAAACAAAGACGGAGTTCCTTAAAATACTTTCTAAAAACTTTAATTTTCAAGTTACCTGCAATTAAAAGGTATAAGTAGCTGACTTCCTTAAGAGTGATATCTCAAAATTAATGGCATATCAAGATACCTAGTACCACTCCACTTCACATGGATAGTTGTAAACTAGTCAGATATCTGATACAAGCACAGAGTTCTTTAAGATATTTATGAAAAACTTGAAATTTCAGGATACCAGGAATCAAAAGGTACAAGTAGCTGACTTCCTTAAGTGTGTTATCTGGAAATTTATGGCATATCAAGATACCTAATATCACTCTTCTTCACTTTGAGAATTGTAAATTAGTCAGATATCTAATACAAACGAGGAGTTTCTTAAAATAATGGTAGAAAACTTGAAATTTCATGTTACCTGCAATCAAAAGGTATAAGTAGCTGACTTCCTTAAGGGTGATATTTGAAAATTGATGGCATATCAAGATACCTAATACCATTCCACTTCACATGGATAGCTGTAAATTAGTCAGATATCTAATACAAACAAGGAGTTCTTTAAGATATTTGTGAAAAACTTGAAATTTCAGGATACCAGGAATCAAAGGGTATAAGTAGCTGACTTCCTTAAGCGTGGTATCTCAAAATTAATGGCATATCAAGATACCTAGTACCACTCCACTTCACATGGATAGTTGTACACTAAGCAGGTATCTAATACAAGCACAGAGTTCTTTAAGATATTTATGAAAAACTTGAAATTTCAGGATACCAGGAATCAAAAGGTATAAGTAGCTGACTTCCTTAAGCGTGATATCTGGAAATTTATGGCATATCAAGATACCTAATATCACTCTTCTTCACTTTGATAATTGTAAATTAGTCAGATATCTAATACAAAGTCAGAGTTCCTTAAGATATTTTCGAAAAACTTGAACTTTCAGTTTACCTGCCATCAAAAGGTATATGTAGCTGACTTCCTTAAGCGTAATATCTGAAAATTGATGACATATCACGATACACAATATCACTACTCGCCATACGTATCATTGGAAGTTAGTTAAATATATGAGATAAACACGGAGTTCCTTAAGGTATTCACACGGATCTTGAAGTTTCATTGTACCGATAATCAAAATGTATAAGAAACTGATTTCCTAATGGGCGATATCTGAATATTCGTGGCGTACCAAAACACCATCTATCACTTCTTGCCATATGTATAGTCGTAAATTCGTCAGATATCTAATACAAACATAAATTCAAACATAAAGTTTCTTGCGGTATTCACACTTACGTTGAAATTTCAGGGTAACTCGAATCAAATTGTAAAAGTAGCAGATATCTCAAAATGGATGGTATATCAAATGATTGAAGGTCTGAATTCAATCTGTATCACTTTTAAAGTAAACACTCAGTTGAAAAAGTGTATTCGTATTTTGCATTGCAACGTTATGTAATTGGGGATAATTGAGCATGGGATTTCATACGACTCCTCGTCCTCTTTAGAAATAAATCTGATAGATAATAATTTTCAAACTCATTAACCTTTATCTGGTAGCTAGCTATCAGTAATTATAACTTTTATATTTTGTAGTAGCTGGCTACGAGTAGCTAACTTTTCTTACTTTTAGTAGCTGGCTACTAGAAACTGGCTACAAGTAGCTAGCTTTTCCTGGTTCAAGTAACTGGCTACTAGTAGCCAACTTTTCTTTTTTTAAGTAGCCAGTTACTAGTAGCTGGTTACTAGTAGCCAACTTTACCGATCTATCTAAATGACTGTTACGATAATGATCAAAAAGGAGATAACGTAGATTACAAATCGTCAATATTTCACAATCTTTGTAATGTAACTTAAGGTTGATTGATCCTCATGTGACGTCATAGGTTTTTGCAAAAATCTTAATAAATTAAACTTTGCGCATGATAGAAATATATCTTTCTGAGGAATATTATTCACTGGATATAATAAAAAATCTGGTAAAATATTAATACTGAAAAAGTTTATATTTTCCATAGATAATCAATTATTTATGATTTAAAAATTGTTGTCAAGGGCAATAACTCCTGTGCTGGAATTTCCTCAACTGGATGTCTATTATACATTGGTTTCCCTAATATCCATAATTAATCTATACATATTTATGAATTAGCAGTTTTTTAAAACTGTTGATATATAAATTTTGTCATTTCAACAAGTTTTTATCTATTCTTATTATTCTGTTTAACGAAAATGTGTGATTTTCTGATGTTGATATATACTTCTGTTTTTGTATGTCTGACATCTTTAAAAAGGTGGCAACATATACATTTTCTTTGATTATTAATTGAATTAAACTATATTGAGTGGAAATTAATAAAGTTTTTCCACTTTTAACCATTAATATTGATAAGTCACATGAGGATGGAGCTACCTTAAATGAAAATGTCACATTTTAAAATTTGTTTTCTTTCTTTGAAATTTTTAAAACAGCAGATTCAACTATACTGTAGCAAGCTGGCAGCAGTATCTTAATCTTTTGTTTCATTTTCATAAGTCTACGTGTAGTTCCTTGTGTTGTGCAAGGGAAGTTTAGAAGGAAAATATACCATCACCTGATATTCATACTTATTTTTTAATAAATAATAGCAAGCTGGTATACCTTACATTGAAATCGATAATCAGCAAACGGATGATTTTACTTGTTTATATTTATATTTTTTATTCAGACAATAACAACAAATATGTAGCATATAAATAATGGCATTACAGTAAAACTTTGATATAGAGAATTTCTGGGGACCCTCTAAAAATTCGCTATAAGCGTAATTCGCTATACGTTTATAGCGAATTCATAATTCAAATACAACGAATTCGTTATAAAACTGATTTGTTCTACATGTATACCAGTTATATAAGAAAGCAGCAATGAATATACTTGCGTTTGTATCGTCTTTAAGAGAAATGAAGCCTATATATTTTCGAGAAGAAATATTTTTATACAAGAAATATACACATTGATTTATATATGATAATTTATCTTGATGGATTATTAAGTCATGCAAGAACATGTCGAGAGAGAAATGTCAACAAAATTCTGCGCAATACATACAAGTACAGTCTATTGCAATCGTCATTTACTTGCTGCTTTACACAAATAAAGGAGTGTACGATAAAATAAATGCAATCAAACTTCAAATTTAATTAACGAGAATAGTAAATAATACCGACAATATATTTTCTAAATGTATGTGTAAGTATTGTTTTGCGTTAACAACCTTTTTTGAAAATATACAAACAGAAATTTTGTAATAAGTGTGGATCCTTTTTGTCAATGGAAAACGATTGTTAAAAATCACAAAAAGTTTAAAATGAAAAAAATAAATTCGTTATAAAAGGTTATATTTATGTTCATTTTTAATTCAAAGGAATTTACTTCGTTATATCCGTAAATTCGCTATATCCGTGTTCGTTATAGACGCGAATTTTTATATAGAATATATAAAAAATTTGCCGGGAAAATCGTTTTCACTTCGCTATAGCCGTAATTTCACTATATCCGTGTTCGCTATATTCGAGTTTCACTGTATATGTTTGTCACATTGATACGTACTAGTATAACAGATGTTATTGTATTAAATTTATCAGAATTTGTATCACTTATGGTATTGAATTTTCTGACACCTTATTACAACAAGAGTTCAAATACACAACATATTTAATTATAAAATTATAACGCACGAAATTAATTAAAATGAAAAGAACATCAAAGCATCAAACGACTTTTGATCTGATGTCATAAGTTTTAACTCTAAGAACATTTTTGATGCATGATGTTGTGTTTGATATTCACGTCTGTGTTTTGTGAATGTCCTTCTATGCTTTATACCCATCTATGAAAGAAAGAAAACAATAATGAAGTTGTGAGATCTTTGAAATAGACGATGCGATATTTAAGAAATGAACATCACTTTTGAGCTGTTCATCGGTCAGTATGAACGGATTTGGATTTGAGGCAAATTCTGTTAATCGCGCTAGCGATTCACAGAGAATTTGCCTCAAATCCAAATCCGTTCATATATTGACCATGAACAGCTCAAAAGTGATGTTCATTTCTTATATTTATATTCATTTACCAAAACACTGTTTGTTTACATTGCTTCTATTTTGTTGCATAAAACGAACTCCTAGCCTCTGTCACAGTAATTATTGTGACATACGTCAACAAATAGACATGACGTCACATTTCGTCTCACCCTGCCTTTTATCAACAATTACATTGCAAGGTGCACTGTATTTTGGAGGTAGGAGACCGCAAGATTGGGATGATAATCCACGTAAGTTTACAATCTTAATCCAAAGGTGTGACTTGCGAGATCTTTGTAACAGATGTTCTATTTTTTTCAAACCATTACGCTCTCTCGGTCGCGTGCTTTAACCTAGCTCACAATCCGTTCATAGTCAATGTGAACGGATTGTGTCGCGCGCTGAAATTGGTTGGTTCATAGAGGAAAATGTGATTTGCAAGATTATATCTATGTAATCTACGTTGTGAAATGTTGTATTCTACGTTATCAAATTCAAACAGGCTTTGCTTTCGTAGGTTTGCAAAGTTTTTAACAAATATGCAAATAATAGTGTCAAACAAATCATAACCCTCATCGTGAACTAACATTTTTGAATTTACGTTCAAATGATTCAAACACCACAAATCTTTTCCGCTGTAAACTTGTGTTGATACAACTTATTACACGTACAACGTATTTATAAATGACGTATGAATTATCTATTGTAAACTTTCACTTTCTTTTTGAGTACTTCCTGTTTTAAAGTTTTTACTTCAAACACTCCTTTGCAATTCGAGCAGCATATTCTATCCTTCGCCATCGTTCGATGTAGACCATCATCCTTTTACCACTTCATACATACACAATAAAGTACATGCTAGCACACATGTATTTGTGTTGTTATTGGTTTGCTAGCTGTTTGCACCAGACAGCGAAGTAAAAGGATGATGGTATGATGGCTGAATTCTTAACAAAGAAGCGGACACGGACATTAACAGAAAAAGGACAACAGATGTTTAATGAACGCCATGAAATACTTAAAGACCTAGCTGAAAAATCCTGGAATGAAGTAGAAGATGTTCTAGTGACTATAGGAACGTGTGAGAAAGATCTGAAAAAAACTGAGGGAAATAGACTCTTTATTGAACACAAAATTCAAACAATTCTGTAAACATTCTAGCGAATATGAGAATCATTTCAGTAGTATCAACACTGAGGAGTCTACTCAACTACTATCAGATTACAAAGTGTATATGAACAAGTATATTAGTATTGTGAAAAGAGCTTCAAATGACTTAAAAACTGTTAAATTTGAACTGATAGAAACGATGTCACGTGTTTCATCTAATGGCTCTTTAGCAAGTATAAAGAGAGCAAAAGCGGAAGCTGGCAAAGCGAAACTACAATTCATTAAACAGGAAGGACAGTTGATGAGACAAAAAGCTGAAATTGAAGCTGAGCTGAACGGTACTCGCCAGCAGAAGGAGACAGCAGCCCTTGAAGCGGAGACAAAAGTGTTAGAAGGAGGCAGTGACAAATCATGTAATGATCTTTCCTCTGGAATTGCAGATAAGGAGGAAATGACTAAAAAATTTGTAATGGATGACCATGTGACAGACTCAAAAGCAAACATTGATCATATCCCTCATGTGAACCCCCCCCCCCTCCTGTAGAACTTCCTAATATTCTGCCAGTTGACATTGGTGAGCCAGTACCTCAATATCACTACACAGGTTTGACTAATTTCCATGGCATACCTACAGTGAACATTCCGCAAAACCCTTCTCCAGTATATATCCCGACAGCGAGCAGATACAAGTTTACACCTACTAATATTCCACCAGAGAATCCCTGTGTTGCTCCCATGATAGACTTTTCAAAATTCATGCTCAGAAAAGACCTTCTCCTCACAAGATTTTCAAAGTTTGATGACAAAGCAGAATCCTTTGCAGCGTGGTCTGCTTCTTTTCGTAGTATAACAAGTGAACTCTCGCTTACACCTTTTGAAGGAATGGACTTAATTGTGAAACGGTTAGGACCGGAATCATCAAAAGTTGCACAGACTCTGCGTTCAGCCACTCCTTGTGATCCACACCTTGGTCTTAGAAGAATATTGGATCGTCTTCATGATAGATATGGTAGACCAGAGATGATAGAGCAGGCCTTGAAGAGGAAACTCAACTCTTTCCCTGTCCTTACAAACAAGGATAACGCGAAATTATATGATCTTGTGGACGTACTTATCGAAGTGGAATCTGCAATGGCAAATCCTGAATTAACATTACTCCTGAGTTATGTTAATTCATCAACTGGTGTTCTCCCAAATGTGACAAAACTGCCATCCTCGCTTCAGGAAAAGTGGTCGACCCAAGCTTCAAATTATAAGAAACGTCACTGTGTTCCATTCCCGCCATTTTTCGTAAATTATGTACGAGAAATGTGTGAAATGCGTAACGATCCTGGACTAACGTCACTCACTTTAGTTCAGCATGGAGCCAAATCCAAGTCAAAAAATACATCTAATGATGTAACATCTCGGAAGATAGAAATATCAACCTCAAGTTTCGTCCGCTGTCCTATCCACAATGCTTGTCATTCTCTCAATGAATGTCGTGGATTCAGAAAGCGATCTCTTCAAGGTCGTCAGAAGTTTTTGAGAGACAAACGTATTTGTTTCTGAAGTTGTGCCTCGGACAATCATATGACAATAAAGTTGGTTCTTCAGTTGAAGACAGGATATTCCTTGCATTCATGGATGCAGAGTTCTGTAAGGATAAGACTGGCCACTGGTCTGCACCCTTACCTTTCAAAGACTGTAAACCTCCGATGCCAAACAATTTTCTACAGGCAAAGAAACGTGCTCAGGTTCTCGAATCCAGTTTTCGCAAGGATCCTAGAAAAAAGAAACATTTTTTCGCTTTCGTGTCAAAAGTGCTAGGAAGTGGGGCAGCTGAAGTAGCTCCCACTCAGATAGACTGTGAATGTTGGTACCTTCCACTTTTTGGGGTGTACCATCCCAAAAAGCCGAACCAAATAAGGGGTGTTTTTTATTCTTCTGCAGAATTTAACAATATTTCCTTGAACAGTGTGTTAATGTCTGGACCAGATTTAACAAAGGATCTCATTGAAATTCTTATGTGTTTCCGAAAGGATGCAATAGCTATCTGTGGGGACATTGAGCAAATGTTTTATGCATTTCATGTACATGAAGAACATCGCAATTATCTTAGGTTCCTTTGGTATGAAGATAATGACTTTACAAAACCTCTGATTGAATATCGCATGAAAAGTCATGTATTTGGAAATAGTCCGGTCCCAGCTGTAGCTACATATGGCCTCCGCAAGGCCTCGTCATTCGGCGACTCGTGCGTTCAAGAGTTTGTCAACAACAATTTCTATGTTGATGATGGACTTATCTCACTTCCAAGTGCATCTGAAGCTGTGAATCTCATGAAGAAAACACAAGCAACACTTAGAGAAAATTGACATATTCATCTACATAAAATTGCTTCAAACAGTGTTGATGTTATGGAGGCTTTTCCTATGGACGACTTGGAAAAGAATTTGAAAAACTTTAACGTTTGTGAAACCTTACCTGTTCAGCACAACTTGGGGATGATTTGGGATTCGAACAAAGATATGTTTGTGTTTCAAATTGCGGACAATGAAAAGCCACTAACGAAACGAGGACTTCTATCAACAATGAACAGTTTATTTGATCGCTTGGGATTCGTTTCTCTTGTGACAATCAGTGGTAAAATACCCCAGCGTGAACTTGTACCATCTGGAAATGATTGGGATTAACCACTATCTAACGACAACATCAATAAATGGAGATCTTGGTTAGATGCATTACAGTCTATGAACGGTTACCATGTTCCACGTATGATCGTACCTACCTCAGTTTCTACTGCACATCATGTTGATGTTCATGTATTTTCTGATGCCTCCGAGCAGGCAATAGCTGCTGTAGCATACCTTAGAGTGATCTGTGAATCTGGAGATTCAACTACAGGATTCCTCATGGGCAAGTCCAAGCTTGCACCCCTCAAAGGTCATACTATTCCCAGATTGGAATTATGTGGAGCAGTGTTAGCCAGTGAAGTAGGAGAAGCTATATCAACTTACCTGAGTATATCTTTGGACCGTTTTCATTACTACATGGATAGCAAAGTAGTTCTAGGATATATCTCGAACACTACCCGGAGATTCTTCATGTATGTCAGCAACAGGGTGGAAAAGATCAACAGAATCTCATCTCCATCACAGTCGTCCTATGTCTCTACA
The DNA here is from genome assembly GCF_947568905.1 of Ostrea edulis. Lineage (NCBI taxonomy): Eukaryota > Metazoa > Mollusca > Bivalvia > Ostreida > Ostreidae > Ostrea > Ostrea edulis. The sequence goes on from NC_079169.1 coordinate 30,960,431, forward strand.
TACCGCAATCCAGCAGATGCTGCAACTAGGCACTCTAACGCATTAGACTCACTGGTGAATCGTTGGATATCTGGTCCTGAATGGCTGAAACATGTATCTGATGAGACTATGGCAGAGACATTTCCTCTTATTTCTCCAGAATGTGATACTGAAATTCGTCAGGAAGTAGTTTCTATGAAAACAAAACTTTCTATTAATTCATTGGAGCCTCGTTTTGTGAGATTTGACAAATGGGAAACATTTGTGAAGGCCGTTTTAGTTCTGAAACTCTCCATATTAAATCGGCTAAAGAGGAACGGACAGAAAACATACGTAGATCTATTCAAAGACACCGAAATGTTTGTCATCAGCCAAGTTCAGCAGGAAACCTACCGGAAAGAGATCGAAAACCCATTCCGAGAGACAGCAAAATACTAAGACTGAATGCTTTTCTTGATACAAGTGGAATACTACGTGTTGGAGGAAGGTTGAAGAATAGCTCGAAAATGTTACTCGGTGAGAAAAATCCAGTTCTTGTTCTCGGCAAACACCACATAGCAAAACTTATCGTACTTCATTTTCATGAATTGGTACGCCATCAAGGTTATTGGATTACCACCTGTAAGCGACTTGTATACTCCTTAATTTCTTCCTGTGTGAAATGTCGTAGATTACATGGAGCCTTTGTGTCCCAAAAGATGGCAGATTTACCGGAGGAAAGACTGACATCTTGTCCGCCTTTCACATATGTGGGAGTCGACTGTTTTGGACCGTGGGATATCGTGACAAGACGAACTCGTGGTGGCTCTACAAATTCCAAAAGGTGGGCTGTTTTGTTTACGTGTTTATCCTGTCTTGGAATCCACATAGAGGTTATTGAAGAAATGAGTACCTCATCCTTCATTAATGCCTTGCGTCGTTTCATCTCAATCAGGGGACATGTGAAAGAATTCTTTTCAGACAGGGGGACTAACTTTGTTGGTGGAACAAGAGAACTCGGGATCAACTCCATTTATGTTGAAGATTCATCTTTGAGAGCATTCCTTCAAAAACAAGAAACAGTGTGGAGGTTCAACACACCCCTCTCATCGCACATGGGATGTGCTTGGGAACGCCTCATAGGTGTTACCCGTCGAATATTGGACTCTATTTTGTTTGAGGTCAAACATGCCAAACTCACGCATGAAGTATTGTGCACCTTTATGGCTGAAGCCACAGCCATCATAAATGCACGTCCATTGGTCCCCGTCTCCACAGACCCTGATTCGCCATGTATATTATCGCCAAGCGCTCTACTGACTCAAAAAGTTAACCATTCAGTTGAAGATTTCGAGAATCGTAGTTTACATGACGTGTACACCTCTCAATGGAAATGTGTTCAAACCTTGGCCGAGCGATTTGGGTCTCGATGGAGGCGTGAATACCTTCAATCACTACAAGTACGACGCAAATGGAAAACTATGCAAGAAAATATTCGTGTTGGGGATTTAGTTTTGTTAAAAGACAGTGACTGTCATCGTAATTATTGGCCAACAGGACTTGTCGAACGGGTGTTCCCAGGAAAAGATGGTCTGGTTCGTAGAAGTTAAAATTATCAAGGATGGTAAGTCACGCATATATGTGCGCCCAATTTCTGAAATTGTGCTTCTTTGTCATTCTGAGTGATTCTGGAACTGTGAATAATTCCGCAGAAGTGTGAATGCTTTGATATTTAAAATCTAAACAGTGTAACATTTTTATTATGTTTGAGGTTGTTTTTTTTTCTATGCCAGTTTAGTGATATTTTCATACCAGACGGGGAGTGTGTTGCTACAACTTATTGCACGCACAACCTACTTATAAATGACGTATGAATTATGTATTGTAAACTTTCACTTTCTTTTTGAGTACTTCCTGTTTTAAAGTTTTTACTTCAAACACTCCTTTGCAATTCGAGCAGCATATTCTATCCTTCGCCATCGTTCGATTTAGACCATTATCCGTTTACCACTTCATACATACACAATAAAGTACATGTTAGCACACATGTATTTGTGTTGTTGTTGGTTTGCTAGCTGTTTGCACCAGACAGCATAAAACTATTCATAATTTTTTTCATCACTTTCGACAAAGTGAAACAAAACTAAACAGATTTACTTTAGTTATTAAATGGTTTCGTTGCAGAGCGAGAGATAATATTATGTTTACAGCAATACAGGAAGACAATTTTTTTTATAGATATTTAAAACGTCGAGTGCCTGGGCTGCGTTCAAGATCGTAGCGGCTACGTAGGGCTCGGTAGCGCTACGATCTTGAACGATATGCTAGGCTAGCCCTACGTAGAGATAACAAGCGTTAATTCATACAGTGCGTTCAATATACGTAGATATCTAGCCTAACAGCTAGGCTAGCCGCTACGATCTTGAACGCAACCCTGTGCACGTAGATAACATTCTTCTCCGTACGCTCGAAAATCCGGCCGTCAAGAAGAATTATCTTCAATATGTGTTTTATAGTTATAATATATGGGTTTGATTTGTGTAATTTATATCATTTTAGGTTGAAAAGAATTGGAATGGTAGTTATCAAGAAGAAGATAAAAATGTTCAATTGTTAACGCACAATGACGGACGACAACCAATTGCAATAGGTCACATGAGTTTACTCAGGTAACCTAATAAGAGGTCCATTGGCCATATCTCACCTGAGACACCTTAACCCTACTCACTGTTGTTCAATATAGAGTCCAAGACGATGTAAACACGATGTCGAATAATATCGAATTTGTAACGTGAACTAGTCATGGATCCCTGGGTAGAGGTTCTGATTCCAGGGTGGGCGGGGCCGGCGTGTAGTGCACGTGTTTATGTGTAAAACATTTGAAAAGGGTTTTCTTTAATGCTATATTGATGCTAAATTGAAACTAAATAAATATTTAGAAGGAGCAGGTATCCCTTTACCAAACCTGTTAATTTCAATATCCCAAGGTTGGGGATTTTGGTACCTCAGTGGGGCCAAAATAATCATAGTGATTAAATGTGTGTATTAACAATTAAACATTTTTAACCTCTTCTTGAAAACCACCTTCCAATTCTTTTAAAATTTGGTATGTAGCGTATTTTGAATAAGGGGGATATAACTTATGATTTTCAGAACTTCTGCACCCATGGGGCCTTAAGGGCGGGGCGAAAACTGCCATAGATTGACCGATTTTCAAATATTTTCTCTATGACCATACATCTGTAAGAAAAACCAAATGTATAGTTAAGTAGAGGAGGAAGGTTTCGACCAAAATTGAAAAACAATTCTTGATCCATGAGTTAGAGACCAAACTTGGTATGTGGTATTTTTGGGAAAAGCATTTGAATAGCATCTTCTTTAATGCTATTGATACTGACTTGAATCTAAATAAATAAATATTTTGAAGGAGAACGTAGCCCTTTACCACACTTTAGTACCAGGATAAGGACAAAATAGTCATAGTGCCTAAATGTCAATCATTTGAAAGACTACTTTAATTCTGATGATACTATTATAACAACTTGATGCATATTAAGGAGAATCCGAAATGCAGAAATGGATGTACCAAAATTGTGAATTTCACAACCCCAGGATTCTAACTCTTTATGCAGTTCCAAGATAGTCATATAGTGTTTATATAACATCTATTATACAAGTAAAGTCTTTCATCAATATAAGCACTTTCGGGAGCATTTATGTATTTTAAAGAACACATCTTGTTTTATGTTACTGCTGCTGAATATTGCAGAAAATGATACTTTTAGATGTCGCGGTCCTTAGGCGGGCTAATGGTACTATCAAATAATACTCAGGTGATCAATAAGGCTCGTGGGTCTCTTATCTGTTTGAACCGTAAGACTCACTATCTAATGAAATTATTGTACTAAGACTTATGCAGCAATATTTGTAATATACCTCGCATTGGATACGCAGGGGTAGGGGGGGGGGGTATTGGTTCCATTAGGACACCCCTAGTTTTGTACGAAAATCACCCCTGTGAGGAAAACGTCCCTTGTTGTGCCTTTATAATTAATTGTTCTTCAAATGATTTCATCCTATATAAGGGTTGTCTTTTAAGAAAATGAAATCATTTTTGTTGTTGTTGTTTTTTGTTTGTTTTTTGTTGTTGTTGTTGCGATATTGATTTGATATTGAATTATTGTGATATTGATTTTATGTGATGTTGATTTTATTGATTCGGTATAGAATTATTGCGATATTCATTTGGTGTTGAATTATTGTGATATTAATTTAATATTGAATTACGTGATATCTATTTGGTATTGAACAACACAAGATACCTAGTAAAACAACTATGTCTGTTTGTGCTCCACTTAAATGAAAAATATATAAGAAGTAGAAAAACTTGATCTTGATAGCATACGTGACATTTAAATGGACCCATATATACAAAGTCCCCGTGGATTGGCCTCACAAACAAAAATAATCTTTTAGTCAAGAGTGTCGTATTTCTACTTCCTGGTTATGAAACTTAACAAAAATACAGGTACTTGTTCTGATGTGATTATTATAGAGAAGATAACCTAGAGATACTGTGGAGGAAGGGGACGATACTGAAACACAATATAACGCACAAAACACGTGCAACAATGGGGACTTATATCAACTTTGTGATCGTAATGGTTGTGATCTTTACACAGGTAAGGCATTAATACTGAGCTATTCCCGTTATTATTCTTAAAATGATATTGATTTTTATACTTATATACCGATATCTTATCATTGAAATGTGCATTTTTTAATGTCGATTTTGAGATAGTGGTAAGTCATGCACATAATTTATACGTGAATCAGGAATGTATACACTGAGATAGATTAAAAGAACATGATCCGGAAAAGTCACTGAGGTGTATTCCGATTTCTGGGACACGAATAGGACTGAGAGACAGTGAAATAATGTATCTTTTTTTTATCTTAATCTTATCTTATCTTTTTATTTAATGTAATTTTATAAGACTGAATTAGGATGTGTGAAGAGAGAGAAAGATAGAGGGGGCAGGTAAATTAAGCGGCCGTCGTTAAAACGATAGATGCCCTGCGGACCCGCTGTGTTGAGCCGTCACCAACTTATTCTATATTCTATGATTAGGGATATGCGGGAGAGAGTGGGTGGCCGTGTAGATTACGTTAGTACATAATTGCTCTCTATCCTCAATTTTGGATAATTTATATTCACGAGATGCACATCATTTAAACAGGGATCAGTTTACATGGCGAGTGTGTGTTAACGAAAATTATTTTTTCTGATGTATGCATTTTAACTGCTCGTATATTTCAATATATTTCTATTACTTTGCTGGCTACGTATAAGTCCTTGAAGTAATCCGAGTACAAATACCACACACACACACACACACACACACAAACACACACACACACACACACACACACACACACACACACACACACACACACACATCTTTCCATTATATGATATCATATTAGGCACATTATTTCAAGTGTTGGTGACCCTGAACACGCCTGACGCTTACGCGCTCTTTTTGAGAGTCTACTTACATGTAACATATGCCTCTGTGTGTAACGGGATAGGATGTAAAGTTCCTCCTTTTCTTTTCATTTGATATCATACGACTCTCCCCAATGTCTAGTCAGCGATAAACCCGTTACTGTTTGATTTTCTTTTATTTCTCGATAAAGGCATTGTGACACGACTGTGACCATTTAAATCTACATGAAATCCTACCCACATGCATGAATATAAAAAGATTTGAGTTGAATCACATAATACATACCATTGACATTTGTATACGAAATCAATGTCTGAATAAGTTGCTCTCAGTGTGGAGGATGGTGGCATAAAAACAAGGAAGCACCCCGTCTTAACTTCAATATTACACCGTGATAAAATCAGAATGACCGGTATTTTCGTTATCATTAAACGTTCAGTGTGTGGGGGGGGGGGGGGGGGGGGGTACTGGATTAATTTCATTCACGAGACAGGAATTTTTTGTTTATATTCTTACCCGTAAAAATAAAATGATATCTGATATCACACACCTCAACATCAAATTTCGTCACACACCCCCCCCCCTATAACTGATGACACACAGATGGGGCTTAGTACAGTCCATTTGTGTACTTCCTTTCCAATCCTATAACGACTACTTGTCCTTTACGTTGGCTGGATTGCCCCGCATCAGATGATCTATAGTGAATGATATTCCGGGAAGACAGATGACGCGTGGATTTTACGTTGTTTATTTCACAACCACTTTCTAAAAACTCCCTGCGCAGATGATGAGAGTGTACCAATTAATAGTGAGATGACTAAATTAGAGCTTCCGTTTCAGCTTAATTAACTAACCAGTGATCTGTAGGAGCTAAATATGGCTCGAAAGTTGCAGATGACACATGCAATGAAAGTAGTACGGAGCCAGCCAATGCGAATATAAAGATTATAGGTACTTAAAGACAAGGCCCTTCATGGGTCGGTACACATACACACGAAGAGATTCGAATTGTATTTCACCAATCCCCCCCCCCTTCCCTCCAATTAAGCATGTATTTTATAATCATTCAATTCTTTTTAAGAAATCAAAATAAAAAACCTATAATAATCACATAACAATATCTGTTTTATTTCCATTTCTTCACTTTTCATTTATTTATGTTCATTTTGGTTACTGACCAGGATAAAATACAAAAGTAGTTGTCATGTCTTATTTAATCATTTATCTGTGTATTTATCTTTCGTATTTACCCTCCCACTCAGAAAAATACAACAGGAGCACATTACCTACAGGGGCGGATCCAGGAATTTTTTAAAGGGGGGTTCTACCATTAATTTTGGTTTTCAGGGGGGTGGGGGGGGGGGTTCCACTCTCAAAATGCGTTATGTTTACCGTTTTTGCCAAATTTTCTGACGAAGGGGGGGGGGGGGGCAGTGATTTTTCTACATTTTTACAAGGGTCCTGTGGCTTTCAAATTGGGGGAAAATGTCAACATTTCAGTTAAATTGGGAAAAATCAATTTTATCGTAAATAAGTTTTAAAATGATATCAAACATTATATTATCAAGCTAAATTGGGAAAAAATTGACAATTTTTAGGAGGGGAAAGGGCCGAAATTCGGACCCAAATGGGCCTTTAAAAATCACGGGGGAGGGGGTTTACGATCCCCGTACCCCCTCTTGATCCGCCACTGTCCTAATTACTAATTAATTAATATCAGTCCGAGGGAGAAAGGGGACGTAATCTAGTTCATGATCATTCATATAATAACACGAGGTATACACATAAATTTGAATGAATTTCACGTATGATGAAGGTATGACCTACAACGTTTCACACTGTCACGCGTTACATGAGGATGCCAACTCTGCTGACGTTGCTTCGTGTATATGACTATCTTCGAATCTTTCTCAAACTTTAGTGGAGGAGAAAAGCTTAGCTTATATCATATATGGTTGGCTTAATCGAGAACGTTCCTTTGTTTTAAAAAGAGAATCAACATGAGTGAAAAAGTATTCAGGTACTTAAAACATTAAAAACAACAACAAAAAGCCATTATATTAATGTTTCAAATATCCCTGGTGATTGTTCGGGAAGAGTTTTGAAATGCTAATACATTTTTGTATTGTGATTAACCAGAAACAGAGCTCCCGGGGCAAGATAAAATTGTCAGATTGAAACTCCGTGTTCAGTCACTCGAGTGAAGAGGTAAGCTTATCAGTGGGTTGATAAAATTTATTCTGTTAGGCATTAATCATTTCAATTTTACTACAAAAATTTCTAAAATTTTGATTAACTTGGTCATATAGAGGTACAGTACCGTACCACGTGTACCTGCATATAGATACGCCATCCGGCCACGCCTGAACCATTCAGGGGCTCTTAAAAAATAAAAACTTTAACCACCGAGAGGATTCATTTGGAAAGTAATGATCTTATGAAACATGAAAGACAGCATTTGACCCAATGACAGGTTGTATTAGCAAACTAGATCGTTATAACGACCATATGATAGAAATTGCGAAATGCTGACTTTAAACGAGACTGTTGACAACCCTTTAACATCAACTTGTTTGTCAGTAGCCTGCTTCGATTTAAATACTGATCATACTCAGAACAAGCTCTTGCGTATCGAATCCGTTGAGAGATATAAACACCATATGCAGGTGATAATGGAATATCGGTACATAAATATGGGAAGTTGACGATGGAGAAACTGAAGGCATCCTGTTTGTCATATAGTTGAGTTGTTAATTTGCCGTTACATCTTGACGTTTGTCTAGCACCCTGTGCAGGTTTTACGAAATATATTTGTGTTTATCAGAATTTATAACATCATAAACAAATTCTTCACTCCACACTGCACAATGTCAAATTCAGAACTTAAAAAATCTTCCGCTACATACAATATATTTATTTGATAGGGACTATATTTTGCGGTGGATTTTTTGTAAAAATTTATAGTGCTTTTTATTTGTGATTTCTTTATCACAGACTAAATATGAACGTCTAAGATCGATTCCAGGGATTAAGCGTAAACTGATAAAGAAAAAGTGTGAAGATTTTTTAAAAGTCTAGATAAGCGCTAGCCTCGTGTTAAATTCCATCCAAAAACTGCACTTGTAGTTCTCCGTCCCGATAATTTCAACTTGGATCCCAACAATGTCCTTGTTAATCATAAACTGTATACTAGGATACAAAGATTAACTTTCATGTGTGTCAAAATAGATTAAGACGTTGATAATGTTTATAGAAAAAAATTATCTTTAATATAGCGCTCAATTAATGTCAATGGGGTGGAAATAATTGCTCGCAAAAATTAATTTACAGCTCGATAAAAATTATTTGAAGATCTCTTTGATTCAATTTAAGATATCTCTAACCATTTACAACGATATGGTATAAGGAATTGATGCGCGTATCAATTCTTTTAAAGAGAGCAACAATTCAATTGTTGATATCATGAATTCATTTCATGAGAGCAGCAATTCAAGTATTGCGCTCATCAAATAAACCGAATAATTAATGCTATCAATAATTTAATCAATACAATACAAGCAATGATTAAGAATTGAAAATATAAATATAAATAACCATATATTTGAAGAGGTCTTTAACCGAATTATTGCACGCATCAAATGAATTGATAATATATTCAAATGATCAAAGATACCTTCAATTATTCAGTTTATGCTTTGGTGCTCCATATAAATATATCACAATTACTGATGGAAAAAGAGATAGTTTTGTCATCACTTTGGTTACATTAGACCTATCTTATTCCATATCATTGTACATTTATCATAGACATTTAATGATGTTGATATATATATATATATATATATATATCCAAATGTGAAAAATTGCCTTAAATAAAATATGACAACACGTTGTCATATATCGGAATCAGCTAAATGTTGAATTTTAAGTACAATTGCGTCAAATTCAGTGCCCTCTGATTCATTGATATGCACACAGACACCCCCCTTTTGTCCCCGAGTTTGTAAATCGTAATATATGAAGAAAATAAAGATATATTTTGCAAAATTTCATCAGATTTTCATGTTCAATGGACCACTAACCTTGGTGATCCGAATACCATTGTTTACAAGCATGTAAAAAAAAAAAAAAAAAAAAGAACAATAACGCAAATTCTGAATAATGACTGCTTTGTAAATAAAACAAACAATAAACCACTAGTGCACAAAATATAGGTCAGATGCAACATCCGAATCGTTATAGAGGCTGTGTGACTGTATGAATGCATCATCCATATAAGTTTGTACTGTGGAGGGTAAGAAGTTTTTCATATCTGCAGCCTTTTCCAGGAAAGTGGAAATACCGAACACGTGGGTTCAAATATTTTTAAAAGAATTTTTTTTTTTTTTTTTTTTTTACATTTTACGTGGGCGGAATTCTAAATAAATAATTACCAATGGTCTAACATATCGACTTTCAAGAGTTGAAAGTGCTACTCAGTAAGTTGTTACCCCCCCCCCCCCCCCTTGACATTTACTTCACCTGTACATAAACCTGTTTATATATATATTCTACCAATGGAATGGCGACAAAAAGTCTTCCTCATTTTTTGCCGCTAGCCAGATTACTTCAATGTCAAAGTCCGTCTATTTAAATTCCCCCAAAATGTACACAGACGAGAGATTGAAAACCTTATCGATATTTATGCATTCCTCTGGTCACATCATATGTATATAAAAGTCAATATATAACGTGCTCTGTGATAAGAATTCTTTCGTGTCTCTCATAAAAAAAAATCAACAAAGTTATCTCGATAGATATGTCAGTTTATTTCCAACCGAGTGTGAATTTAGTGACTTCATAGATTTCCAGTGTACCGTCACACGACAAACAAGTTTTTCTGTGAAATGGACACACCAATGATTTGTTATTAGAAAATACATCATTGATTTATTATTAGAAATTACACAAGTAATTTGTTATTGAAAAAATACACCAGTAACTTCATAATCATTAAAATTTCAAGAGAATTACAAGTGTGAATTTCAGATCTAGTTTCTTTCATCAATATTTATTAGAAATGATTGCAAGAGAATTTTTTGAATAATTTTGTTTCAGTGTATATTGAAATTCAATCTCCATTAAAACAGGTTTGGTTTCATTTTGTATTTACTTTCTCGCAGTAAATCTCGTATTTCACGATGTTTGCATATCCTCATACACGCAGCGTGACCGAATGAATGATGACCGAAACATCACAAGTATTTTAAAAGAGCGTTCAACTGTGACGAGCCTGTGTTACCCATGGAAAATGCACAGGTGCCTGCGTCTTAAGGGACTGGTTCACGATTTTTGAAAGAATATTTTTCATTTTTGATGTAAAACATTAAAAATATAACTGATTTAATGTTGACAGCCAAAATTTTGACCTTCTGAACGCAAGAATAAAAGCAATATTTTAGCCGCTAATCTGTGTTATGTAAACAAAGACTCGAGTCTTTTCATGTATACAAACAAACCAGTGAAATGTTAATTTTGTAATATAAAGCATCTTAATTTTGCATACTCACAAATTTTAACTTTTAGATGATACATTTTACCCAAAGAATGCTTGAAATGTGAAAGATGCAAACAATAACATACCGCAATCCTTGTTTACAAAACAAATGATAAACTATCTAAAATGACCTTCTGTGATAATGTATAACCTTAATTTTTATGTGAAATCTTTAATACATATTTGACAATAAATTTTGATCATTAGAAGTGAAAAACAAATTTGGGGGAAATCGTGAATCAGTCCCTTTTTAACATATGAATACACATCTAACCTCACGGCGGGTGTGACCGGTCGACAGGGGATGCTTACTCCTCCTAGGCACCTGATATCCAGGGGTCTATGTTTGCCCAACTCCTTATAGAAGTTATAAAATTGATCACTGTTTCTTATCTTCACATTTTCGTGTATGTGTAAATAATCAACTTCCATATGTATAAGCTTAGATGTTTATTCATATGTTAAGAACCAAGCACCTGTGGGAAAATGTAGATAATAATTGTCTGGTTAAGGGTTTTTTTTTGGGGGGGGGGGGGGTTGCGATTGTTTATTTCTTTCTTTAATTTAAACAGTATTTTATTATGAAAATTCACAATAGGATTGGACAGCGGACACTGCCTATATAACATAAATCCTCTCCGTAGAAGGTACAAGGTCATACAAACTTTAGAATATATAAATACAGTTACACAAAGGATATAAATGATTTGAACATTGCAATAACATAGGTAATTTATGACACAGCAGCTTGTAATCAATTTTACTATTATTGTATGGAATCAAATATTTCTTTCTTTAAGTGTCTTTCAGATTTTGAAAGTATATCCAAGATAAAAAAATCATTTTTGAAAATACATGAGGGCAAGGGCATGCACTGTTGTCGCTTTACGCCAGCATATTTCATCAAGCGCGTTAGTATTCACAGATATATAATTTTATTCTATATCTTCCTGCTTACCCCCCCCCCCCCCCCACCCCTCAAGTCTTTATTTTGGTTGTTTGTGTTGTAGTATCTTAGTTCTGTTGGCTATTCCGGATCGTTTTTCGCATCAGAGCTGATTCTGTGGTTTATACCGATTCTGTTGATGTTGTATAATTACTTCTTGTTGCACAGTTAGGGGGAATAGGCAGGTTTTTAAAGCACGAGACAATTTTAAACTGTGGGTTCCTTTATATACAGGGTAATTGCTTGTCATCTCTGTATGAGGTCAAAAAAAATTCCGTGCACTAACAGAAGTACCCAGTAATGTTAAACAGAAGTACCCAGTAATATTAACAACCGAACACTAACAGAAGTACCCAGTAATATTAACAACCGAACACTAACAGAAGTACCCAGTAATATTAACAACCGAACACTAACAGAAGTACCCAGTAATATTAAACAGAAGTACCCAGTAATATTAACAGAAGTACCCAGTAATATTGACACATCTTCAGGATCACTAGAACACATAATCCTAATTTGTTGACTGGGCGTGAAACAGGGGTGAAAGAATTGTTTGAATTTTGGTCACGTTTGAACTCCGACTGCTCCAGTCACTTTCACTTTTGTAAAAGTCAAACTTTGTGAAGTCAGTCTCTGTATTTCTCAGAGATGCCACATGACTTTATCGAATTCAAAGCCATCTGGAATATAACACTACAGGGTATCAGTGGCGGTGACGTGTTGGTAAAAGCGCTCGTTTTGTAACCGTGCGACCCAGAAAGCGAAAGTCATGGATCTTCCTGATATGACCTTAAAAATAGAGTTGGTACAACACAGAATCCCGATACATGCAACAGCCTTATGCGCCATGTGTAGGTCAAAATTTGTGGCCCTTCTCCTTAATCTGGTGACGTCTCCATAAGCTGTTGACGTCTCTACACGAGTAAAAAAAACTTGATTGTGACGCAAAACATTGTACCAAAAGATATAGGAGTAGAATAGAATATGATTTATTTCCAAATTAGGGCCCTCTCGGGCATACAGCATACATGATTGTTAACATTTCAATGTGCAATGACGATAAAAAGAAAAACAAAACAAGAGTAAAATATGCACTATTAGTATGAGCAATGTTCATACATGAGACATTTGAACATGATAATACTTATTTGCATTATATGTAAGTAGATTTAACACATAAACAAAGAGTTAGTTAATCGTTGTTAATTCTCCTTTCTGTCTTCCAGGGTACCACTAGTGCAATAGACCCACACCTTTGCTGCAATAATAGTTCTAATAATTCTACAGAGTGTTGCCTATTGTGTTCAGACTCACCTGGAAACTGTTCATCCGTGAATTCAAACTTCAAAACCCTCAACACATTTGACGTTACTCTGTGTCTGCTTTCAACTACAATCACACCTACCTTCAGCACAGTCACCGCTACCACCCCCGATACCGTCACGACTATAGCCATAGAAACAACGACTGACGATTCCATTACAACACCGGAAGCGGAAGACGAACAATATTTCACCATATGTGTTTTAGAATGTCCGAAGGGATTTTATGAAGACCAAGATCAGATTTGTCAAAAATGTGACGAACTGTGTGAGAACTGCACACTGAACGGTAATGTTACACAGTGCTTAGAATGCAAACATGGGATGAATAGCACTGGTGATTGCTGTCCAGAAGGTACAAGGGCCATTGTAACTGGTAACGCGACAATCTGTGAAAAAACACCAGTACCCGAAGCCACTACTGACGATGACAAGATCTATATAATCATTGGCAGTGTTGTTGGTGGAGTAGCGGTACTTATCACCATTCTAGTGGTTGTCGTTTGCTGTTGTTGTCGCAGACGCCCTGAAGACCCTGAAAGTGGTGGAATTGGTGACAGGCGCAAACGACCAGTAAGCCAGTTGCTGCAGGTAAAATAGTCCCAACCATTCAACATACTAAACAATCGTTTACAGCCAGTTTTTCAAAGGAATAGGGTGAATTCATATCCAGTATATATCTATCATTGTGGTATTTGGTATTTCAGGAGAAAATTTTTAAGAAAAAGAAGAATTATGAACATCCTGGAGGTCAGCTTCCCAGCGCTGAGGAATTGCAGCACGTTACGAGACACCCAAGGTGCTTACGAGAACACTGCCACAATAGATCACCGACAAATTGCCATAGGAGCACAGCAAGAACAGGACAAGATAGGCCCGCTACGCCAAGGACCCAACAGAAAAAAAGGTAAGACAGATACCACATATTAACTATAAATTCGATTGTTATTGTCAATCCTAGGACAGTATGTTTAGAGCATTGTATTTTACAGAAGAAACGAAACAAGAAGCAAGTGGATGAAGAGGAACCCCAGGAAGTGTATGAAAACCAAGAGATCGCAAATTTGCAGAAACAGCAGTCCCAGACAAAAAAGAAAAGTGCATTCAACAAGCTGTCTAAACGGTTCAGATCTAAAAAAGACCAAGGACATGCATCCAAACGAAAAACAAAACCACAAGCTGCGCAGGCGGAAGCTCCTACAGAAGAGTATGAGGACGTCAATCCTCCGACGTCCATTGAAAACGCGCCAATGGAAGCCTATGAAGATGTGGCTCTGATCCCCCACAGGAGACATATGAAGGTGTAGAGCAGTCCAACACTGACAACGATCCGCCGCAAGAGGAATACATGGCTATGGACCCCAACACGCAACAGCCCACGGAGGAATATCAAGCAATGGACATCCAAGAGACAGTCCACCAAACCGAACAAGGCGCAGTTAATCCTACATTTGCGAATGAAAGCAATTATGAAAACCTACCATTTGGTGCCCCGAGTGAAGAAATATACCTTAATACGGGGCCAGAAGAGGACTACCAAAACTACCAAGGACCTCAATACAAGTGAATGTGTGGTGACCCCCCCCCCCCCCCTTTTTTAAAAAAAAAAAAAAAAGCTTTGTGCAACACAAAATGTCGGTGTTCTTCAACGGAGAGCAACCTAAATGCTTGCCTCCGATACCTCACGTTTAGTGGATAAGCAATGTACATAATTTATTCAGGTGAACCTACTTGTCTAACCCTGATAAACAGGTAGCGTGTCGATTTCGTGGAACTAGACCTCCGATATGTCTACTTGGTATTTACAATGACTCACTTACATCTACCTGCAGATTTCCTGCCGATAGGAAAGGTGAAATGAAATGTGATGCATGTTTATTGTATTCTGGGACTCTAATGCAATACGTAAAATATTTCATTTGTTGCTTGAGCTGAAGAAAATTCAATTTTCGGAACGATATGACTTGTCAAATTTCTAGTCACTTTCATGAAGTCTTTCGCATTATATTCGTTGTGATTTTTTAACAGTTTGTTGCATCAGACAAAACTCAAGAATTGAAGCTTACTAGGAGAAAAAACCCGTGACCCTATTAAAACCATTTATAGATTGTCTCAGGCTTCCTACATTTGTGGTTCCAAACCAAGTAATATTACTTTTGCAGCAAGACAGAACGCATGTCTTCAAAACTGCAAAGCCAATAATTAACAGGACAGGTTACTTAGATCCATTGAAAGTATTTCATTTGTGTAGAAGTATTTACTATAACGATATACTTGAAATCCGGTGCTCATCTTTCATCGTGTTCATCTGTTGTGCGATTACTTTTTCCTACTGAACCATGTACCCCATTTTGTACTGCTTGCACAGTCGTACACCTATCTGCATCACAGTTGTCGAGTCCTCAAAAAAAAAAAATCTTCCTTGCACAAAACATTTTGAATTGGAGTATGTTTAATTTGATGATAGAGTCTTGAGAAATTGTTATTTATATAGGCAATAAGGAAATAAGATCGGTACTCAATGGACAATAACTAAAGCCAACAAATCAAGCACTATCTTAACCCAACATTTTCTTCTTCTATCCAGTCATTATCGGCAGGAATTTAACGTCCTTCTAGGAAATCGAGATCTTCATGACAAAACCCCCCCCTCCCCCCCCCCCTCCAATGCAAGTCAATGCCACTTGTTTCAAATGACATAAATTTTGTTGCATGTGTAGAGTACATTGAGGGTCGATTCATTGTGAAGTATATAACATGTGATAATTGAACACAAAACAGGAAGTTCAACTGAACACTTCATTCAGTGCCTTTCACAATCACAATTCTATACATACAGCTTTTACCATTTTTTTTATATATCAGAAATCATTCTTGCCTGTATATTATCGAATTATTTAAAAACTTAAGAAGGCATACTTTGTGCCATAAAAA
The DNA here is from genome assembly GCF_947568905.1 of Ostrea edulis. NCBI lineage: Eukaryota > Metazoa > Mollusca > Bivalvia > Ostreida > Ostreidae > Ostrea > Ostrea edulis. The sequence continues at coordinate 30,976,643 of NC_079169.1, forward strand.
TCCATCAAAGGAGATTGTGTTGTTCAGTAATGAGTTTATAATTTACATTTCATGTTATGAATATTTTACAGAAGCTTTATTGTGTATGCAGGAGTGCAAGTTGGAGGAAAGTTGAACAAAGTGATACTCGAGTGTTTCAATGCAAAAAAAAGCACAAATTATGTGGCAACGATCTGTAAGTGTGTGTGTGTGTGTGCGCGCGCAAGTGTTTTACAATGTACGCAAGTGTTTTACAATGTACGTAGTTATCATGTTTTAAAGTGTTTCTTATTTATATAGTATACTTATCTCAAGTGTTCACTTGAATAAACAAAGTCTATTTCATTTCATATTGGACTGCAGTTCTTTTTTCTTTTCTTTATACAACCAGTGCACTTAAATTAGTAGATTGCTAATTCTTGGAAGTCTTTTAAAAATATGTAGTTGCAAAATAACTAGTTCCCAATTTTTTATATCAATTATTGTGCATTCAGAGTTTTCAGCCTGTAAATACAAAATATAATGGCTTTGTTGATATAGAGGAAGCAGGCTTGATTAAAAATTAACATAAAAACTAGCAGTGTTTTATTACATTGCACTTGTAACACATAAGAAACATTCTCCTTTTTCACCACTACAAAAAAGAATGTTTTACATCACACACAAACCGAAAGAGGAAATGGCAGAAGGTCCCCCCCCCCCCCCCCCCCCCCCCAACGAGAACACTTTCAGTTTTAAAACTGCACATAAGTTATAAAGTCTTGCCTTAAAATTCAAAATGTAACTTTGAGGGTGTGTGTGTGTGTGTGGGGGGGGGGGGTGTTATGGATTTAAAAAAATTATTATTGAAAACAATCCTAAATTTTGAGTAAATTCGAAATAGACATTGTAAAAATATACAAACCAAATTACAACATTTGAATTAGTTCCCAGTCTCTACTACTTGTATCATATATTGAAATACATGTCACGGGGTATAAATGAATAAAACAGAAACTGTAAAATTGTGCAGATTTGGAACCTTTTGATCCTTCCACCACAAAATGTAGTCCTGTTGACATACAATTCTTCAACTGGATAGGTTTAAGAAATAAATGTACAATGTTTGGACCCACGAAGTAAGTAAGTATCGGACCAGTGACTGACTTCCTCAACATCCCTTGTCAGAATAATAATGAAGTGTCATTGATTTCTCCAGGAGTTGTAGAAATTATTGCTACTTTTATCGTTTAGTACATTTTTCTAAACAAGATACCATAATTTACCTTAAATTTGAAAATTTTAGGGGCGGGGCGGTCGGCGGTGTGTGCCAGCTCCACTATGTCAAGATGCTTTCATGTAAATTTTAGCTTTTCTGGTCCAATGGTTCTTGAGAAGATTTTTAAATGCACCCCCCCCCCCCTTATTTTTGCATTGACCTGGCACTTTTGGTGGTCTGACCAGACCTCAGCCTCAACCCTATGACCTTGGCTTCAGAAGGGTCAGACCACCCCAAATGCCAATTTCCTAATGCCTCACTTCATCATACTGACCTCATCAGGAGTAACCAATTGGATAGTACTATTAACAGTAAATAAAAACTGAACTTGGGATCTTTCAAGATCAAAGTCCTGACCACTATCGTGACACCAGACAACAAGTATCCATGTTCCAACAAAAAATGAAACAATTTTATTCTTCAAAAATTAACAATTTCATATCATTTCAAAAACACAAGAGGCTCATAGTGCCAAAATTTTAAGTGGAACGTACATTTTCAACACATGCATTCACAACATTTTCACACCCAATCATTCAAACTAATTAAGATGTACATCAGCAGTTTGCAAAGCTGTATCCAGTACACATTTTCATAACATACTGTAAAAACAACAAATTGGATACAATTTTACCCGTGTTGCAATCCAATCCACCATTCACTGGGCAAATGTTTGTACAGCAAATGCATCACAAACTACAGAACAGTGGCTGTATAACTAAACGCCCCACAGATGATAGAACAGTGGCTGTACAGCCAACACCTCTGACTAAACATAACATATACTTCCTTTTTATAATTGTTCTAAAAACACTCTAGGGATTCCCTCCAAGTAGTTTCCTAGCATTCGATGTCTTGGAAATTCCCCGGACAGTGTCCAGTAATTGGTCAATATGCCTGGACTTTGGCCAGTGTGCTCTCCCTGCTGCTGTCCGACTGTTCTCGATCATTGATTGTCCTTCCTTTAAACACTAACACAGACACCTCAGGATTGTTCCAAGATTGTTCTTCTCCTTTGGCAAACACATTGAAGAACAGGCATCCCGTCACATAGATCGCTGCCGAGATGTAAAACACAATCTGCCACTGTCCCCGTGTATTCTGTTAAAGAGATGAGGACATTTAATGATAATTGTGATATATTATCTAATATTTCTCTTATTTTAATACTAAACTGTTAGGCAGTATTTTGTTGCCAACAATCCTCTAAAACTACACTCTATAAAAAACATTTTTTGTCACTGTATTTGGTCATGATCTGTATAGCATTACCTCCCCTTGGCATTATTCCTTCTCAATTACATGTACTTCATTTCCCTTGCACAATTAAATATTCCAATTTAGTGGAAGAGAACAGACAAATATATATCTAATGTACAGTCAGTTAGCTAAAACTTTCTCAACATTTTTTTTTTACTTCTTTGTTGTTTACCACATCAATTGAAAGTTGAATCTGTGTATGGATATAATCAATTATACTCTTTGATCTGCTCAAACAGTTTGCTAAATAAGGATCTAACACCATCCCATTCAGGGTCACATCATAGTGCCCATTTTGTCAGCCAAACGAATCGCTCCAGCAGAAATTTTAAACTGGTTTTACAGAAATTTTATGCCTTACCTTTGTTGTATACACCTAGTGTTGCAAAAAGAATTCTAGTCATTTTGGCACCAGGTCATATTGGCACCTAGTCTGACATTTCAGCATTTGGGGAAATTGGCACCAGACTGACCAGAGATGGTCAATTTTGGACTTGCAATGATCAATTTGGCATTTAATAGTGTTTTCATGTTATCTTGTATATTTCATTTATGTTTCAAGAATCTAAATTAAATCACATTAAATATGAATTTCTAAAATTTTCATCAAAGAAACATAGCATTTCTGATTAAATCACATTGACCTAGTACTTTTAAAAGACGTTTGGAAATAGGATATACAGTAAACTTTGGACATAACATTTTCTTAGACCTTGGAAATTTGAACATTATATCCTCTGGTTCCAATCTCAACTAACCTTCTGTTTTACACAATAAATTTTTCACAATGAGTATTTGATATAACACTATATTAACATATGTTACAAAGACATTATAAACACAGTTAAGGAGGAATACGGGAGCTGTTCGATATGTAATGTGGATTGTACGATATTTCAAAGCATTCGACTCAAATAGTAAAATTAACATTACATCCCTTCAAAGTATTCTCTGTGGTTTGAAATACATAATTTCAATCTCGGAATCCATTTCTGAAATGTGTCACGGTACGCTGATTTAGATAGACCTCTGAGGCACTGACTGATGGCTGAACCGAGGGCTTGTCGGGACTTGTAACAGCGACCAGATAAGAACTTTTGAAGTTTTGGAAAAAGGAAAAAGTCACATGGGGCTAAATCTGGAGAGTGTGGTGGGTGTGGCAAGACAGTAACCTACCTTCTGACTTCAAAAATTGCTTCACAAGCTCAGATGTATGTGATGGAGCTTTATCATGAAGTAGACGAACATGCCTAAATTTTGACAAAGGGTGTCGTTTATGATAATATTTCTTGAGCTTTTTTAGTATAATATCTCGGTAATACCGACCTGTAACACTTTTGCCCTTTGGCACCAGAATTTGTACGGCTATACCATCACATGAGACATACATGCCAACTTTCCCGATTTGTGCGGGATTCTCCCGATTTGAAGCAGTTGAAAAGGCAAATCCCGATATCCCGATCGGGATTGCAAAAATACCCCGAAATCCCAATTTTCTAAAAATATCTTCCGTGTCATTTCTGAACTGGCCAATCAGAAATCGGGACAATAGTCAGCCATTGCTGTTTACCTGTGTCGCATGGTATCGGGGTGATGTAATTTACCTGCTCTGCCTGTGTCGGGGTGCTTATTGGACAGTGTGAAGCATGTTTTGATAGTAATTAATCGGGAAGACGGATTTCAAATTGACATATCCTTTACACAAACGTGAATGACAACGATAATAGTGTCACCACCAAACAATCGGACATTCCCGATTTTTGCCTCTCGCTGACAGCATCCAAAATATGCAAATATATGTTTTTCCAACTATAATAATATAGGCTATCCGAATCTATCTGTCTATAGCGATGTATTACATAGTCTATATAGTGTAGTATTCAATAGACTTTGTGATGCGTAATTCGCACAAGTCTGTACTGAATTTTATATTAACAAGTATCCTTAATTTACAAGTAAAAATGTATATTTTGATGTGTTTTTTTCCTGGTAATTATTTCAGATGTCATGGGTGCAAAGGTTTTGTTCGAAAACTTCATAGCAGGGCAGATCACTCCTTTTCTGGTTGCAATGCAAATTGTTCCACCAGACTCTGCAAGCCCATGTTTACAGACAACCAAGATGTAGTCGTACCTAAATGCATGTGCTTTAATTTAAATTTTGATATATAGACCAGCCAATGTGTATATGGTGTAAAAGGATGCAACTTTAGTATTATTTGATAATATGTATGTGACTTGTTGGAGAGGATTTTTTGCTGAATAGATGATTTTAATAAAATACTTATGTATATCTTTCAAAGTGTTTTTTTTATATAGTTTTTTTTAAAGTTAATGGTCAAACACACTTGATGTTGTGTTAATGTATGATACATGTATAATGATTAGATTGATATTTTATTTGAAAAGACAAATATTTATTTTCATGGTAAAATGTTGTGAATTTTGAGCGTTGAAAAAAGGTCGTCACGCGCGAAATCCCCCATGGGGATTTTCAAAAGTTGGCATGTATGAATTGAGAAGAATATGCAATAAAAAAACCTTCTTTGTGCTTATGGTTCTTTTGGGAACTACAGGCCTTCTACCGTGTTTAGTTAGCCATATTTTGTTTCCAATTTTTCTTACAGGTGCGAAATAGTGAACCCATGTTTCGTCACCAGTAACAATGTTTGCAAATTATCTTTGATTGAATTTGGGAAACAAGGTTTGTACTCGTACCCGTTTCTGGTCATCTGACAATATATGCTGTATCCATCTGGCAGAAATCTTTCGTACTTTCAAAATGCGCTTCAAAAAGAAATGTACCCGCGATAGCAATATGCCAACAGCTTTGGCAATATCACGAATTGTGTATCTGCCATCACTTTCAATCATTTCCCTGACTTTTGAGACATTTGCCTTGCCTGTTAAAGTCACAGGTCGGCCAGATTTTGCTGCATCTTTGACGGATTCTGTGCCAGTCAGAAATTTCTTTCTCCACCTACGAACTGTCTCATGAGATATCTTATCAGACCCATAAACTTCCCCCAATTCAGTAAAAATCTGCATTACCGAATGACCGAGTTTTGTGCAAACTTTTATATAAGCCCTAATTTCTTCAAAATTCCCAACCCGTTTCCCAACCATTTTTTCAACAATGGTCAACAATTGGCTCTATTGAAATGACTATAAGTTTAAAACTATGTGAAGCTGAAGGCTCGTGTTTATACTGTTGGAAAGGTATTGAATAGAGCTATTCAAGAGTATCATCATCCATGAAATCATGCAAAGCGTTATCGCGCTGTAGTACAATACACATTACATATCGAACAGCCCTCATACCACACCAGAGAAATTCGATATGGATGAAAAGTGGAGAATATGTACAACACTATTTTGAAATTTACTTTATTTTGTCAAAAATGTAGTTTTAGTTGAAAGTCATCTTTAAGAAAGAAAAAAAAACACCTGCTAGACTCGAAATCACAATCTATAGATTTGCAGTCGATATGCTAAGCTACTTGGACACTTATGAATAATCTAAAAATGCTGTTTCTGCGTTTTGTATTTACCATGACACAAGACACATATTTTTGTCTTCAAATTGATGTAATATGCCAAATTAACCTAGCTTACTGACTTTTTGCATTGGATAACATGCATCCAATCAGATTAGGTGTTTCTTGTGGGCATTAGTATTGTCAAATTGGCTGGTTTTGTTAGCAATTGATGTTGTTGTAGAATAAAAGACCCAGATATATCATACATAAAGAACTTTATATGTGAAATTCCCTACAATATATACGAAGTGTGTCCCACTTGTCTGAATTTCACTGCTCAAGTGACCCGGACCAGTAAATTAAATGTTAAGACCCTGTGACTTGAAATTCGACATACATGAAGTTGAGACATTACTTTATGCACAGCGATCTGCAGATTACATATTTTAAAACAATTTTTTGATTTTTAAGGCATTTGATGCGAGTGGGTAGTGTTTTATTTAGGTCAGAGTTCAATCCTTTCCTTTAATTATGGTTACGAGGAGTTTTGGGTCCAAATTGTGCCAAGTTTGGTTGAAATTGACCCAGTGGTTCTGGAGAAGAAGATGAAAATGTGAAAAGTTTACGCCAACACTGACGATAGACAAATTTTGATCTAAAAATGCCTTTGAAGTGAATATTAACATTCAATTTTTCCAACATCAGACTAACATATAAATTGGGAATTCTCAGATTGATAATTATCTTTTAGTCGTCCAATGAAAACTTGCATCTTAAATCACTTTCAACAATGTCTTGCAACTGTAAACAAAGATGGCAACAAGGTATTGTTTTGTAACTGTAAACAAAGATGACCAACAAGGTATTGTTTTGTAAACTACGTTAGGCTGTTCAAAATTAATTCTACGTTTAATGTCACCTCAAAACCTACGAGGGAGGGAGGGAAAAAATAAACAAAATTTTTTTTAAACAAATGTGTATTTATTGAAAATCACCTATTCAGTGACCCAAAAATCAACAATTTCAAATAGACATCACCCAATTTAGTGACCAAAAACGTAATATGTCAAATTAAACACATTGTGGGATTTGATTTTCAAGTCCAAGTCAATTTTTGCGTTTTCCCAGCAAAGACTTTTTCCTTAATCTGGGTTTGTATCCCTTCTGCGAACACACCATGCAGATTGGGTGAGCAGAGTAGTGGCTTGCGATAATATCAGGTGGTACATCCAATGGATTTTCATCACCACAAACATAGCAAACTAAAGGAAAACTTCCTTTTGTGGAAATAGTTGCTAGACACGTGACTCAGTTACAATTAATTATGATGACAATATTTCATACATTTTTATAATGACACATCTTAAAGTTTAAAACATGCTTTACTTTGTTTTGTGTTGATTTTTTAAAATACAATTTTGAAATGAAGATGCTAATCTGGTGTACCACAACTAAAAGATCAGGATTGTACCTTCACATCTACAAATACAAGGCAGGATTCCGATAGTTTAGGACGCCTTCAAATAAATTGATTAAATAATTACAGTTTTCTTTTTAGTGCTTTTAATTTTTATGATTAAATGCTTTGTACAAGGTAATTATCAATCAGCAAGTTCTGTATTTCCAATCGTAGTACAAACCGTCATGAAATAGTACATCGGAACTCTTCACTGTTGAGAAGGTAAATATGAAATGTGATAGGGAGTTAATAGGATGTCTAAGACGAAAAGATGAAGCGATCAAGGAATTGCTTAACCCATTTTAATCGCAAAAAGCGGCTGAATTTCAGGCAAGATTTCCCGAATCACTTTGTGTGACACTGGTCTGACATTCAGAAGAGGAGTCAGTCCAAATATCCAGCCTCGACGAATCTTGCTGAGATTAGTTCGGTTCAAACCATCTTTGTACGTTTTCTTTACTTTAATAGTGGCATATACTTCCATTTTCTTCATTTAAGGGCCTCTGATTAAATTTTTCAGTGCGTTTTCCTCTTACACGGGATGTAGAATTAAGTCGCTAAATGAAAAACCAAACCTGAATGACTACTTCAAATCCGGATTTGTTTGTTTTTTCAAAACAGCAATTTCGCCGAAACCTACGCGCGCGGGTGACGTTAAACGTAGAATTAACTTTAGACAGCCTTAACCAGGTCTTCCAATCATATAATGAAATAATCATGGACATTTAAATCTCGGTCGGTATGATGCTTTAACTACCCTCAAATTACAATATTCCCCTTCCCCTTTGGGCTTGGTGAATATTATATTTCCCAGGTATCTAAAGCATCATATTGACCTCAAAAAATGTCAATAACTGTATGATGTTAGCCCCTCAAAAAGCCCGTATATCATTTGTGTACTTGGAGGCTTCCTATGTATTGTCTAATCAGTGCTTGCAATTACATATACAGTGAAACTTCTCTAAACCGGCCAGCTGTCGGACCGAAAAAAAACGGCCGGTTTAGAGGGGTGGACGGAATACCGAGAATTTAGCATTTAGAGACATTTCAGCTCAATTTTTATTAGATATTTCATTGACATACCACAAACCATATAATATGGTGTTCAAGGACCATTATTTCACTATTGGAAATAAAACAAAATCATTTACTAACATGTTTATTTTCAATTTATAGCACTAAAACTAATTAAACATGAATAAACATTTTTACATTGACATGCATAGATAATGGAAAACAGTCCGTTTAAATAAAACTGCATTTCACATACTAGTATGTATAGAAATATGTAGAGTAGCAGCATTTATGTAGAATTTCAGCTTATGTTTTAATAAACAAAACAAACACATAGCCATTTGATTGCTGCAATTAATACACAGAGTAGTACTGCTCTCTTTGATATGGGGATCTATGATCAATTATCGGTGGAGATCAAACTAGTCTGCTAGTACTTACAGGCAATTATTACAAGAAAAAGTCTTGCTGCAATCATCTAATTTTAACTAAAAATTTATAACAGGACACATAAAGAAAACACAGAGGTCTATTATTGGAATTCCTCTTACATATAAAAACTGTTTACGTCCATTGCTTATATCGTTAACAAATTTGTTTTGACATTTTTGAAAAGTACAGTAGTAAATATATAATTTTAATTTAGATGTTTCTTAAGAATTTTAAGTCTATGGAAACCCTCCAAAAATCATTTATCTATTGAAAATTATCATTAACAGTCATGGGTTTGTTTATATTATATTTATATCAACAACGCTTATATCCATGATGCAACAATATGGCGTATTGATTGTATCCATTCAATATGTGCATATCTGTTTATAACATTTTGGACAGAAATTTGAAAGGGTCCCTTGGATTAGCCAAGCACCAATTAACACTCTGGACAGCACAGGTAAACTGTAGAACTTATAGAGGGCACTTGTTTTTCACACCTCCAGTAGATAATTTCCCACCTGGCCATAAGGTCAGTCATTTTTCACACCTGGCCAGTCTTAATCCCCCTCTGGCCAAAATTTTCTAGTCTTCAAATAGTGGCCAGTATTATAAGGGTAATTTACACATGTTTGTTAACAATTGTACTCTAAAAAGTGGCTGATGTCCGGTTTTCAGGGGTGGCCGGTTTTGTGAGACTTTCTTTGTGAGGAAATGTTAAGGTTTCTGCCGGGACTTTGAAAATCGGCTGATATTGAGGGAGAACCGGTTTTCTGAGGGGCCGGTTTGGAGAAGTTTCACTGTACATGTATTTAGATTTATGTAATTCTAAATTATCTTTATACACTAAAGTCATACTGATAATGCACCAATAAATTTCTTCCTATCTTTCCAATTACAGCCTCAAGTTTTTGTTTTCACCTCATGTTCCAATTACAGCCTCGAGTTTTTTTGGTGTGTTTTTTTTTACACCTCATGTTCCAATTACAGCCTCAAGTTTTTTTTGTGTTTTTTTTTTACCTCATGACTGGTCAGCCATCCAACCACAGCTGGCCCAAGGAATCCTGGGATTGTGGCAAACATGTTGGTAATGCCCATTAGAGTTCCTTATTAACAAAAAATACCAGAAATGCTTTGTACATGTGTATATATAGGAACATTTTCATAAAAGCATTAGAAATGATAAAAAGCTTTTAAAATCACATGACAATGAATGAAAATCAGCAATTTTACACAATCTTCTGATTATATGCTGCAGTGCACAAGATTTTGTATACTGTTTGATAAAACAGTCTGAAAATTTTATATAAACTTTCACATAAACATACAATGAAGTTTGACACACTATCAATCTTAATTCATCATAGAAATTTATGCTAGATGTTGAAGTCTACATACCTGAGAAATTGGAAGCGATGTCAATGTGATTACAGTTAAACCCGCCCATACATAACCCTCCCAGCCCCACGGCAAAGGTTACTATGGCAACTACTGCTGCATGGTTACAGCCTGCAAACTGGACACAACACAACAGGATGGCTGGGAAAAGTAAGCCTGAAATATACAACACAACTAGATAGAAAAAGGTCAACTTAAAATACGCAACAGCCTGCCTGAAATACACAACACAACAGCCAACCTGAAATACACAACACAACAGCCAGCCTGAAATACACAACACAACAGTCAGCCTGAAATACACAACACAACATCCAGCCTGAAATACACAACACAACATCCAGCCTGAAATATACAACACAACATCCAGCCTGAAATACACAACACAACATCCAGCCTGAAATACACAACACAACAGCCAGCCTGAAATATACAACACAACATCCAGCCTGAAATACACAACACAACATCCAGCCTGAAATACACAACACAACAGCCAGCCTGAAATACACAACAAAACAGCCAGCCTGAAATATACAACACAACAGCCAGCCTGAAATACACAACAAAACAGCCAGCCTGAAATACACAACACAACAGCCAGCCTGAAATACACAACACAACAGCCAGCCTGAAATACACAACACAACAGCCAGCCTGAAATATACAACACAACAGCCAGCCTGAAATACACAACACAACAGCCAGCCTGAAATACACAACACAACAGCCAGCCTGAAATATACAACAACAGGATGGATGGGAAAAGATTAACAACATATATTCTTACCACACGAGTTGAACAGTTTTCTGGTAGATACAGTGCTTAGATATTTATTCCTCCTTATGAAGTCTGCAATTTGTCCTGATGAAGTCTGACACATCCAGCATACTAAATAGGGCAACGCTGAGAGAAAGCCGTCCTGCAGAGACAAGACATTTATAACTGCACCATGCAGGTGAAATAAAAACACGCAAAATGTTTACAACTGCACCAAACATATAATATGAAATCATGACAGATAAAATATTTAATAACAACTTGTAAAATGCTTATGACTGCTTTAGACACATAATGTAACTCCCATGTAAAATAGAACACAATGTAAATCACAACTCATAAAATTTTTCAACTGCATCTAATACATAAATGTAAATCATAACAAAATGTTTACAACTGCACCTAATACATAAATCATAACAAAATGTTTACAACTGCATTAAACAAAAAAGGTGTTGCAGAGTTTGATCATCAGAAGTAAATAGAAATCTTGTAATCACATTACCGCAGATTCCTAAATATACACGAGGAATTTATTTTTGTGTAATTTCATTAGAAGCAAAAAAAATTACTAGCTTTTACTCTTATATTGCTAATATACATTTAACAACATTACCACAAATGGTACAACATAGGCCCATTAGACCTTCAGTGTCCATGATGAGAAAAAGTCCAGAAAACTATTTGATCTACTTTTAGCCCTAAAGTAGGTCACAGTGCACCAATCACATTGAAATGTGAACTTATTACGTATTTCTCTACGAGGGAGGTTGTCACAAAATTTCAGGGCAATACCTATATTTGTAACCAAAAAAATCTGAAAAATGAAAACAAGGTTTTTTTAACAAGATGATACTACGACCTTGACCTTGAAAAACAATAGGTATCCTCTTGCTTGGCATAAGGTATATGTGTACCAAGTTTGACGGTCCTAGCGCCAACGGTTCAGTCTGTATCCTACCTACAAGGTTTTCCTACTGAGTGATACTATGACCTTGAAGAACAAAAAGCATTCTCCACTTGGCATGAGGAGTATGTATGTACAAAGTTTGATGGTCCTAGTCCCAATAAATCAGGCTGTATTCTGCCTACAATGTTTTCCTAACACTGATATTACGACTTGACCTTTGACCTTGAAAAACAATAGGCATCTTCCTCTCATCATGGTTATCAAATGTTGTAAGATCCTGGAGCATATAGTTCATTTTGCCTACAAGGTCCGGACAGACAGACGGATAATGCTATACCATAATACATCCCGTCTTTGACAGGCGCATAAAAACTCTTGATCAAGAGACCACTCATGAATTCATATTCTCACGATTAGAAATCTAAGTCATTTTAAAAGTATTTCATATAAAATTTAGTTAGCATCAAACAGGGTTTATGAATTAAAATGTAACATTAACAAATTAAAAGTTTTACCACAAACATTATAAAAACATTTCACCAAATATCCATAAAAAAACTTTCAAATTTTCTTGCAGACGTGTACATGAAAAGATAAGCCAACAAGATGTGTTTGTGAAACACAAATGCCCCCGATAATGGCCAATTCTGAAGATGGCCAAGGTCACAAGGGCAAATATTTTGGTACCAGTAAAAAGATCTTGTCAAAAGAAATGCTCATGTACAATATGAAAGCTCTAATATTTACCATTTAGAAGTTATGACCAATGTAAAAAAAAAATTAAAAGTAGGTCAAATGTCAAGGTCAAAAGGTTCAATACCAATGGAAAGGTCTTGTAACAAGGAATACTCATGTGAAATATCAAAGCTCTATCACTTACTGTTCAAAAGTTATTAGCAAGGTTAAAGTTTTCAAAAAGTAGGTCAAACTCCAAGGTCAAGGTCACAGGGTCAAAAATGTTGGTACCCACGAAAAGGTCTTGTCACAAGGAATACTCATGTGAAATATCAAAGTCTTATTCTTACTGTTCAAAAGCTATTAGCAAGGTTAAAGTTTTCAAAAAGTAGGTCAAACTCCAACGTCAAGGTCACAGGGTCTAAAATGTTGGTACCCACGAAAAGGTCTTGTCACAAGGAATACTCATGTGAAATATCAAAGTCTTATTCTTACTGTTCAAAAGCTATTAGCAAGGTTAAAGGACACATCGCATGTTTTTAAACTTTTTAATTTTTTCAGCAAAATTAATTCATTTCATGCCTAAAACTACTTTACATGTGTTTTAAAAGAAACAGTTTGCGTAGTTTTCGAGTTTGATAGCGATGAAATTCAAATCTTGCGATATGCATATTTTCTTCGATATTTTACGCGCCATTATCTGTGACGTCATATGCGACCTCGAGCAAGAAGATTTGAAAACAGTTGTTAGCCATTTCATAAACAGATTAGATTTAATTGACAAACAAACAATTACCACATTAACGGTTTGTAAATAACACTGCACTGGGTTGTTTTGTGCCGTTTAAGGGTGTACTTGCTGTCAGTAGAGATGATTTGGACTGTGTTTTTTTCAATTTTCGAAGGAAGGTATGAGGGACAAGACGTGAATATTTTTTGTCGGCATAACGACTTTACCATAAAAAAACCCCAGTAGAATTTGTCCCTGTACTTTTTCAAACAAGCTCTTGGACAAAGACGTCTATAAACTGCGAGAAAATGGTTCTATCGAAGCTTCGCACTGTTACATATAGGCCTACCGCATATGCATTCCGTTCTGCTCTCAAATTCAATACACACTCGCACCAACTGACCTTCACCTTGTAACAACATATAGACAGAACTTTGCTAGCAGTGTCTACCAATTGGTAGTTTTAAAAACGAAATTTAAAGATAAAAGATAATAGAACTTTCAATTATAAATAATAAAATATGATATTTCCCAACTTTGAATTGAATTATAATGCGTTCATTTTTTTTTTTTTAAGGAACGCGTACGTGTTTACAACAACAGCACGCAGCGCTCCCACTTCCTAAGTAACAACGTGTAGATAACAAAATATAATGATTAATAAAATTGCTTGAATAAAATAATTTAAAAGTATTGTGATTTTCACAATAAGTTTGATCATTTTTATTATATTTTTCCCCCCGAAATGCACCCTGTCACAGTAGGCCTAGTTGTCAATACTACATAATCGTATTATAATTTAGGCCTATCTAACTTCTCCAAAAATAAATTTTATAATAATTGCACTGTTTATTTTAGAAAAGCAACAACACTAATTACAGTTGTTTACAGAAATGGCATTACCAAATAGAGTTTAGACAGTGATCCCATGTAAACATTATTTACTCGCAAATTTCATATTCGCTTTCCTCGCTACATTTGGGTCGCTATTTGTATGCACTGGTGGCTAAAAGATGTAAGACTCGGGAAATTTGTCAACATCGAAATAAATGTTATCCATGGTAAATAAATTAGGCCCCTAAAACCCGAGTTTTTAAAAATATCTAACACTACTATTACAACAAGTTGATCGACGAAGGTCGCATATGACGTCACTGTACCACGTGACTACCTATCTAATTAACTAGGCTTTTTGAAATCGGGGCTTAGATTTAAGTCCGTATTGTGGCAAATTATCGCAATACTTCAATGAACGAACTATTACAATTAATTTCTATAAGCATACGGAAGACAAAATGCATATAATTCTGTATACTTTGAAAACACGAGATGTGTCCTTTAAAGTTTTCAAAAAGTAGGTCAAACTCCAACGTCAAGGTCACAGGGTCAAAAATGTTGGTACCTATGGAAAGGTCTTGTCACAAGGAATACTCATGTGAAATATCAAAGCTCTATCACTTATTGTTCAAAAGTTATTAGCAAGGTTAAAGTTTTCAAAAAGTAGGTCA
>NC_079169.1:30994027-31186527 GCF_947568905.1 Ostrea edulis
ATGATTTGAACAAACTTGAATCTGCATTATGTCAGGAAGCTTTCATGTAAATCTCAGCTTTTCTGGCTTAGTGGTTCTTGAGAAGATTTTTAAAGTTTTTCCCTATATATTTGTATGTAAAACTTTGATCCCCCCCTTGTGGCCCCATCCTACCACCGGGGGCCATGATTTGAACAAACTTGATTCTGCAATATGTCAGGAAGCTTTCAGGTAAATTTCAGCTCTTCTGGCCCAGTGGTTCTTGAGAAGAAGATTTTTAAATGACCCCACTCTATTTTTGCAATTTTGTGATTATCTCCCCTTTGAAAGGGACATGGCCCTTCATTTGAACAAACTTGAAAGCCCTTCACCCAAGGATGCTTTTGGCCATGTTTGGTTGAAATTGGCCCAGTGGTTCTGGAGAAGAAGTCGAAAATGTGAAAAGTTTAACAGACAGACGACGGACAAAAAGCGATCAGAAAAGCTCACTTGAACCTTTGGTTCAGGTGAGTTAAAAAGCCTTTGATACGGTGGACCATGAAATTTTAAGTAATAAATTAGAAATTATGGGAATAGACAACCAATGGTTTAAATCTTATTTAACAGGCAGGTCTCAGGTGGTAGGATGTGGAGGTGTTCTTTCAAAGACAGAGGTTATTACTTGTGGTGTACTTCAAGGAAGCATATTGGGTCCTTTATTGTTTTTATGTTACGTAAACGATATGTGTATCAGTATAGATGCAGACTGTAAGCTTATCCTATATGCAGATGACAGTGCAATCTTGTACTCACACAGAGACCCAAATGCAATCTCTGATAAACTTGGTAAAGTGTTAGAGAGATGTTTCGAGTGGCTTATAGATAACAAGTTATCTTTCCATCTTGGAAAAACCGAGTCTATTCTTTTTGGCCCTAGTCACAAACTAAAAAATGAAGGTCAGTTTGAGGTTAAATGTCACGGTTATGTTATTAAATCTAGTGAGTTCGTAAAATATCTGGGAATAACAATTGATAAATTTTTAAAATGTCATCTCATAGTGGATGAGATTGTGTCCAAGGTCAACTCCAGACTTAATTTCCTTTATAGAAATGGAAAGTGGTTGAATAAAAGGTCAAGGTTAACATTATCTTCTGCACTTATTCAGTGCTACTTTGACTATTGCTCTTCTGCATAGTATGAAAGCTTATCTAAATCCTTGAAGAAAGAGCTACAAGTTCGTCAAAATAAAACAATAAGATTCATCTTAAATCTGAACCCCAGAACTAGTATAAATTGTGATATTTTAGATTCAATAAACACTCTGTGTAGCAGATCGTATTAAACAATTATGTTATGTTATGAGATTGATCACTGTTCGTTATCTCCTCAGAGACCTACTAAAAGCAGAATCGGAATTTGTGTGGGACAATGCTGTACATGGCTGTACATGGCAAAACATTTGACGAATTGAAAAAACTACTATCTACGAGTCCTATACTTCGTTTCTTTGATCCTAACCTACCGACGACGGTACAGTGTGACGCATCTGAACGCGGACTAGGAGCCTGTCTCATACAAAATGAGCAACCCGTTGCATATGCATCCCGTGCATTAACGCCTACCGAAGTCAACTACGCACAGATTGAAAAGGAACTACTCGCTGTTCTCTTTGCCATGGAACGCTTTGAGCATTACACACTTGGACGGAAAGTAAAAGTGGAATCAGACCACAAACCACTAGAAATCATCAGCAAGAAAAGTTTAGTTTCCGCTCCTAAACGTCTTCAACGAATGCTCTTGCGTCTTCAGAAGTTTGATTACGAGATCACATACAAACGAGGTCTTGAAATGTATCTTGCTGATACACTGAGTCGCGCCTATCTGCCAACTGTACAGATACAAAGAAATGATTCTGAAGACAGAGTACTCGCCATTACCGACCGTGCAAAATCTGAAAAAGATGCAGAGTCCGTTACAATGAGTGAATACGTCACCATCTCGTCCGAAACTCTAAAGAAAATCAAATCTGCAAACTCGCGTGATGAAACAATGCAAAAGCTGTACAAAACAATCAAAGATGGTTGGCCGGAGCGAGATGAACTGACACCCGATATACAGATCTTCTACACATTCAGAGACGAATTGACTTCACAGGATGGTTTAATTTTCAAAGGAGACCGCATTGTTATTCCACCTACATTGAAAGGTGAAATTCTTCAAAAGGTACACTCCAGCCACATTGGTATTCAAGGATGTTACCGTAGAACCAAAGAATCACTATATTGGCCAAACATGATGAAAGATATCGAATCTTTTATCAAGGAATGTCCAGTCTGCGCTACCATACAGGGTGAGCAAGGCAAAGAAACTCTCATTTCGCATGAAATTCCCGATAGACCATGGCAGAAAATTGGAACTGACCTCTTTCAATTTAATGACAAACAATATCTCATCACTGTTGATTACTATTCCGATTTTTTTGAAATTGATCGTCTACATGATAAAAAATCAAAGGAAGTCATCACCAAACTCAAGGCACAAATGGCCAGACACGGAATTCCTGAAATTTTGATTTCAGACAACGGCCCGCCTTACAATAGCAAGGAATTTGCTTATTTCTCAGAGAACTATGAGTTCAAGCATACTACGTCATCGCCATTGTACCCAAAATCTAATGGGAAAGTTGAAAATGCAGTTAGAATTGCAAAAAACCTAATGAAGAAATGCCAATTAGATAAAAGCGATCCTTTCCTCGCTCTATTAGATTGGAGAAATACTCCCTCTGAAAATATTGGAACTTCTGCAGTTCAACGACTAATGGCACGCCGTACAAGAACTCTGCTACCAATCAAAACCGAACTTTTGAAACCAGCCCTAACCCCAAATGTCAAAGAGCGATTGAGAGAACGGAAACATAGATCAGCATTTTACTACAATCGCACAGCGAAAGACCTACCAGAGATTAAAAGTGGGGAAACCGTGAGAATTCGACCTTTTGGACATGAAAAAAATTGGACGAAGGCAAAGGTCAACGAAAAAGTAAACATCCGCTCGTATCAAGTGATCACGGAGGATGGTCGCCTCTATCGACGAAACAGAAAACATTTGCGTTGCACAAATGAGCCATTTGTCGAAAATAACGAGGTAGTGACAGATAAGACCGTTAGCACAGCCGAAAACACACAACCATCAGCAGATAAGACTACAATTGAAAATCATAAACCACCGTCAGCAGATAAGACCAATTATGCTCTGACTTCGACCAGGAGATCTACCAGAGAAATTAAATTGCCGAAACGATACGAGGACTTCAAAATGTATAAGTGATTATATAAAGTGATGAGGCATAATAATCCTCAAATATATATATATGGTGTAAATATATATCCCGATATTTTAGAGACAAAAGATAGTTCTTATTTTTATCATAACTCTGAATTATTAATTTA
Source organism: Ostrea edulis (assembly GCF_947568905.1). Lineage (NCBI taxonomy): Eukaryota > Metazoa > Mollusca > Bivalvia > Ostreida > Ostreidae > Ostrea > Ostrea edulis. The sequence goes on from NC_079169.1 coordinate 30,997,436, forward strand.
ATTCATAACACTTTGTTAATTTTGCAGTATTTTTTCACTCTCTTATAATGTAAAATAAGAATAATTAAAGAAGGGGGATGTAACGTATATGCATTGTATATATCAAACTCTGAGATTATCCCTGTTTACCGCACACACTGATAACCACGTGTTTGCATACTCTTTAATAACATGTACTCGGCATTCTGTAATAAACTGATGTAGAGACAAGATGCATTCTGTTATACTGTACTACTTTACACAGATTATTTTTTCCTTGTCAAGCAAGATGTATAGAATCTACTCTTACACAAATCACTGTTGTAAAACATCTTTTTTTGTATGATGGTCAAATAATAGATTAAAACAAAGATATTATATTCAAAGCAAGGATTTAAAAAGTAAACATTGCCCTGTTCATTTTGAAATACATTTTATATTATATTATTATATTTGAAGACTTATTTTGGGTAGGCCTAAACAATGCAGTTTCCTGTATTTTCTCAATCTGTCAGACCTGAGCGACTTCGATCTTTAAACCTCAGTGAAATATGCATTGCATGCATAGCCTACACATATTTTCTGTCATGACAGACTTCAAACTTCACCTTCAATATTTTGATAAATAGGCTCCGTAGAACTAAGATGGCTGCCTTCACAGCTAGATGCTTCATTGTGGTTGTTAAGTGAATTATTGAGCAGAACTTATGTAAATTTTGATAAACGAAGATTAGTACCTTTGTCTTTGCAGATTATAAAGCGCTATAAAACTGACCAAAACCAGGTTATACTCGTATAACATGCCCCAGAATTAGAGTCATTCGTTAAATATATCATACTGTATCACTTGCAAATGAATGTTATAGTGACATGAATTATACTGAATCATGTGTAAAGGAATGCTATACATGTTACACCTTTTGTTATGAGATGTACAGAGAACTATTTTTTAGTTTCTTACTAATCGAGTCCCCACAGATGTCTCAATGTATTCTCTCTCCTCCTTGGAGATCCCTGGATGTTGGGCGGGTGTGTCGTGAACAATCAACATCCATATAACAAACCACACACAGCCAAGGGCACCTGTTCAAAATATCGGCAAAATTACACTCTCGTCAAATCAACTTACAGCTTACGCCACTTATACTGAAATTGCTTATTTGGAAATATTGCTTTTATTGAAATAAAACAGAATCTCCAGCCTCAGTCTCCCATTTTTTTTGCATCAAAGTAATGGTTTTATGAAAATCGTTTATATACAGAAATATCACTGGTGAAATCAGTTACTCTACTGAAGTGATAATGCGTTGTTTTTATACTGAAGACTCCCTAAAGGGTAGTCATCACGGTGGGTGACGTCATAATTACACAGGTAGGGATGGAAGTGTCATTTGATTTGTTTCTCACTTGGTTAGTTTTCATTATATTAAGTTTTTAAAAGAGAAAAAATAACAGTTTAGTAGGACCCTCTTTCTTAGTTTGGGGACGAGATCATTATTAAAAATGGCCACCTCACAAAAAAGAAAACCTTCATTGTTCGACACAAAGTAAGAATTAGTAACCACAATAAATAAGAACTTGAACGTCTGAAATAGCGTAGGAGTTCTGGATTCATCCCAGTACTTGTACCAAGATTTTCAAACAGCGTGCTGCTATCATCAAAGATGTTGAGTCATACAAATTTTCCCCAAAGAGAAACCATACAGAGATTGATGACTATCTCTTGAAGTGGTTTAAATATGCTACATCATCGAATATAAAGATTTCTAGCAAAGTCCTAGCTGAGATGTCTGAAGAATTCGCGGGAAGGTTGATGAATTTCAAACGAACAACACAATTGCTTTGAGTTTATATTATGCTTTTGTAATTGGGATCGAGATGTAAAACTAAGTTTCCAATATGGTTGATATTTCTGATTTCGCTGACTTTGAACTTTGGTTATATCAAAAGAAAAAGAATTTCAATATATCCAGAGTAAGCTGTATGTTAATGAAAGAAAGCAGAGATGAGCAAGCTCACATACCCCATGCTCCAACATTGCTTGACAAAGCCTTACATAATGAGTAAGCTGTCCATTAATTACCTTTTGTAACAACACTCTATATCTTGTACAAGTATAGATGCATATAAAGAATATATTCCTCTCCCTCAGGACTGACTTAGTTCTATAACAAATTAAATGAGACTCTTTGTGATCTTACACAACAAAAAGACTCATTTGATCATCATCAAAGACATGAGCACATGTTTGTGAAATTTTTCTGTATCATTCAAATGCAATGTAGATTCTGACTTACCAAACACATAGAATACAGATGGCCAGCCACCTAAAAAGTTCGATTTACACAGAATTCCTGAGATAGGCATTGAGAACACAGTCCCTAGCTGGGCACCTGTAACAGAGAAAGGAATCATTACCCGGTATCATCTTTTAATGTACAGGGCTAAACGAGGGGTAGCCCATGTTATGTTCCATACTCTGGTTTTTCATCAGTATTTCGATCATTGTAGCAATGGTGGTATTCTACAACCCATTACCTCTCCTAGCCTGGCATGCATAATTTTAGCAGAACTGAACACATGTAACATGAAGACTTATTAGATTTACTCCCAAATAACAAATTTAAAAAATGCTTATCACATCAATATACTACATCTCTGGACACACAACTGCCACTGTTTGTTCAAATGGGCATCTTTCTGAGCTTTAAACAAAATTCTATGAATTACCACTGCTTGTGCCTTCATGTCAAAATCCATAGTGGTGACAGAATTTGGTTTTCAAGCACTTCAAAGAATCACTTAAAAGTTCATATAATGAATTCATAATGCTAATGTTGACATGCACTGAAAATAACCATTTCTTCTTTCTTCCTTATCTCCCTTAAAAGAAAAGGTGAACAAGCTCACATACCTCATGTCCCAACAATAAATGACAATGCTACACACAATGAATGACAATGCTATGCATACAGCACAAAAATTCTTATGCCTCAGTGCTAAACTGTACTGTTTTTACGCATGTAACTACTCAAGTCATGCGTAATATTGTTTAGAAATCTAAATTGTGTAAAATATCAAAAGAGAAATGTTTTAATTACATAAGCTTGAAATCCAGTTCATGCAAGTTGCACCAATTAGTACCGTAAATCTGGTTATTTTTGCTGTTGATTAATTTTTAGCATTTTTGTAAGTCAGTTGGATTCACAAAAATATTTTTCTCAAAAATAACTACCGTAAAAAATTTCTAGATCCATCAATTCGATGGTCAGTTGTATTAAACTCCCAGGTGTATACATAGTGATCAATACTGGCGATTTATTTGATATCACTCGTGCGTAACTAATCTGGCGGGTTATAGGTAGTTTATCGATGTTCAGTTTTAACTCAGATTTATTCCAGATGTTTCACGCGTTTTTTAATATGTGTTTACACGTGTTGTTTTATCAGTACTTTTTTGAAATAGAGAATAAATTGATTTCATCAAATATACACGTTTTATTGACTATCCTATACCGTAGATAGTTTGGTATATTGTCACGTTCGGTATTACTTTTAAAAGCTAGAAAAAGACATAATTAAATTTTGTAATTTAGTTTTCAATGCACCCACGCCTAGCGAGGGTCTTTATCAGTATATAAACAAATGTCTGCTGAGTTTACAGAACTGAATTTAAATGACATACATTCGTACGATGGAATTTATTTGTCGATTTATTCTTAGCTCCAGCATAAATTCGCAAAAATAAGAAACAAAAATAATTATATGGGCTTTTTACTCAAATTCGCAAAAATATCCAGATTTAGGGTATTCTATGGTCAAAAGGGGCATAACTCCAACAAATCAAATCAAGTTAGAATTTCCTGAGAATACGCACATCTACACAGGAAGTCCTTATCAACTACAAAAGTTTCATGAAATTCTGTATAGCAGTTTTAGAGGAGCTGCAATAAAAAGATCAGGACTGATGGTTCAAAAATATTGTACCATTCGCAACTCACTGCATAGTGGTATAAGAATACATGTATATTTTGATCTTTCTCTAGACTCTGTAGGGAGTAGTTGAGGCTTATACTGAGTCACAAAAACACATAATGTAAAGCCTGAGGACTATTAAGATTTATGACCTCTGAAAGGCACAGGATTCAAAGATTCAGTAAGTGTTTTATCCTAGATTATTGCATACTGAAGAGTTCTAATATGTGTACATTTTTATTATAAGCCAGTCAGTGAATACTGTAAAGCAACTTTTATTGTCTGCCATAAGCTTGATTGCAAAAATTACTCGCTGCAAACCAGTTTATCATAGGTGAATCGTGAAATAACGTAGCCGCGAATAAAAGTTGTGCTCCACTGTAGATTTCCTGAATGTTAAGTCATGAAAAGTGGGAAATAAAAATTAGGGGAGAAATAAGACTAAAATAATTTTCCGATATGAAAGATGCAATATTGTATGTGTACTTTTTTGTGCTTTAAAGCATATTCCTACAATTAAGAGTCTCTGTTAACATTCCTACACTTCTTACATATACCTTGGCATTTAATAAAAGTTAATAGAACAAAATGTAGATGAAAATAATTTAATCTGGAATAGCAACAGGTAATTTCGATTAATATGATCATGTAGGCGAGATGCACTATTCCCCTTTATAACGAGACCTTCAGGGATTAAAAACAAAAGGAGAGAGAGAGAGAGACAGACAGAGAGAGAGAAAGAAATTAGCATAGCAATTTAACTTCTCTAGATGTTTACATTATGCAATGTTTTAATTTCAAGCCAGATTTTAAGAGCCTCTAATTCTGTCAGTGTGGCATTACAGGAATTTATATGATGTCGCACTTTGGAAGGATACCTACCTGTAATTTGGCTATTTGAAGAAAAAGTTATTTCCTTAAGGAATCATAAATACTGCATTTTATTGAACAAATCATTTGACTTCCAAACAGTAACAGCTAATCATTTTGAAGTTTTTTGATAACTAAAGTCATTGCCTTAAAATAGGCATCATAATCCAAAGGATAATGGCTTTTTTGCTGTGCAAGATGCTTCAAGTGCTGGGTAAACTGAGCAAAACGCTAACTGTTGTGACTTAATCCAAATTCAACTAAATGTGGACTCATGATGGCAGTCAGCACCTAAATTCATTTCAAATTTCCACTCACCAGCATAAGTAAAACTGAGTAGTTTGCTTCTCTCCCAGAGAGGAGCCCACTTTCCCCACATAGCATTCATGGCAGGAAATGTCACCCCCTACAAAACACAGGTGTGTATTCATATCACACAAAATATGCATGTTTATCTGTATTTAGGGGTCAATATTCACATATATTACATGTGTGTGACTTTAGATAATAATATGTTCTGCATTATGTTACCTCTCCTATTCCTTCTATGACTCGGAGAGCAATGAAGACGTACAGATTCCACCGAGCAGCTAGAGGGGTCAGCAGGGTTAGGATGGCCGTGCACAGTACACCGAGTCCAAACAGTTTCTTCCCACCAAAAACTTCTGCCAGCCACCCCCCAGGAATCTGAGTGATGATGTAGCCGTAGAAAAATGCTCCTAGCACCAGCGACTGGGTGTTGGAGTCCCAGTTAAACTCGCCCTGTTATCAGAAAATCCCAGAATTGACAAATGTGCCTCAGTGGTTTATAATTTCCTTTTTTAAATGCACAGAATATTGAAAATAAATATTGTGATGTGTTAAATGAGTTGCGACTTTGGAATGTGTTACTTCATAACTTTCATACATGTATTACTATACTAGTTGTAACCTGTGCCAGAACAGAGAATCTCGACATGGTAGGAAATGAAGTCACTATTCTTAGTACGGATTTCTATGACATGTACTGCAGAGTGTTAACTTTTAACATCATACAATAACCAGTGCATCCTTACATTATCGGTGAATACACAAACATGAAAATTATAGTAATAAAGCAGGTTTTTGTAGGATTATTAAAAAAGCTTATCATGGTTGGGACAACTGGCCAGTGAAAATGTTCAAGTTATGTTGCATTGTTTTAAGATATAGAAATTTGAACACTGATTAAAAGTCCCTAATCTGTTATCTCAACTACCGCCAAATTTTTAAAAGTATAGACCCTACCTACATAAAATCTGGTTTATTTATAATAGTGAGACAGTAAACAATAAAAGATAAAGCCTTTATAACACATTCTTTTTTTTTTCTAATTTAAAAGTTTGTGGGTGTCCCACAAAAATCAATTAAACAAATACGAACAAGAGTACAACACCTGATGTAAACAACACCTGATGTAAACAACACCCCATTCATTTTGATCATCTCAGAAACGTGTCTTTGTTTTTATTGTCACTTACACTACTTGATGATGAGGTTGTGTAGTTACTTACAGTACTTGATGATGAGGTTGTGTAGTTACTTACAGTACTTGATGATGAGGTTGTGTTGTTACTTACAGTACTTGATGATGAGGTTGTGTTGTTACTTACAGTACTTGATGATGAGGTTGTGTAGTTACTTACAGTACTTGATGATGAGGTTGTGTTGACACTTACAGTACTTGATGATGAGGTTGTGTTGTTACTTACACTACTTGATGATGAGGTTGTGTAGTTACTTACAGTACTTGATGATGAGGTTGTGTTGACACTTACACTACTTGATGATGAGGTTGTGTTGTTACTTACACTACTTCATGATGAGGTTGTGTAGTTACTTACAGTACTTGATGATGAGGTTGTGTTGACACTTACACTACTTGATGATGAGGTTGTGTTGTTACTTACAGTACTTGATGATGAGGTTGTGTTGACACTTACAGTACTTGATGATGAGGTTGTGTTGACACTTACAGTACTTGATGATGAGGTTGTGTTGACACTTACAGTACTTGATGATGAGGTTGTGTTGTTACTTACATTACTTGATGATGAGGTTGTGTTGTTACTTACATTACTTGATGATGAGGTTGTGTTGTTACTTACATTACTTGATGATGAGGTTGTATTGTTACTTACATTACTTGATGATGAGGTTGTGTTGTTACTTACACTACTTGATGATGAGGTTGTGTTGTTACTTACATTACTTGATGATGAGGTTGTGTTGTTACTTACAGTACTTGATGATGAGGTTGTGTTGTTACTTACAGTACTTGATGATGAGGTTGTGTTGACACTTACAGTACTTGATGATGAGGTTGTGTTGACACTTACAGTACTTGATGATGAGGTTGTGTAGTTACTTACAGTACTTGATGATGAGGTTGTGTTGTTACTTACAGTACTTGATGATGAGGTTGTGTTGTTACTTACACTACTTGATGATGAGGTTGTGTAGTTACTTACAGTACTTGATGATGAGGTTGTGTAGTTACTTACACTACTTGATGATGAGGTTGTGTAGTTACTTACAGTACTTGATGATGAGGTTGTGTTGTTACTTACACTACTTGATGATGAGGTTGTATTGTTACTTACAGTACTTGATGATGAGGTTGTGTTGACACTTACACTACTTGATGATGAGGTTGTGTTGACACTTACACTACTTGATGATGAGGTTGTGTTGTCACTTACAGTACTTGATGATGAGGTTGTGTTGTTACTTACACTACTTGATGATGAGGTTGTGTAGTTACTTACAGTACTTGATGATGAGGTTGTGTTGACACTTACACTACTTGATGATGAGGTTGTGTTGTTACTTACACTACTTGATGATGAGGTTGTGTAGTTACTTACAGTACTTGATGATGAGGTTGTGTTGTTACTTACACTACTTGATGATGAGGTTGTGTTTTTACTTACAGTACTTGATGATGAGGTTGTGTTGTTACTTACAGTACTTGATGATGAGGTTGTGTTGTTACTTACAGTACTTGATGATGAGGTTGTGTTGTTACTTACACTACTTGATGATGAGGTTGTGTTGACACTTACAGTACTTGATGATGAGGTTGTGTTGTTACTTACAGTACTTGATGATGAGGTTGTGTAGTTACTTACAGTACTTGATGATGAGGTTGTGTTGACACTTACACTACTTGATGATGAGGTTGTGTTGTTACTTACACTACTTCATGATGAGGTTGTGTAGTTACTTACAGTACTTGATGATGAGGTTGTGTTGACACTTACACTACTTGATGATGAGGTTGTGTAGTTACTTACAGTACTTGATGATGAGGTTGTGTAGTTACTTACAGTACTTGATGATGAGGTTGTGTTGACACTTACACTACTTGATGATGAGGTTGTGTTGTTACTTACAGTACTTGATGATGAGGTTGTGTTGTTACTTACAGTACTTGATGATGAGGTTGTATTGTTACTTACATTACTTGATGATGAGGTTGTGTTGTTACTTACAGTACTTGATGATGAGGTTGTGTTGTTACTTACAGTACTTGATGATGAGGTTGTGTTGTTACTTACACTACTTGATGATGAGGTTGTGTAGTTACTTACAGTACTTGATGATGAGGTTGTGTTGACACTTACACTACTTGATGATGAGGTTGTGTTGTTACTTACACTACTTGATGATGAGGTTGTGTAGTTACTTACAGTACTTGATGATGAGGTTGTGTTGTTACTTACACTACTTGATGATGAGGTTGTGTTTTTACTTACAGTACTTGATGATGAGGTTGTGTTGTTACTTACAGTACTTGATGATGAGGTTGTGTTGTTACTTACAGTACTTGATGATGAGGTTGTGTTGTTACTTACACTACTTGATGATGAGGTTGTGTTGACACTTACAGTACTTGATGATGAGGTTGTGTTGTTACTTACAGTACTTGATGATGAGGTTGTGTAGTTACTTACAGTACTTGATGATGAGGTTGTGTTGACACTTACACTACTTGATGATGAGGTTGTGTTGTTACTTACACTACTTCATGATGAGGTTGTGTAGTTACTTACAGTACTTGATGATGAGGTTGTGTTGACACTTACACTACTTGATGATGAGGTTGTGTAGTTACTTACAGTACTTGATGATGAGGTTGTGTAGTTACTTACAGTACTTGATGATGAGGTTGTGTTGACACTTACACTACTTGATGATGAGGTTGTGTTGTTACTTACAGTACTTGATGATGAGGTTGTGTTGTTACTTACAGTACTTGATGATGAGGTTGTATTGTTACTTACATTACTTGATGATGAGGTTGTGTTGTTACTTACAGTACTTGATGATGAGGTTGTGTTGTTACTTACAGTACTTGATGATGAGGTTGTGTTGTCACTTACACTACTTGATGATGAGGTTGTGTTGTTACTTACAGTACTTGATGATGAGGTTGTGTTGTTACTTACATTACTTGATGATGAGGTTGTGTTGTTACTTACAGTACTTGATGATGAGGTTGTGTTGTTACTTACAGTACTTGATGATGAGGTTGTGTTGTTACTTACAGTACTTGATGATGAGGTTGTGTTGTCACTTACACTACTTGATGATGAGGTTGTGTTGTTACTTACAGTACTTGATGATGAGGTTGTGTTGTTACTTACACTACTTGATGATGAGGTTGTATTGTTACTTACAGTACTTGATGATGAGGTTGTGTTGACACTTACACTACTTGATGATGAGGTTGTGTTGACACTTACACTACTTGATGATGAGGTTGTGTTGTCACTTACAGTACTTGATGATGAGGTTGTGTTGTTACTTACAGTACTTGATGATGAGGTTGTGTTGACACTTACAGTACTTGATGATGAGGTTGTGTTGTTACTTACACTACTTGATGATGAGGTTGTGTAGTTACTTACAGTACTTGATGATGAGGTTGTGTTGTTACTTACACTACTTGATGATGAGGTTGTGTTGTTACTTACAGTACTTGATGATGAGGTTGTGTAGCTACTTACACTACTTGATGATGAGGTTGTGTTGTTACTTACAGTACTTGATGATGAGGTTGTGTTGTTACTTACACTACTTGATGATGAAGTTGTGTTGACACTTACAGTACTTGATGATGAGGTTGTGTTGACACTTAAAGTACTTGATGATGAGGTTGTGTTGACACTTACACTACTTGATGATGAGGTTGTGTTGACACTTACACTACTTGATGATGAGGTTGTGTTGACACTTACACTACTTGATGATGAGGTTGTGTTGACACTTACAGTACTTGATGATGAGGTTGTGTTGTTACTTACAGTACTTGATGATGAGGTTGTGTTGTTACTTACAGTACTTGATGATGAGGTTGTGTTGTGAGTTAGAGTACTTGATGATGAGGTTGTGTTGTTACTTACAGTACTTGATGATGAGGTTGTGTTGACACTTACAGTACTTGATGATGAGGTTGTGTTGTTACTTACAGTACTTGATGATGAGGTTGTGTTGTCACTTACACTACTTGATGATGAGGTTGTGTTGTTACTTACAGTACTTGATGATGAGGTTGTGTTGACACTTACAGTACTTGATGATGAGGTTGTGTTGACACTTACAGTACTTGATGATGAGGTTGTGTAGTTACTTACAGTACTTGATGATGAGGTTGTGTTGTTACTTACAGTACTTGATGATGAGGTTGTGTTGTTACTTACAGTACTTGATGATGAGGTTGTGTTGACACTTACAGTACTTGATGATGAGGTTGTGTTGACACTTACAGTACTTGATGATGAGGTTGTGTTGACACTTACAGTACTTGATGATGAGGTTGTGTTGTTACTTACATTACTTGATGATGAGGTTGTGTTGTTACTTACATTACTTGATGATGAGGTTGTGTTGTTACTTACATTACTTGATGATGAGGTTGTATTGTTACTTACATTACTTGATGATGAGGTTGTGTTGTTACTTACACTACTTGATGATGAGGTTGTGTTGTTACTTACATTACTTGATGATGAGGTTGTGTTGTTACTTACAGTACTTGATGATGAGGTTGTGTTGTTACTTACAGTACTTGATGATGAGGTTGTGTTGACACTTACAGTACTTGATGATGAGGTTGTGTTGACACTTACAGTACTTGATGATGAGGTTGTGTAGTTACTTACAGTACTTGATGATGAGGTTGTGTTGTTACTTACAGTACTTGATGATGAGGTTGTGTTGTTACTTACAGTACTTGATGATGAGGTTGTGTTGTTACTTACACTACTTGATGATGAGGTTGTATTGTTACTTACAGTACTTGATGATGAGGTTGTGTTGACACTTACACTACTTGATGATGAGGTTGTGTTGACACTTACACTACTTGATGATGAGGTTGTGTTGTCACTTACAGTACTTGATGATGAGGTTGTGTTGTTACTTACACTACTTGATGATGAGGTTGTGTAGTTACTTACAGTACTTGATGATGAGGTTGTGTTGACACTTACACTACTTGATGATGAGGTTGTGTTGTTACTTACACTACTTGATGATGAGGTTGTGTAGTTACTTACAGTACTTGATGATGAGGTTGTGTTGTTACTTACACTACTTGATGATGAGGTTGTGTTTTTACTTACAGTACTTGATGATGAGGTTGTGTTGTTACTTACAGTACTTGATGATGAGGTTGTGTTGTTACTTACAGTACTTGATGATGAGGTTGTGTTGTTACTTACACTACTTGATGATGAGGTTGTGTTGACACTTACAGTACTTGATGATGAGGTTGTGTTGTTACTTACAGTACTTGATGATGAGGTTGTGTAGTTACTTACAGTACTTGATGATGAGGTTGTGTTGACACTTACACTACTTGATGATGAGGTTGTGTTGTTACTTACACTACTTCATGATGAGGTTGTGTAGTTACTTACAGTACTTGATGATGAGGTTGTGTTGACACTTACACTACTTGATGATGAGGTTGTGTAGTTACTTACAGTACTTGATGATGAGGTTGTGTAGTTACTTACAGTACTTGATGATGAGGTTGTGTTGACACTTACACTACTTGATGATGAGGTTGTGTTGTTACTTACAGTACTTGATGATGAGGTTGTGTTGTTACTTACACTACTTGATGATGAGGTTGTGTTGTTACTTACAGTACTTGATGATGAGGTTGTATTGTTACTTACATTACTTGATGATGAGGTTGTGTTGTTACTTACAGTACTTGATGATGAGGTTGTGTTGTTACTTACAGTACTTGATGATGAGGTTGTGTTGTCACTTACACTACTTGATGATGAGGTTGTGTTGTTACTTACAGTACTTGATGATGAGGTTGTGTTGTTACTTACATTACTTGATGATGAGGTTGTGTAGTTACTTACACTACTTGATGATGAGGTTGTGTAGTTACTTACAGTACTTGATGATGAGGTTGTGTTGTTACTTACACTACTTGATGATGAGGTTGTATTGTTACTTACAGTACTTGATGATGAGGTTGTGTTGACACTTACACTACTTGATGATGAGGTTGTGTTGACACTTACACTACTTGATGATGAGGTTGTGTTGTCACTTACAGTACTTGATGATGAGGTTGTGTTGTTACTTACAGTACTTGATGATGAGGTTGTGTTGTTACTTACAGTACTTGATGATGAGGTTGTGTTGACACTTACAGTACTTGATGATGAGGTTGTGTTGACACTTACAGTACTTGATGATGAGGTTGTGTTGACACTTACATTACTTGATGAGGTTGTGTTGTTACTTACAGTACTTGATGATGAGGTTGTATTGTTACTTACACTACTTGATGATGAGGTTGTGTTGACACTTACACTACTTGATGATGAGGTTGTGTTGACACTTACAGTACTTGATGATGAGGTTGTGTTGTTACTTACACTACTTGATGATGAGGTTGTGTTGTTACTTACAGTACTTGATGATGAGGTTGTGTTGACACTTACAGTACTTGATGATGAGGTTGTGTTGTTACTTACACTACTTGATGATGAGGTTGTGTAGTTACTTACAGTACTTGATGATGAGGTTGTGTTGTTACTTACACTACTTGATGATGAGGTTGTGTTGTTACTTACAGTACTTGATGATGAGGTTGTGTAGCTACTTACACTACTTGATGATGAGGTTGTGTTGTTACTTACAGTACTTGATGATGAGGTTGTGTTGTTACTTACACTACTTGATGATGAAGTTGTGTTGACACTTACAGTACTTGATGATGAGGTTGTGTTGACACTTAAAGTACTTGATGATGAGGTTGTGTTGACACTTACACTACTTGATGATGAGGTTGTGTTGACACTTACACTACTTGATGATGAGGTTGTGTTGACACTTACACTACTTGATGATGAGGTTGTGTTGACACTTACAGTACTTGATGATGAGGTTGTGTTGTTACTTACAGTACTTGATGATGAGGTTGTGTTGTTACTTACAGTACTTGATGATGAGGTTGTGTTGTGAGTTAGAGTACTTGATGATGAGGTTGTGTTGTTACTTACAGTACTTGATGATGAGGTTGTGTTGACACTTACAGTACTTGATGATGAGGTTGTGTTGTTACTTACAGTACTTGATGATGAGGTTGTGTTGTCACTTACACTACTTGATGATGAGGTTGTGTTGTTACTTACAGTACTTGATGATGAGGTTGTGTTGACACTTACAGTACTTGATGATGAGGTTGTGTTGACACTTACAGTACTTGATGATGAGGTTGTGTAGTTACTTACAGTACTTGATGATGAGGTTGTGTTGTTACTTACAGTACTTGATGATGAGGTTGTGTTGTTACTTACAGTACTTGATGATGAGGTTGTGTTGACACTTACAGTACTTGATGATGAGGTTGTGTTGACACTTACAGTACTTGATGATGAGGTTGTGTTGACACTTACAGTACTTGATGATGAGGTTGTGTTGTTACTTACATTACTTGATGATGAGGTTGTGTTGTTACTTACATTACTTGATGATGAGGTTGTGTTGTTACTTACATTACTTGATGATGAGGTTGTATTGTTACTTACATTACTTGATGATGAGGTTGTGTTGTTACTTACACTACTTGATGATGAGGTTGTGTTGTTACTTACATTACTTGATGATGAGGTTGTGTTGTTACTTACAGTACTTGATGATGAGGTTGTGTTGTTACTTACAGTACTTGATGATGAGGTTGTGTTGACACTTACAGTACTTGATGATGAGGTTGTGTAGTTACTTACAGTACTTGATGATGAGGTTGTGTTGTTACTTACAGTACTTGATGATGAGGTTGTGTTGTTACTTACAGTACTTGATGATGAGGTTGTGTTGTTACTTACACTACTTGATGATGAGGTTGTATTGTTACTTACAGTACTTGATGATGAGGTTGTGTTGACACTTACAGTACTTGATGATGAGGTTGTGTTGACACTTACACTACTTGATGATGAGGTTGTGTTGTCACTTACAGTACTTGATGATGAGGTTGTGTTGTTACTTACACTACTTGATGATGAGGTTGTGTAGTTACTTACAGTACTTGATGATGAGGTTGTGTTGTTACTTACACTACTTGATGATGAGGTTGTGTTGTTACTTACAGTACTTGATGATGAGGTTGTGTAGCTACTTACACTACTTGATGATGAGGTTGTGTTGTTACTTACAGTACTTGATGATGAGGTTGTGTTGTTACTTACACTACTTGATGATGAAGTTGTGTTGACACTTACAGTACTTGATGATGAGGTTGTGTTGACACTTAAAGTACTTGATGATGAGGTTGTGTTGACACTTACACTACTTGATGATGAGGTTGTGTTGACACTTACACTACTTGATGATGAGGTTGTGTTGACACTTACACTACTTGATGATGAGGTTGTGTTGACACTTACAGTACTTGATGATGAGGTTGTGTTGTTACTTACAGTACTTGATGATGAGGTTGTGTTGTTACTTACAGTACTTGATGATGAGGTTGTGTTGTGAGTTAGAGTACTTGATGATGAGGTTGTGTTGTTACTTACAGTACTTGATGATGAGGTTGTGTTGACACTTACAGTACTTGATGATGAGGTTGTGTTGTGAGTTAGAGTACTTGATGATGAGATTGTGTTGTTACTTACAGTACTTGATGACGAGGTTGTGTTGACACTTACACTACTTGATGATGAGGTTGTGTAGTTACTTACAGTACTTGATGATGAGGTTGTGTTGTTACTTACAGTACTTGATGATGAGGTTGTGTTGTTACTTACAGTACTTGATGATGAGGTTGTGTTGACACTTACACTACTTGATGATGAGGTTGTGTTGTTACTTACAGTACTTGATGATGAGGTGTGTTGACACTTACAGTACTTGATGATGAGGTTGTGTTGGCAGGAGCATCCTCTAAACACTCAGTAGCGTTATCGGAAGACGATCCATCGTCTGTGGAGTTCACCATGGCAACCAAGGCTACGCTCAGGTTCACACGTAAACAATACACATTAAAAAATCCCAGGAATGCCCAGAAAGCCAAAACATGTCGCTTTCCAAAACCTGCAACATTATCATAGTTTTTACATAATACACAACTAGGTAATTTCTACCTTCCAGGTTTTCAATTAAGCAAAACAATTAAAATATTCTGTCCGATGTAAACATAATAAACTCTTAATTCACTCTTTAAATCTTAATGAGCCATTGAAAATTACCATATTAGTATTGTTTAAGGTGGCTCATAACAATAAGACTTATACAGTAACACTATCACAGCTCAGAGGATTGGGTTACCAACTCCCAGACCCCGAGTTCAAATCACCCAGTCTTTTGTTCATATTTATTGACATAAATTTTTAGAATTACTATTTCTTCTGAAATTGCAAATATTTTTTGTTGTAGTTGTTTTCTACCTCGTTGACATATGTACTTATTACATATCATCTTTAAAAAATAAATCATATTGTGCAGATTTTGGAAACTCTTTCAAGGCGTAGTTAACCACCTTAAATGCAATCTCAGAGATATATGTAAGAATCATGTAATGTTCACTGGTATGAACTTGCCTGAGGGTGCAGATGTAGTTTTCCCCAGCAGTGGTTCACTCTCTGCTGGCTTTGGTTTAAGGTAATCCAGGGTATCTTCAGTACTAGAATCCATCGTAGCCCCCTAATATCTCTCCTCTCTAGAGGATAAAACAGCTGTGCCCCCTAAAATCTCTCCTCTCTAGAGGATAAAACAGCTGTGCTCCCTAAAATCTCTCCTCTACAGGATAAAACAGCTGTGCCCCCTCACTACTTACAATTTCTTTTGGCTTCCATTATCAGTAACAAGTGCACTGTATAGAACTGACAGTGTATCAGTGTCACGAGAGCACGGTGGACAAGTCCCCCTTTTTGACAAGATGTAGACCAACATCATTTAATATCAGGGTGTTATCAAATGAGCAAACATTGTGTTGTGTTGTTGTTATCATCATGCATCAGCTGATTGTGGCTTACTGTAATCTTACCTTATTATACAAGAGAGTGAATAAAGCAAGAGAGACAACTCTTACACCATTTCCAGTACAATGCAGTAAACAAAGCAGAAAAATGCTTTGTCATTTTAAAGACATAAATGAATTTGGAACACTACAATTCTAGTTTCTAAAAATTGGTGAGAAGGGAAACTCTTTCACATCACTAATCTCAAATGATAAAAAATGAGTATATCTAATTTATTAAATAATCAAGCAAATTTTTCATTCATCAACTTTAACATAAAAGATACAAAAAAGTTCTTGTAAATGTTTCCACTAATAGATGATATAGCATAGAATGTACAGTACAATGAGTTGCTAATTTTACATTTAACACTGTTACTACACATCACAGTCAATTCAAAATGTCTTTTACAATCATAGTAACTGAACTATCAAGTGGTTTAGACAAAAGTAAACTTTTCCATTCTTTTATGTCTCTCTGGATCTCTGAATCTTCCTCTAAAATCAATGTAAAAAAATCAATTAAAAAATAATATGGGAGTTTTTCCATGATGAAAATAAATCATAACTACACAAAATAAATTCCATGGAAATATAATATAGGAAAGTTTTTGAAGGTTTTTAATTTGTTAATATTATTTCAATGTTCAACATAAATGTAAAGACTTTAAGTAAAAGCACAGGAGCAAAATTCATGAGAGATCAAGTTAAGATACAGTGTATCATAACGATACCAAAGACGGTGGTGATCAGTGTCCTAACAAGCCCCCCCCCCCCCAATCAGTACCTATGATTCAAACTGATTGGACAGGAAGAAGCTCTGCCTCCTTACCTGAACAGCAACTTCCTGGAAGTGGTAGTTTTATACAGTAAAAGGTCTACTTTCCTGGTGTATCAAAATTTATTGTTATTTAAACAATTAAAGGAAAACATACAGGACCAGGATGCAATAAAGCCTGAACAAACTACTTCATAAATTTTATGATGTATTTTGAGTAGAGTCCCACTGTCCTGAATGATTTAGAAATATACTTGTACAGCGCTTTGTGGAGTGTTGCCTCTCGTGTAACGGAAACATAGAAGAACATGCTAATGACCTACCTATCTGAACTCTGTCTGGCAGTACATTCATTAATCCGAACACCAGTTTAAGTCTGTAAAGCTGTCTGGAATTCTCCAACTTGATTTCGGTATAATCGTAACTTGAGGTGTTCTGTACATCACACGACAAACCACTCTTCTTAATAAATTTCTACAGAAAGACAAAATGGCCATACACTTATACCCATACATATGTAAAATTAATTAAACTGCTCAAAGGAATATGTATTGTGGCATATTAAAGCCCTTTCTCTAACAGTTCTAGCCATGGTGTGAGAGACAGAAAGACAAAGCTCCTATGCTTTGCAGGTGTCAGTCAGAAAAACACTACGTTTTTTTTTTAATGCTTTATTTCATTTTCTGTGCATATTTAACTACATTAACAAAAGAGCCGAACTGATTGAATGATGTAAACATTTATTTTACAGGGATTAAAATTAACAGCCACCTACTCATCCAATCTGGCAGTCCTGTTTTTCTGTTTTGTAATGTTTATTGTCTTACACAAATGAATTTACGAACAAAGCTTATAACTGCGACATTTGTTGTGGTAACACTGGCTGTTAAGATTAGCCTGACTGCAGGTCTAATGCTATCGTATGAAACTTCGTCCATGCCTATGTGAGAAATATTTATGAACATGGTTAATATCTATCTAACAACACACGTCTTCTTCACATGTTACACTCACCAATGTTGGGACCAGTTGTAAATATTTTTCCAAACTCAAAAAAATTAAAATGACCTATTTCAATTAATATTAAAAAATATATCAATCATAGAATTGAGTCAAAATAAGTGATAGATAATTTACACAACTCAATCATTATACCAATTATATAGTCATTACATTTGTCTAACCTTACAAAACTCCTTAGTTGAAATTTCAAAATTGAAGATTTACTGGTGGTTAGGATTAATGATAATTCACTTAACTGAGATCAATGTGAGTATAGCTGATAATAATATCATAGTGAAAGTGTGAGTAGTCACAGATTTCTGACAACATTATCATTGAGAAATTAAATAATCAGGCCTATAATGTGTCAATATAAAAACCAAGTTTTGCACCTCAAAAAAAGTTCACTTACCATGTATATTTCAAAAGTTTAAATATTACAATTTGGGACTCAACAATAATGAGGGGATGTACAGCAGCGTTGTGATTCCTGAATTAGTGCTCTGACATGGCCACATGCTAAGTTTTGTTTAACAGTCTTCTAAAGACAAATTTCATCTAGTAAGGATGCTTTGTGCCAAGTTTACTTCCCTATGCATTCGCAAGTAACACTTTGATCCCCTATTGTGGCCCCACCCTAATTCCAGGGGTCATGAGTTTTGCAAACTTGAATCTCCACTTTGTTAGGATTGATTGATTGATGTTTTCCGCCACACTCAACAATTTTTCAGTTATCTGGTGGCACTCAGTTTTTATTGGTAGAAGGGAGAACCCAGATACAATGTACCTGGGATGAGACCACTGACCTTCTGAAAGTAAACTGGGAAACTTTCTCACTTACTGGCGCGAGCGGGATTCGAACCTGCGTCGACAGAGGTGAGAGGCCATGTGATTTTGAGCGTGATGGCTCTAGCCACTCACTATGTCAGGAAGCTTTCATGTAAATTTCAGCTTTTCTGGCCTAGTGGTCCTTGAAAAGAAGATTTTTAAACAGGGATCGACACTAACGGTTGTCCGATTGCTCGAGGCAAGTGAAAACCCAGTTCGGACAAGTGAAACTCAATACACACTTGCCCAATGGGGCAAGTGATTATTTTAGTAGGAAATGTCATTATCATAATAATTGTGTTAAGCTTGGATGATTATCAAATATTAGAAAGTAAATTCCAACTCCGTATTACTCAATCATCAGTTTATTTTTAATACTACAACTACTACTAGTGAAGATCGTAACATATCTTATCCTATCAGTAAGTCGTTCCAAATAACATAAACTATCAGACATACCACTTATCTTAGTCACATTTGTGAGAAAATGGCAGCTTCACAACTGTCTCTCAAAGTATTTTAGTGAGGTAAACGCTCAGAGAGAAGATGATAAGAGAAAAGGCAATGTTAGAAAATAAAAATAAATCCAAATTAAAAAGAAAACGTGAGATTTAGGCGGCATGACAATCCCAATTTTGAGGTTTAATCAACACCCCGGCACTGAGCAGTATGATATGTGTCATGTGTCAGAAATTCATGCAGCGCAACACCTGCTATCGCTGGTAATTTGTATTTTTTTTTACCGGTTATATAATTTACAGAATTTCTATCATCCATGAATATTTCATTGAGTTATACAATAAAAACTGATTTGTTACACTTTTGAAAACTTATTTTAAAAATTGAAATAATACATTGAGCATTTGAATCAAATACATGTATCAAAACTTTGCCTCATGTTACGTCCCTTGTTTGTTCTTTTGCGGTGAAAAGATCTATTTTCCTACAATAAACATTGTAATTTTCTTATTTATAACTGTCAATGAATTTTTTCATCAATTTCATTCACCTACAATATTGCAACTTGTATGGCATAATTCACAGGTATAACCTCTTACACTGGAGAAAAAAAAAAAAGAAGGGAAAATTATTTTAAAGAAGTGAAAACTTAACTATTCATCGGTTGACACAGAGAGAGCTAATTAAAATTACTGGTTGATAAGCACATTAGAGTCTAAAAAATTTCAGACAATTAAGCAAGTGAACGTTCAAGTTTACTTGCCCAAAGGGCAAGTGAGATAAAAAGTTAACGTCTATCCCTGTTAAATGACACCACCCTAGTTTTGCATTTTTGTGATTATCTCCCCTTGGAAGGGGGCATGGCCCTTCATTCGAACAATTTGAATCCCCTTCACCAAAGAATAATTTGTACCAAGTTTGGTAGAAAGTGGCCCAATGGTTCTGAAGAAGAAAATGAAAATGTGACAAGTTTACACCAACGACAGACAACGCACAAATTTTTATCAGAAAAGCACACTTGAGCCTTCGGCTCAGGTCCTGAGCTAAAAATGCCCAAACTGGAGGGGGGACATCAAATAAAACTTTACCTTAATCCTCACAAGTTCTTCCCTTTTAAACACATATGCCTGCAGGTAGGTGTTAATGAGAGACAGAAAAGATGCAATATCACCAGTTGCCAAATGCTCTCTTTCTAACTGAAGTGTGGGGATGAATTCTGGCAGTGAATGACGATGTATAACATAACTTCTATCTCTCTCCTTCAACTCTATATGGTAAGATTCTAAAATCGTGTCATAATATGATGCATCCAAACACACCGTAAACTGGTTCCTATCCTCATAGCACACGTGCATACCTGAAATAATAATTCAAAAAACAAACAAAAAATACTTAAGGAGGTGTACTACATTGTCATAATGGCTGACTTCCTTTAAAAACATGGATGAAAATATAAATATCAGCAATATTTGTCTATTCCTTTTCAATTTAAGGTATCCAATGTATAATGAACAATTTTGAAGGATTTAAATTGACATAAATTATGTTTATTGTTAAATAATGATGAAAGTGATGTAGATGAAATTCACATGACAGTTAAATGATTTTAAAAATCCAACCTTTTTTGCACTTGAGACTTTTTTGAAGAGTTATCAGCCCTTTGTAAAAATAAGAAAAATCTAATTTTCTAAATATGTGTGGTAAATGATTACTTTTATTTCATATTTTGATAAAGAAAAAATGTATTTAACTTTCTACAAAGGGATTTAAATGAAAATAAAATTTCTTTTTAAAATATTTTAATAAAACATGATCTTTCCAAAGACTTCAATGTTAAATTCTTGGAGAAATAAATCAAGCTGCAAACAAAATTTTGAAAATTCCTATGGTGGATTATTTTTTATTTGATGAACCCTTCAAAATGATACCGCGATTACCTAAATCTCACCATCCATTTAACAGATAAGAAATATGGTCATTATACTTTTGAATACTTTATATGTAAATCCCTTGCTAGCTACAGAGCTCAGTAGATTAGCGTGTCTACAGCTGAACTGTAGATGTGTCAACAGCTGAACTGTAGATCACGGTTTCGAGTCCAGCAGGGTTTTAAAAAATTTTTTTTTTCCAGATTGCTTTTAACTAAAACTACATTTTTAGACCAAATAAAGTGAATTTGAAAGTTTTCAATTTCAAAACAATGAAATTTGGACTCTAAGAGAATCCTTTTTGCAAACAAAGCACTGTTTTTTATCATTCTGGGATAGATCACAAAAAATTCATATAAAATACTTGAGAGCTTGTATCACTATTTTGATGGTGAGATCATACTACATAAGAGGTGTTTTGACGAGCCATTAGATAAAATTTTAGTTTAATGACCTACCTTAAAAAAGATGTTATCAAAGATAATTCTAGTCAACTTTACGTAGAACTAAGGACCTTCAGATAAATCAAATGAGTTTAAAAAGAATCAAGGAATCTGAAAATATCCTACACCTCTACTGGTTACTTTGTAATTATCACACACATACTTGTCATTATAGTGGTTTGACATACAAGTGGAGGCATGAAGACGAAGCATTTTATGCTACTTTGAAGCATTCTCACCTGTGACTCGATATAAACTCAGCAAGTCTTCTAAATACTGGTGTCTCTCACTAAGCTCTTCACTTCTGGGCTTTGACTTTTGATCCCTGACCTCTGCTTCAATTTCTTCTTCTAATTGCTTCTAAAAAGGATAAAGGCATGTTTTGTTGTTAATAAATATTCAAATCAATTAACATATTCATCTAAACAATACTCATAAATACATTATTAAATAACCATCAAATCAATGTATCGTTTTTTTATACTGTGGATTTCACAGCGTGTGATCCGGTTTTCCGGATCACCACAATATGGTTTTCTGATTCTGTATCAGTATCCTCTGAAACTGATAATGTCACAATGCATCACCGCAACATTTTTTGTGGAAAATATTGACCATGTCACAAACAAAACTGCATACACAAAATACAATTTCACTGTATGTCTGAGTTTTTGGTAATTTGGATTATATTTATTATCTTATAAATGTGGATTCAAAATGCATAAGGGGGTATATAATAAATTTATCATTACTACAGTAACTTGATCCGGAGAGTTGGATCACATCTCGTTGACAGGCACGGATCATCAGATCAAACTCGACCTTTCACGTCTTGTGTGATCTGATGATCAGCGCCTGTCAACTCGACGTGATCCGACTTTTTGGATCAAGTTACTGTAGTAATAATATATATATATATGAAATTGAACACTAATACAATGGAGAATGCTAACCCGAGTTGCACAATTTTAATAAACCCTATTGTGACCCTGTTTTTAACACTTCACCAGTATGTTTATAACTAATAAATTTGACAAACTGTGCCTTTGAAATTATTCAAGTTTTTATAGCGAGCGAAGCAACGTGACGAGCTCGCTCCAATGATTACACATGAGTCGCGTGATTTGCTCTTCATCAGCTGAAAAAAGATGAGTATTACCCATAATGCTTCTGGAAAAATGTCGCCGTCACTGCGGTATACTTCCTGGACAAACCCATAATTAAAATAATTAGATTGTTTAGAAAGTACCATAAACGTTTTTAAATTCCAGACAAGATTTCTTATAGCTTCAAACATTTTGTTTTTGCTTGGTTTCAGAGAAGAAGAAAAAACATTGCAGCTAATATGACGTCACAATGTAACTGTTTACATCCACCTTGTTATGTTACCCGCGTTAAATGAGGAGGCGAATAAAATGTCTATTAGTCATGTTGCAAGATGTTTATGGGCTTTGCTCGTCTCAACGGTCACACCGTACAACATATTATATAATTACTGGATGCATACAATTATATAATATTGACAATGTCATGATCAATATAATTTTTAGATTGATGATACTTTTATACCAACCAAAAGAAAATACATGATATCACAAAGCTAAATTATGATATTTACATTCAACATAGTTCTTCTCAACTCTAGTTTTCAATTTATAAGTCAATGATGCATAAATCAGTTGGCAGTGCTTGGCATTATGCCATACCATGATTTGCGTGTCCATTGTTAAAACTTGGAAAACCACTGATGTTAAAAACGATGTACAACTGTGTTCATGACATACATCTAAATGACTGTAAGACAGCTTATGGATGCTTGTTTAGAAATCCATTCCTTTAGAAATAATCAAATTGCTAAATATTTTGGAATAACACTTGTAACAGTATTTCACATAACTACATTTTCTATTTTCCTTTGCCTTAAAATACGGGTTACGGAACTAAAAATTTTTGGAACTCTTCAGAAAAAGAAGTTACGAAAATTAAGCATCACTTGGACAATTATTGTATACAAAATAGTGAGGGCTAAAGACGACTCATTTCTGATACAAAAATATTTACCTGGTTTGTAAGTTATTTTGCAGAATGTTGTAGGTGAATGTCCTAGTACCAAAAACATGAGTTATTATACTAAATTTCTGATGTTTAAAAGCGAAGATGAAAAAAAAATTATTTCCTCTATGTACGTATATCAAGGCTCGAAATTAACATATGTCCGTCAGTCTGTGACTGGTTAAAAGTATGGCGGACTGATTGACATTTGTTTTAGTCAGTCCAATGGGACTGGTTAATTTTCTCAAGGATCATTTTGGAAAATATGCTTATGAAATTGTATACACACATTTGAAATACTTCGATCTGTAGATATCAGACGAATCTGATTCGTAAATATAAATCCCACATTTAAGTGTTATAATATTGTCTGAGGCATATTGAGTTCAATTTTATTTTAATAATATTAACAACATATGTTTAAATTTATTTCTGGAAAACTCTGTTGGACTGGTAAAATTTTCTGCGGACAGGTTGAAATTATACCCCATCAGTCCGACTGGACTGGTGACATAAAAAGTTAGCTTCAAGGCATGTATATGGATATTTACTTAATGAGATTTATTTTCTCGATTCATTAAAACAACCATCCGCAATAAAATGATATAAATAATCACATTTCATGCATCGATCCCCAGAGCTCAACATGAAGCCCCCTCTCCCTCACTTCTACTACACCTAACACACACATCCCCCCCCCTTGACATGAGACGTACTTACCGTGTTATTATCATATACAATGTTAGTACATGCAAAGATCGATTTATTAGCTGGTCACTTGTTATAATGGTGATAAGAGGTAGCAGAAATGCAAGCATTGAACTCGTACATGTACTGAAGAATACCCCCCCCCCCCCTCCCTATTCAGTATTGAGTTTACGATTTTGGGGTTTGGGCAGAATTGCTTTTCTTGCTAAAAAAAAAATTCTTCATATATAATGACACATTTATTCTCTGTTTGCTCCCCAGCCCTCAACTTTCAAAATCGATGCTTAACTGTCCCTTAACTCACTATATCTGATAATAATTAGTAATAACTAGGTGCTTGTCTATTGGAAGTTGCCCAAGTTAACGCAGAAAACGTTATCTCGTTGGGCATACTAAATATTAAAACCATGACGGAATCGGAGACGAAATAATGGTTCCGATATTCCGTATTTAGGCTAAATGTGAAATCACTTGTACATTAAAATATTTCTAGTTTTATCAGTAAATTAACGACCCACTGAACTGATAATGGATTGTTTTCATAACAGTTATACTGAAGTACTCTACATCATTTGTTGCCACTCTCAGTTGTTAAATTTCTGTAATCATGCAAGTATATAGGTGTCTTTTAACCAGTGAGTTACTCACATGGGATATTTTTATTACTTGTTTTTACGCATAGCTCATGGCTTGGTCAATCAAGTGAATATTTTTGACTTCATTGATAAAATTTCAAACTCCTACATGGTAGGGCGTTCACTGATTCAGGGGACCTAGAAAATCAAATTCAAGAGATGACGCTCCAACGGCAGATACGGAACCCACTGAATATTATATACCTCAGTTCTCTCTAAATGGTCAAGCTTTGTTTGGAGTTTGTCCCTGCTAGATTTGAGGTGTATCCATTTCTGATGCAAATCCTGGTCATTTTTCGTGCCTTCAACGTTTTCCTTTTCCAACTTCTCAAGAAAACCAAAACAATCTACAACGCAAAATCATAAATGCAACCCAGTTTACCTCGCTATTTACTTATTTAACCCAACTAAGTACTTAGTGTCGTTAAATTCCTGGTCCTATCACATACCTGTCATTTTCAAGATTTCGCGCTTTTATTCAGTATCAAACACTTTGTTCTATGACATATTCGTAAAGTAAGTCGTACGAAAAAATGCATCTCATGTAATGCAATATCAAATCATATTGTACATATAAATACATGTACTTGTGTTGTCACAATCATTTAATGGGTCTCATTTACCAGGAATTTTTAAGCAAAAATTGGGGGGAATACCTGCTTTTTAGCATTGGGAATGGGGCCTTATTTCGACCCCCCTATAGACCCTAAAATAACCTCTGGCAGCAGTTCCTAGCAATAAACAAGCTTTTAAAAGCAAAACGATCATTATATACAAACAGCTTGGTTCAGAAAAAAAAACTTTTCAAAGGTAACGACTAGAAATTCATTAATTATCAAACTTAATTATTAAACTTGACTTCAAATTCATTAATTATGAATATGCCCCTGCACAGGTATGGTCTTTTGAACAGTCATATTAAAAAATTTCATCTACTTAATGATGCTTTGTGCCAAGTGTGGTTCCATATACATTCACATGCAAAACTTTGATCCCCTATTGTAGCTCCTTCCGAATCCCAGGGGTCATGAGTTCTCAACTTTGTCAGGAAGCTTTTCTGGCCCAGTGGTTTAAATCACACCACTCTATTTTTGCATTTTTGTGATTATCTCCCCTTTGAAGGGGGACGTGGCTCTTCATTTGAACAAAATTGAATCCCCTTCATCCAAGGATAATTTGTTCCAAGTTTGATTGAAATTGTACCAGTGG
The DNA here is from genome assembly GCF_947568905.1 of Ostrea edulis. Classification (NCBI taxonomy): domain Eukaryota; kingdom Metazoa; phylum Mollusca; class Bivalvia; order Ostreida; family Ostreidae; genus Ostrea; species Ostrea edulis. Next base: position 31,023,820 of record NC_079169.1, read on the forward strand.
TTCTGGAAAAGAAGATTTTCCTGTATATCTGCATGGCCGGAAAACTTTGATCCCCTATTGTGGTTCCACCCTACCCCTGGGGGCCATGATCTGAACAAATTTGAGTCTCTTCTATATCAGGAAGCTTTTAGGTAAATCACCACTCTTCTGGCCCAGTGGTTCTTGAGGAGATTTTTAAAGATTATATATATATATATATATATATATATATATATATATATATATATATATATATATAATCCAAATAGAAAGAGTTGATATCACACAGTCAAAATAATTCAATAAAAAAGCAGGAAAATATACAGTTCCAAAATATATTTAAATCACTACCGCTCATGAGGATGGATTTTAAAATCCAGAAAGCGCTAGTGATTTAAATATATTTTGGAACTGTATATTTTCCTGCTTTTTTATTGAATTATATATAGATCTATATATATATATTCGCATGTATAACTTATACAGGAGTCATGATCTAAACAAACTTGAATCTACACTATATCAGGAACCTTTCATGTGTTTCTCAGCTTTTCTTGCCCAGTGGTTTTTTGTTGGTTTTTTATTTGGTTGTTTTTTGTTGGTTTTTTTTGGGTTGTTTTTTTTTTTTTTTTTTAGATAGGGTGGTGTCATTTGAAAAAAAAAGAGTTTTAAATGGCACAACCCTATTTTTGCATACAAAAAAAAAAATACATTTCATGTAATGCAATATTATACATATAAAATAAATGTACATGTATTGTCACAATCCTTTAAGGGATTCCATTTACCAGGATAATTGATCATTTAAAAGGTTCGGAAGTAAGAATGTTTGTTCAACGGCCGATCTTGTCTCACTACACTACATTTTTAAGGAGGCATGACACTACCAGAGAAATATGGGCGAAAATTACCCTCACAACGCCAGGAGTTGTGGTATGACGGCCATGAGTCACTCAGTGGACCCAGGACTCCTGATATTGTGAGGATGGGGGGAGGGGAGTGGAGGAAAATTTCGAAAGGACCAGTAGTTATCAAGATATTGTACACAACGATAGTTTGTCCAACACTTGAGTACAGCAATGCACCTCGGATACAACAGTTTGCATACGATATCAAGTTAGAAATTAGGTACAGAGACCAGTAACGAAGCTTTGCATGCAACGGCATCAGAAATCATTCCTATGAAGAAAGGCTGCAACGTCTTAAGCTACCTTCCATGCAATATACAGAAGGGCGATATGATTCAAGTGGACAAGATCTTGACTTGGAAAGACACAGTTGACAACAAGAAGCTGCAGCCAATGTCCAATACAAGCAAAACCAGAGGACACAGAATTAAGCTGTTAAAAGCCAGAACGTCAGGTCAGAAAGTGCTCGTTTGCGATGGGAGTCGTCAACGATTGGAATCGAATGCCTGACTCGGTCGTGAGTGTGAAGGACTTGAACGATTTTAAGACCAATCTTGACAAGTGCTGGAATACGAGCAGTATCTGACCAGACCCACGCATGCGGTAATGTGTACACGAAGAACAGGCTGCCTAGCGTTTTTCGTGTAGAAGAAGTATCCTGCAGGAATAGTAAACTTTCAACTTACTCCATTTAGTCAAAAAATGAAGTTTTTGTAGAAAGTAATCTTTAAAAAAAGATTAAACCCTTGCTGGACTCGAACCCGCGATCCACAGATCAGGAATGGACACGCTAAACGACTTGGGCTACCTAATTATAGGCAAAGTAGTATACAAATATTGCTGACATTGATATTAAAAGGACGTCAGTCATTATTACGATGTACAGTACACCTCCTTGAAGAGGATGCCTGTGAAAGACTCTCTACAATAATAGAAGTTGCAAGTTTTGTTATTTTGGATATTTAACAATTCTGGTGAAATTAATTTAAATGTTCATAGTCATAGTTAAACTTGCTTCTAAATTGGATTTCAGCAATATTTGGACTCAGGACAATTAACTTACTGGTTGGTTGTCAGAAAACAGCTGTAGAGATCATTTATTGGATTCCTTATCCAATAATTCTATAAATAAATTACCCCTGTAAGAATCGACATATATGAAATGATCAGACGTTTGTACGTGAGGCGAAAGTCCGGCCGGTTTCAGGCGTTGGCATGATAAAGAACCCCCTGGCTTTATTTTACAGCTCTGAAGTCAGAAGTCAAAGCTGGTCTTTCTATATAAGTGAAAATTTCTCGAATGGGACGCAAAACAACAAAGATAAACAAAACACTCCTGTTGGGTTAATCTTGCAGGTTGTCAATTTACGCCCTAGACGTTATAAATACATCCCAATAAATGATTCTGTATCAAGGTCAAATCTCCGCCGGTTGGTCAGAATTCTTTCTCACGTTGATGGAGTATCAGCATTACGTCTTTGCTGGTACTGGAAAATGATTGTGTGTTTGATACTAGGTACCCATCATTCCAAACGAAAGTATAATTCAAAGCTGATGACTTTCGAAATATGACCACACCACTGTAAAGCAACATTAAAAGAGCATGTACAACTAAAACAAACAATATTTTCCTCTGTAATATTTCATAGGGTTTATTGTTTTCTGAGACAATTTGGCTTGACGTAAAAATGTACAGTATTTATTGCCTTGATGCAACGTTCACCAAACATTTATAAAACATGGTACCAAAATTTCACCAATTGGCACGCTTGAACAATTGGACCAATTGTCAGTATAGGGCCAATGCATCGTTGCAAACCACACACGCTTCCTCAAACATCGATGAAAAGCATCCGTGGGTAACCGATAATGGGACCATTTTGCTTGCCAACATTGGACAGATGATATTTAAAGCGAGCATCACTGGATCCATGCTGGTCCAATGAAGGTCTGCTGTCTGATAACTTTAGGGGTTGACGTGAGCCCCATATCATCGACTCAAACAGAATGTATCAGTGTATATTCAGGGTGTTATTACTGCGCTTATCGTGTATTCATCGGAAGCAAACACAACCAAGGCCATTCGTTAGTCATTTGCTTCATGGATTGAAAATTAGATGAAACAACCCCGGTACTCCTCAGAATGTAATGGTACATATTCTCCGGAATGTAAATGTGCACATGTAATTCATGAGATCAAAGAGTTCAACCATCTCAGTGGTAGAACATATGCTTCGTAAACGGGCGGTCGTGAGTTCATGTCCCGCTCCTGGCACGGCTGCGTCAAACCTATGACGTAAACATAGGCAGTGACTGCTCCTTCGCCAAATGCTCGGCATTTAGAAGTGAGAATCACGGGTCTTTCGGATATGACGTTAAAAACGGAAGTCCCGTGTCGCTGCAGGCGTTGGTACACTGCTACGCCTTCACAGCTGGTGACGTCTCAGTATGAGTGAAAAATTCTCGACGGGACGTAAAACGAACAACCAACCAGTTCATCTTAAATTGTGTATTCTTCACAAACAATTCAGATGTAATCGAGGCCAGAATTCTTCACTTGCATTATATGTCGTTTTACAGGAAGGCTTTACACGCCAAGGAATTACTCCAGTTTTGACAATTTGCAAAATCAAAGAGCGCAGAATATTTCAGAGTAATGCCCAATTTTGATGCTACAAGGCCCACATACACATCGTCCACGGGGATGTTTTGAACATAAGGAAAAGCCAGGGATAGCCTCCTACCTATCTCCGCACTTACAAGGTAACTTCCTCCCGGGAAATAAGGCGGGAAAACGTCGTTGGAGAACACAATGTTGGACACAAACCATTTACTGGCTCTGTCTCGGACAACAGACGCTCCAGACTTTACCAGGCGTCCTATAAACACATTTTCCGGCTTGTACTGCTTGGAAATAAAGCTGAACACGTTCTTCACATTGGTGAAAAAATCGTCATCTTGAAACATGATAAAACTGGCAGACGAACAGAAAGCAGTTGCCCACTCATAGCCCATTTGAGTTTTGTACGTCAGATTTCTGTATGTGTCAATGAAATTTTTCTGAATGATATCACCGTATTTGGTATGCTCTATCTTTAGATCTCTGTTCACTTTCTCAGAAAACCCTAACAAGAAGAGCATTCGTATGTTTTTGGCATAACTTCCGGCAGTATCCTTCACTAACAACCGTAGCCACTGTCTCAGCCGTTGATGATCTGGGGCAGATTTTACCAACACAAGCACGTTTGTCAACGTTTTTTGAAATCCTTTACAGACATTTTTCGGATTCAGCATGTAACGGAATTTTTCGTAGTTAACCGGTCCAATTTCTGTCGGCTCTCGTCTCTGAAGACTGTCCACGGCTTTAATTAACTTTAAGTCGACATCATATGACGGCAACACTATTTCTTTAAAGTCTGCTTCGTTGTTCGAGGCTAGACCCAAGTCTGTCTTCGTGGGTTCAGTGTTTAACACTACGGTTTGGTACCGCGTGGCTGTTCTGTGAAAATAGACATAAGTTAGCAGGAAAACAAACAGAAATACCGACAGAGGGTACAGGACCTTCAGCGTCTTCATTCTTAGTCTGGTCCCACAACATATCTGCTACACATCCAAGTTTTGAAAGAATAGCAGAAAAGTTCTTATTTCTTGTAGACTTTTTTGATTGAAGATTCACCAGCCGTGTGACAGTGCTATTTAGTGCTTTTGAACCCGGGGGTTTAAATGTTCAGTGTCTATATTGCTCACACATCGTGCGCACCATAGATTGATGCGTGATAAATGGCCACACTGTTCAGAAATCTGTAGATATTGTCTGGAACATCTGAGGACTCTTAACGTATCTATCAAAACTGAAGGTCTATAGGTTTAAAATATAGGATCACGTTCTGTGAAACAAGAGGCTTCCGGGCCTTAACTGCTTTATGGTCACCGGAGTTATTTATTTAAAACAATGAAAATGCATTACCCGTAGCCTTTTTAAATCACCTGAATCATTCAGGTGAATTTAAATTGCATTTGGTCTGGGTCCGTCGTCGTGCGTTAGCAATTGAACATTTTTATCATCTTCTTGATAACCACCATTCCAGTTCTATTCAAATTTATTTGATGCATCTTTAGGACAAGGGGAACATAAAATGTAAATTTCAGGACTCCAGCACCCTAGAGGCGGGGCAAAAATTGACGAATTTTCAAAAAACATTTGTTAGAAAAGATGTATTTCTACACATGGAGGGCCTCTGTCATCCCCCACCCTGTAATTTCTTTGGGCCAGTTTTCTATATTTTAAATTATTCAATCATATGATAAACAATTACTAACATTTTCTTGGTCAATATGATACTTTGTATCTCCATCCACCTTGCCTCCCTGGCATGGCGAAAAACAGTATATCTATTTCCAAGTCATGGGTGGGTGTAAATGTAGATTCAAGTTATATAATTATGGTCAAGGGGTTAAAAAATAGGATTTTATCCCCTTACCACTTCTCAATATCACAGGTGCTTGACTACTCGTATTTTCGTCCACAAAATTCATGTTTAGTGATTTATACTAGGGGTATCTGTAAATGTGATTGTTCTTTTTTCATCAATAATTATCTCTCTCCTTCCCCAGAAGGGGGACATATTGTTTTTGTATGAATTCTTTTTACACTTTTTCTTCTTCTTTTGCAATTATCATACAAAGTTTGTCCGGGCCATAACTTTGTCTTATGACATAGGCCTTTGATATTTGGTATGTGGGTATATCACGATAATAAGACACTGTGCTGTGACCTTTGACCTTTTATGTAGAGGTCAAATAATGGAATTTTTGGGGTATTTTTACTGTCCTTACCATAACTTTTTTGGTCTTTTGACTTAGGCCTTTGATATTTGGTATACCATAAGACAATGTGTCGTGTGCCATTTGTGTTGACCTTTGCCCTCTTATGTAAAGGTCAAATAATAGTTCCGTGAGGATCCGGGTTAGAATAGGTCCTCAGTACTCCTTGCTTGTCGTAAGAGGCAACTAAATGGGGCGGTCCTTCAGATGAGATCGCAATAACCGAGGCCCCGTGTCACAGCAAGTGTGGCATTATAAAGACCCATTCCTGCTCAAAGGCCGTACAAGCGCCGAGCATAGGCCTACATTTTTCTAAACTTCACCGGCAATGGTGACGCCCCCAATACTTCTCATTACCAGCTCGTTAGAGTTATCGCGCTTTGATGACTCTTGTGCGTCATTGGTAAGAAAATGCACAAGTCTCGCGAGTAAGTGCGAGATTACTGGGACATAAACAAAACGTTCATAGCAATACCCCCCCCCCCCCCCCCCCTCCTTTAAGAGTTAAAATACATGTTGTGTTTTAAAATAAAATGAAATTGGTGAAACTCCATTTTTCAGATATTCTAACACTATTTTATTAAAGATGTTACAGGTTTTTAAAACTCCACCACACCTATTTTAAACATTCCAAACAACGATCGATGTTCTCTGTCCAAAGTCCATCAATATTTTGTAATTTTCAAAATAGCTTCGATGCAGTTTGGAAACGCATTAGTTGTGTTAATTAGTGTTATAAGCGTCTAAAAAAAAATGCAGTTTGGAATATATATAACTTGTTCTAAAATATGGGAATTGAGGGGGGGGGGGTGTACATGTACTATTACAAAGTCCATGTCATATATGAACCTGTCCTAATTGTATGATAAAATAGAATGTCTTCATAGTCTGACAGAATAACTTTAAAATAATATTAATTACAAGAAAAGTTCTTGTGTTGTTAGTGAATATAGGTTTTTCCCTTCACAGTTCTTCTTGCGATTGATGCTTAAAAAAAATATCGGTCAGATTTGGCAAATTTAGTACCATCTCTCCCTCACATAGTTTAATAAGTTCGTCTGTTTTCTTGTAAGAATAATCAATTCCTAAATTTGACTTTACAATTTTAATCAGTGTTGTAGTTTGCAGTCGGTTATAATATGTATTCGATACCATAATTTATATTACGTATGCTTAAGTAATGTGTTTACATTATGTTGTCCCGGTAGCACGACTTTACGCGCCTTTAATTTGAAGAGTTCCACTAATGGAAATGATAAGTATTAGAGAAAATATCTTGAGAGAAACATCAAACAGTACCAAGAGGCCCATGGGCCACATCGCTCACCTGAGTCACCTTGGCCCATATTTAAAGATTTTCCCCAACATATTTTCATGTAAAACGTTGATCCCTATTATGACCCCACCCTAACCCCTGGGGGCCATGAGTTTTACAAACTTGAATCTGCACTATGTCAGGAAGCTTTCATGTAAATATACACTTTTCTAGTCCAGTGGTTCTGAAGATTGATTGTTTTTCTGTTTTCCGCCACACTCAACAAATTTTTCAGCTATCCGGTGGCGCCCAGTTTTTATTGGTGAAAGAGAGAATCCAGATACAATGTACCTAGGAAGAGACCACCAACCTTCCAAAACTAAACTGGGAAACTTTCTCACTTACCTGCGCGAGTGGGATTTGAACCCGCGCCGACCAGAGGTGAGAGGCGTGTGATATTGAGCGTGATGCTCTAACCACTCAGCCATGGAGGCCCCTGGTTCTTCTGAAGATGTTCCCTATATATTTGTATGTAAAACTTTGATCCTCTATTGTGACCCCATCCTACCCCCAGGGGCCAAGATTTCAACAAACTTGAATCTACTCTATACCAGCTTTCAGGTAAATCTCCACTCTTAAGGCCCAATGGTTCTTGACTTTTAAAGATTTTCCTTGTATATTCGCTTGTAAAAATATGATCTCCTATTGTGGCCCCAACCTACCTATGGAGGTCATGATTTTTACAAACTTGAATCTTCACTTTGTCAAGAAGCTTTCATGATTATTTCAGCTTTTCTGGCCCAGTGGTTCTTGAAAAGATTTTTAAATGATCCCACCCTATTTTTGTGATTATTTCACCATTGTCCTTCATTTGAACAAACTTTAATCCCCTTCACCCAAGGATAATATGATGCATCAAGTTTGGTTGAAATTAGCCCAATGGCTCTCAAGAAGTCAAAAGTATGAAAAGTTTACAGACGTTTAACCTCCATTGGCAAGACCAGTCATTAAAACCCTATTGAATCATATTTTTATGTCTATCCCCAACCCATCTGTGTTTTATTGTAAAGAATTAGAAAAAATGTTCTTTTCATTTGTATGGAATGGTTCAACTGTTAAGAGTAAAAAAAAGATGTCCTTGTTAAGAAATATGAAGGTCTAAAGATGATTAATCTAAAATCTTTCACAGCATCAATGAAATTATTCTGGACAGACATCTTATTTCTACAAACAGAGGAATGAATAACTTAATACCTGGCTTTGAACTAACTAGATTCATTTCTTGTGGGATTGAATATGTCAAGTTACTCTTGAAATCCTTGAAAAATAACTTTTGGATAGATGTATTCAAATCCTGGATTGAACTACAAAATGCTTCTACAGAGTCATGCTACTGCAGATACACCTCTGTTTTATAATCATATGATTCATATTGGTGGAAAACTTTTTGTAATAAACAACTCTTTGACAGTAACATCAGACACATAAATGATATTATTGAAGAAGATGGTAGTTTTTTTTAGCTATGAAACTTTTTGTGATACTTATCCGTATGTGAAAATCAATTTCTTAGAATATGCAAGCATCATTTATGCAATAAAGACTTGGATTAAAAAGTCTTCCAAAAACATAAGTTTTAAAAAGTTGGCAAATCCATTTATTATGTCAATATGTCAAACATATACAATGTACTGAAATGTAAAAAAAAAATCCATATGCTTTTATGAACTTCTCAACAAAAATTCCTCTGTGACAACAGGCAAAACAAGATGGAGTGAGCTCTTAGAAATAGATAATACTGAGTGGAAAATAATCCACAAAATACCTTTCATAATAACAAAAAATAGTAAACTTCAATGGTTCTAATATAGAATACTTAATAAAATTTTAGCAACAAACTCATTTTTATTTAAAATAAAAAAAGCAAACTAAAAAATGTGTACCTTTTGTCACAATGAGGAGGAAACAATAGAACATATAATATGGGAATGTAATTGTGTTCAATAATTTCTAGCTGATTTTGAAGTTTATTTATAGAACAGAGAACAAATTGTCAACTATAGTCTTTACAAAAAAGTCTTTTATAGTTTAGGCATCCTTGAGAAAAACAAGGGTATACAAAATATTCTCATCCTTTGGTTAAAGTATTATATTTATACAGCAAAGTGTACAGAGAAAAATTTGAGTGTGCATTTTGCAATATAATTTTTAAAGTTATTCTATGAAACACAAAAATTTATTTCTTATAAAAATGGTGACACTGAAAATTTTCTTCAGTGTCACCATTTTTATAAGAAATAAATTTTTGTTGTCCTTTGGAACAGATGGAACCAAATTTTTCATAGCTCTCTCTCCCTCTTTCTTTCTCTCTCTCTGAAAGAAATAAACACTTCTGTAATTCTATATCATATGTATATTATGAAGATATACCATGAACTATTTACAGAATGTTTGTTGAAAAATAATAAAAAAGAAAAGTTTACAGACGATGGGCAACGGGTGATCAGAAACATGATACAACAGTACGCAAATGCAAGTGTATAGTTACACTGAGCTACCTTCATAAGCAGGAGGAAACAACACCCATTACAAAGATTTTGTGCAAGTGACAATTGTTGCAGGCTAAAAATTAGATTGTAAAAAGGAATACATGATTGTTAGCTTAAAGCTAAAGCATGAATTTTATGGTATAAATATACCATACTTTATATCCAAGATTTAGATACCATACTAATTCTTCCAGATTTTAATATTTTCAATATTGAATTTAAATTGCAAGTCAGTATAATGAGCAAGATCTGATGTCAAGACAAATTTCTTTTTACTCTATTAAGTTTGGCTTCATTTCAAGTACTGGGCTGAGTACAGTTCTCCTGACGCAGTACCTAACCACAACTGGTTGTTTTTATCGATGGCGGTCGAGATGATGGATCCAATACCGGTATCTATTTTATGCATAAACTCCAGACTTGGGTGAATTATGAAGAGCTCTGTGTTTGATGCCACTATAACATTGCCAAGATTGTCGACTGAAGCACTCGCAGAATACGCTCTTTCAATACATACTCCGTTCATTTTCTCTGAGGAAATCATTTCACCTTTCAAGGGAAGCATCACAAAACCATTGCTGCGAAGAGCAATTATTTGACCATTCAGGAAAATGAGGTGATTTATGTCTTCATATTCTTCTTCAGGATTGTATACTCTTTGAACTTCTCCACTCATACTTAGTTTCATAATAAAGTATCTCCTGCCAAAAATATTAATGTCAGGTTTCTTAGAATATCCAACAACGAATATTGTTTCATTTACGCAGAGAATTCCATACAAGTTTGTAGCATATGACGAGAGGTCGGCTAATACACGGCTCTTTCCATCTCGAGATATCATTGTTATGACTGGTTTTGCACTGATATTGTTTCCTTGTGTTTCTAAGAGATCTCCTGAGGGAGTGCAACAGTTGAACACTGGACCATGATCTAAGTCAATGGTTCGGAGGATTTCGCCCGAAGTATTTAGCAGCTGAATGTTTCCTCTGAGTCTCAAACCATTTACCCATATCAAATTGTCATTCGACACACTGATTCCATGTATCTTTGACATTTTACTTGCTTCAGGATAAAACCTGGCATCAATTTTTTCCAAAAACAAGGTGGAAAAATATTTTGGTGCTGACCTTTCTCTTCCCAGCAATAAAGGATCATCGGTTTCTGTTACTAATTTGTGTGCAGTTTTTGTTGAACTTTGTTGGATCATCTTTGCTTTGGAAATCCTACAATGTTTTGCTTCAGTGCTTTGTTGAGTATTAAGATGCAGTGCTTCTTTGGTGGTTTGATCTGAGTTCTTTAAGATTCGAACTCTACTTTGTTTCCGTGCTTTTTGTTTTTGGTTGGACTTGTTCCATATAACTTCTTTCTCTGGTGCTTTTGAAGTTAACATTGGTTTTGGAGTCCCTTGTAATATTCTCTTTTTTCCAGGTTTAGGGGTTCCACACAGGGTCCTTTGTTTTCTATCTTTATCTTTTTTAGTGATATTCTTCCGTGGTAGTGATGGATTCGAATCTGAAGTCTTTCTCTTGCTGCTCTGATCTTTATTCATAGACAAATGAGTCAAATGCTTTGTACCTACTGGATGGATTTTCGGTTTGACATTTTTCACAAGTGGCTGTTTGGAAAGTGTTTCCTTGTTTTGAATTCGAGGTCGTGACTGCATTTCTTTCAATTTATCCATTTTAGAGTGCTGCATTTTCTGTCCCCCTTGCTTGTGTTGTGTGCTCGTTCTTCGGTCATCATTTTTAAAGCATCTCCTCTTGGTGTTCTCATTTACCAGGCTCTCGTCTAAAAATACGCATCAAAATGTATGCATTATCAACAAGTAATCTATGATTTAATGGTTTCAATCATAACGTATACTAGTTGATAGTTTTTTTAATAATGAAACTATAACACCATGATTTATATTATATACCTGTACATAACTATCTCAAGAAGAAAATCTGTTGGCCACGTCATGTCTTTTTATTCAGTTCACTGTTTTCAATTGTGATGTTGCAATGTGCTCGCTGAATTCCCTCCCCTGGTGTGATTTGATGAAAATAACTATATTTCACCTATTTCACATACTTTGCACAGAGAAGTAAATGATTTGGTTTGTTTTGATATCAGACACTTTTGATTTTTATATGTTTGCACACATACAGTTTGTATCCATAACAACCTCTAAATTATACAGATTTTCTCTTTTTTCATCAATTTGAAAGATAAAAATGTGCAATAGCTCATTAGTATCAAGGGAACAAAACTTTACTAGTAATTATCTCCTGATCACAAGTTAAGGTATCCCCGTTATCAGAAAAAGTCTCAAAATAATTATCTGAAAATCGTTACGAGAAAGTATTTCAGAATTACTACAAATGACCTTAAAATGGCAAGTAAAGTTCTCATGATTTTGAGATAAGTACTTTAACGTAACAAGTATGTAACAATCTAATATTATCCCAATTTACAGGATTATTTTGCATAATAACAAGGAAATAAATTATAAATGAATTATAAATAACGATATCTTTTCTTCTAATTTTAAGACATTTCATAAAATGGTTTTATTCACCTTGATCATTTTGCTCTGTCTCGTGTTTCCTTTTCCGTAAATTATACGACTTCCGGATTGGTTCATCCCGCACCAAAGAAGTGTTGTCTTTATGTGTAGCTCTACTTGTTCGTCTTCCCTGCCTCTTCATCTCTGTATTGACTGTAAGATACATATACTTTATGTCATGTATTGATTAATTATTGATACTTGGAGTTAGAACAGATATTGATACTGGGGAGAACCGCGGGTCCAGATCCCTGCCCCTTCAGATTGGTATACCGGAATTAGCACACGATACGCCTGTCACAGGCTGTTCAATCGAGAAAAATGTTGACCACAACTTGCAGCTACCCACAAAACCTCCAGCTCTTTTAAATGGATACACACAACCAAAACAAAGATACAAAACAAAAACAAACCCACACATTATCTTAGATATAAAGGCTGTAACTTAATGAAAACTGAATGGCATCATTACCATAATAATACACCCTATGTAAGATTGGTGTATAAAAATATTGCACATGCATTTTGATTTTATATATATATATATATATATAATTATTATTATTATATTATTCAGTATAGATAAGATAAGTTTATTCCAATTTTGGGCCCAGAGGGTATAACAGTAAGACAGTTTATACAGAAGGAAACTCAAAAAAGAAAGAAAGTTTATATATATATATATATGTCACGCTGTATACATGTATATATATATATATATAAACAAGCTATAAAACGTCATAACATGAAAACTGCAAAGACAGATGGACAGACAGACAAATGAATGATTGCAACGTGATTTAGATCGACTAAAGAAGATTCAGCTTAATATATGGCAGACAAATGAAAATAAAAACAGACATGTGTGTGTGTGTGTGTGTGTGCAAATTTGCCTATATTACGGAGTTTACGTTTTAAGTTTGGACTTCTTAAAAATGACATGGGCGGAATCCCCCGTCTGTGGAAAATTTGTAAAGCCGCGCAGACAGAGGATGCAAAATTTAGATGATGGCCAAGCCCGTTTTGACCCGAAACTCATATTGTTACAATGAGTTTCGGTTCAAAACGGGCTTAGACCCTGTGGTTCTACTTAGTATATCCATGTACAGCATGCTAAAATGTTGGGAGAACTAGCGTCAAATATTTTAAAAGATACCATCAAATGCTTAAAATAGCGTCTAACTTACAACTCCCCTATTCAGTTAAAAAAAAACCCACCGATCTGTCTGTGCATGTGTGCAACTATTCCCCTCAAGACAACATATTCCATAGCTGATTTGGGGGATCAAAATTAAGCTGCTTGATATCGTATTTGTTAATTTCACGACAAATATTACATACATTCGCATTGTCTAGATATATATACAGGTTAGGCTTCAAAAGAGACTATAAATAGCCATGACTGATGTCTTTAGATCGCTATACAAACCGTGAATATCTTGTAAAAATCACAAATTTATCCACACAGTCTGATAATTTCCAACATCAGTTGCATATACGTCAAGACAGACACTGATAGCATACTTGATTTTAACGATCCGGCGCACCTGGGTTAATCGGCGATGACCAGCGACACACTTGATTGTGAGCCGGAATAGTTTACGCCAGCACCGTTTCCGGTTTTAAATATTAGTCACGGTTTATGGGGGATACTGAAAACGCTTTATCAATTAGACGCTTGAAGTAAACAATGGTGAAATATTGTTGTGTTCCACTTTGTGGTGGTTTTGGGGGTCACAAGTTTCCCACAGATCAGGAATTACTCTTGAAATGGAGGGTAGCGATCAAACGGATGGATAGGAAAACAAAAAAATTATGGAACCCAGGAAAAGAAGACGTTGTTTGCCATATACACTTCACAGAAGATGACTACAAAATCACCGAATCAGGTTAGATCGAGGTCCTATCAATCAGTTATATAAAGCTGCATCGTCAATTGATTTGTTGAATTGTTTTAATTTTTCCTTCTTTCAAATATTGATTTATAAAGTTTCCTCATTTTGTCTTGTATTCGTGTATTGATAACGTTCTTTTTTACATTCTTGAATGCGTTGCTTTGTGGTTTGTTTTTACTCTTTTCAGGTGCAACTACTGACATGTGGTATGTATCACAGTATTCATTTAATATAATACTAGGCTATATGACGAGACATATACTGCTTTGATAAAACGTTACAGGATTAAAGAGTGCTATGATACCATATATGTATATATATACACACATATAACCAGCTGAGTCCTGGTCTCCACACAATGTAATTAAAATTAGATCTTCCATCCGCTCCCCAAACTGGGGAGCGGATGGAAGATCTAATTTTAATTAGATTGGGTCTCCACATTAACAATCACCATTTTCTGGTGTTATTTTCATATATTTGGTGATTCCCCCCCCCCCCTAATATTTTTTACAGTAGAAGTGACTGCTAAAAATGCAAGGTTGAATTTGCTACATGACTATTTATGTAAATCAATTATAACAAATCTAGTTTATAATTAGCGAATCTTAAAGCTTTTAAATATAAAGTATAACTTACAACCAACATTCCTGTAACATATTCAATTTGTGACAGGTGAACGAAGACGACTTAAGTATGGAGCTGCGCCCTCTGTTTTTGACTTCAAGAATACCAGTACTACCCAGGAATCTGACAGAGCTAAGCGAAAGAGGCTGCGAGAGTCTACTCAAGATACATGTACTCCAATGATTGAAGACCTGCCCATATATATGGATGAATTGATTGTACATCATGAAGTTGTTGTAGATCAGTCATCTACAAGTATTTCCACATCCATGCCAGAAGAAATGTGTTCAACAGCTGAGAAAGAAATCCAGTGTGACATACCTACCTTAGGTAGATTTTCAATTGAAGGTATGAAACTGGACACTAAGATGCTTTCTTATTACACTGGTTTGAATGGCTATGATCATTTCATGCTTCTCTTTAATATTCTTGGGCCAGCAGCTTTTGACTTGAATTACAAATGTGGCTTATTAAGTCCACAAGATCAGTTGTTTTTAACTCTGATGAAACTCAGACAAGCAAAAGAAGATGTGGAACTTGCTATGCTCTTTAAAGTCTGTGAATCTACTGTTTCTAAAATTGTAACAACTTGGATTAACTTTTTGTATTTTCAATTAAAAGAGTTAGAGGAACAATTCTGGCCTTCTAAAGACATCATTAAAGAACATATGCCAACAGATTTTGCTAAAAAGTTTCCCAATACACGCGTAATTTTAGATGCAACCGAGCAACCAATTCACAAACCATCAAATGTTGAGGCACAATCCAAAACATGGTCTTCTTATAAACACAAAAACACGTTGAAAACCATGGTAGGTGTAACTCCAAATGGAGCAGTATCATATGTATCCTCTACTTATGGGGGCTCTGTGTCTGACAGACAAATCATTGAACACTCTACTCTGCTAGATGTAGGCAAATTTGATGCTGGTGACAGCATTATGGCAGATCGGGGAATTCTTGTTCAAGATTTATTTGCGAATCAGAATGTTTTTATTAATACACCTACGTTTGTCAAGGGCAAAATCCAACTTGACCCCGAAGAAATAGTTAGAGATAGGCGAGTTGCCTCAAAACGTATTCATGTAGAGAGGGTGATTGGGCTTGCAAAGAGGTTCAAAATTTTGAAACATGAGCTACCAATGTCAAAAATCCCCCTAGCTTCCAGAATTGTGTACATTTGTTTTATGTTGTCAAATTTTAGGAATTGCATTGTTGATAAAAGTGCTTAAACATGTGCCAGTAGTATATCAAAATGTACATGCATACATGTCTAAGTTTAATAAATGTATGCCCTGCACATACAGTGAATCCCTTGAGAGTTGTGTTCATATTTCTGCTTACAAGTTTTAAATGTATCGTACATTTTTTGTATCCTTTATGCAACATGTGCTGTCAATATTCAAAGGGATACATCATACAAGGATCTTGGTAGACATATCAACTTTTAAGTGTAAAAGCTATTTACCTTGAAAGGGTCAAAGTACAATATCTTTTTAAAAAAATCAATTTAAAAAGTTTAACACTTTATATAACCAACATCTATGCATTGTTACATGTATATTGTCAATACAGAAAATTTCATATCATGGATATGCAATGTATTTCATCTGAAATTGATTGGCATTCTGGGCAGAAACTTAGGCAAAAAAACATGAAGAATCATTTGCAGACTCTAATCAAATCATGAATACAAAAAAGATTCTGTATAAAAAAATGAACTGTCTCGATAAATCATTTAGAAGAAACTTTTACACAAGTTTGCATATATGCTTCCACTTTACAGCAAGGATAACAAGTATGGCATGAAAAATTTATCATAGAATACATCAAGCTTTGGAAGAAGAGAATTCTGGCAACATTCTACATCAATATGTACTTTCTGGATGAACAAATCTTTGAAAGTGTATACAACAAAATAGCAAATTTGTTTTTTGGCAATAAGCATTTGGCCTTGTATTTGGAAAAAATATTTAGAGGTGGGTTTCAATTTCATTTCACCAGTTACAGAGTCCATTGTTAGATATGGGAAGTACTTTCCAGGCTGAATCTTCTCAAAGCGACCAGCAAAGGGACATTTGACTTCAATTAGTGCATCATTGCCAACGAGTCCATCCGGTGATGCCCCCAAGTAAGGTCGATCCATATCAACAAAGAAACCACATCTTTGAACACCTTGGCCAGTCTCTCTTTCAAAGGATCTGTAATGAGAGATAAAAATAGGAAAAGGCATATAATATATGTAAATAATAATTTACTGATTTGACCAATGCTTATATAGAGCGTTAAGATTTACAAACCAGGTCTCTGCTGTACACGTGATTGTCTGACTAGCTCACACTAAAACATACCTAATAGCACGTGTCTCATAGGTACGTCCATGGACTAGAGCTTCACTGCGAAATACAGCAGCAGAAGGCTGGTATAGAGACTCGCAGAGTTTCTGCCTATTACGTTTGTCTGTAGCTAAACAGATATCTCCAAATCTTGAGGCTGTGATCCGCCATGATCTCTCCTTGAACCAATTATTTGAGCTGGCTTGTCCACGTGTCTGCTCCTCAATGGCAACTACTTTATCTGCTGTAACCTTTAAGAAATTGTATATAACAAAAACCATATATCTTGTACTGTGTTTTGTAGTATAAAATTGCATGGTATTAGTAATACATATGAACATGAGAAAAAATCCTTGCAATCAATTTACATTGCACATTATATCTTATTTTAACACATATACAACATTTGCACAAATGTCATAAAATTTAATTTTGTTGAAATGCAGTTTGAGCCAATTAACAAAAGACCTACCTCAACAGCTCGTTGAACCCAATACTCTGTGAAGGGTCTTTCCAAATAATCATGGTCCAATACTGCTGCCTAGTGAAACAAAAGGTGTTACAGTTTGTTTGTTATTAAACACTTTATTTTATATGTGCAGTTTTACCCTTCACTACTTACTGCTTTAGATTAACAGACTTATAATTTTAAAATCAACATTTTATATGCATTACTAATATAGCTTGCTATAAGTTCACTAGCGAGATACTTTTGACTTGACGCTGCTTATAATTAGCGATGTACAGGGACATTAAGTGAGATTCTTGCTTGTGTGAGTAATGCATTTTCATGCTTATGTTTACCTGAATAAATGCTTTCTCGATGAGATATCTGTATGTCAGATTGTCTGAGGTCTCTGCACAATGGTTTAAGACCATATTGCGAACCCTATCCGGGTAACCAGCTACACCTTTTAGATGTTCAGGGCGGGGATCATTTAAAAAATCATCAGTCAGATTCTGCTTCCTGGGCAGATCTTCAGCTTTGACTGGTGAACCTATATCAAAATTTGAATATGTTAAACATGTGGAAAAAAATAAATTATTGTACTTGATTCAATATATGGTCATAAAACTATTGCTTCTGTTCATCATGGAACATCACATAATATTCATGTATTTTTACCTGAGTATGAATGTTTGGGTTTATGAAATGTCTGCAGGTTTTCTGTGCATGATCTCTGAATCCTCAAACCTTTTCCTTCAGAACAAGAGAGTAAAACTATGGCAACAGCAGCAAGATGTTTGCAAGTTCCATGGGGACCTCGTCCTGCAGGACACTCACAATGGCTGTTCAAGATGTCTCCCGAGTTTTTGTCAAATTTTAATTTGAAGTTGTATGTTACCTTTAATTTGAAATACATACATGTATTCTGGGTAATATAATTTTTTTTAGTTATTTTTACAAAAATATCTCAGTACAAAGTAATAAAATAAGAGAAAATAACTGATAACATACATGGTACATGTACAATTAGTACTACAATGTATATTATATCCACAAATTAAATGTAATACTTGCCTTTGTTTTCATGGCTGCGCCAACAATGCCTGTAAAGAACAGGGAATTATCTTCCTTTAAATATGACACAGCCAAGACTCTATCACTTTCAACAAGCAGCCTTCCTTTCTCGATAGCCTTGACATCACCAGTGCTTTGTCTGTCACCTACACATAAGTACAAGCTCATGATTTTAAAATTTATTTACTCATAAACACATAATTATATATATGTACAAATTATTCTATAAGATATTGCACATTCATTAAATGACTCCTAATGTTAGATGTATGTTTTACAAAAATGTTGTTCTTAATCATACAAGTAAATTATATGAACAAACCTGCTAATCTATGTACAAAATACATGTCTATCTGCTCAATGCATATCTCTGGGATTTCTTCTTTATGTGATTCCTGGAGCTGTTGAAATCCCCTCGTTGGCCAATCAACTTCCAAAGGCTCAGGTATATGAATTGGGTCATTCTTGAAATCTTTATTTCTATCATATGCCTTAAGCCTACAATAAAGTACTGTACAATGTCCACTTCCCATAAAAAAAATATTAGGTACCAAGACGTACTAGTACATGTCAGTGAATGCCATTGTATCATGTATTACAATATTAACAACAGTCCGTATAGTACTATAATTATTACGTATAATTGATGACATAAATATAACTTATATCACATTAATTTATTGAATTTTGATAAAAGAATTGTCGCACTGAGCATCAAAACAATCTCTAGGCATAATCATGCCGGCGTAAACATCCTCCGTCGTCTGCATGGGTGCAGAGCTACGAATTTGTTGAAATATTACAAACGAAAATAACGGCTATGAGGTATGAAACTACAAACCTGTCTATAAGGTCGGCTTTTCTGCCTCTCGTGGTGGCTCCTTTTTTCTTTAACTCGTCCTTGAGTCGAGAGACGGAAAACTTTACGTAAGTTTCTCTTTCCATTTCAGTGTTTACAAGCGTCTAAGTGAAATAAAGCGTTTTAACGTATCCCCCATAACGACATAATTTTTAGAACCGGTAACGGTCGTCGGCGAATACCATTGCGCACGCATCCCGCCGGGTACGCCGATTGAGCCGTAAAATTTTGATATATTCAACCAATAGATTCAAGCTGATGTCATTGGAATTGAATCGAGCTTAGCCGGGTATACCCGACGACGTGCTAAGAATCAAGTGACCCAGCTACAGTACAGTAATGAAAATATTGACCTTCTATTGCAGATCTGTATAAACATTATTCGGCATAGTAATAACCAACATATTTACAAATCATGTTTATTTCACCAGTGTAAAAAACATTATGTCTTTAAAATAAGCAACTCTCGACTACGGTTTCCATGGACGCCAGCTTGAAGCCGCCTTTGTCTATCATGGAGTCATGATGGATGTTAACAACAAACGAACAACGCTAGTTTATGGAAAACAGAACTACTTCAGCTTCTCCATCTTAACTTCCCATAATTTGTGTAGCAATAGTCTATTGATTCGATACGTGAGAATTTATAATCAGTTTTTAAACCTTGGCAGAATACCGATAATAAACTTAATGTTACAATGTATTCACTTTTCTCTTTTAAACTCAGCATTACACAAATATTCTATGGTCGTTATCATAATCTTATTTGCAAATACAACCTGTCATTAAGTTGGATACTCTCTGACGTGTTTCATACCAAATGCAAGGTCGTTCTTTACATACTGATTTTGACTACGGATTACTTTGTTTACCTAGTTAAGCTTGAGAGTTCTCAGTGGGTGTGACCGGTGTAGCTAATCGCAGCTGGTGATTCATCTTTTCTAGCCAGGGATTCACGGTCCGCCCCGCTTCTCAACGACCCTTGGCTGAGTTAGAACAATTTTCGTGTATAACAATTTCCTGCATATGATTGGATGCAGGCCAAGTCCTCTGCATTTAATCATGTTACACCACGTGCAAGACGATGAAATGTGTCAACAACTAGTCATTGTCTTTAAAACACTTCCATTTAATCAGATTTTCATAGTCTCCATGATTGAAAACCTCTCTGGAAAATACATAACATTAATACAACGTTCACGGAACCATATTTCATGAATATGGAAGGAACATTTCTATTATTGGCATACAACTCGTGATTAGACCATAGACATGAATGACTAGTGCTTAGTGTCACTGGATAACTATTATTTCTATAATTTATGTCTACATACAAGATGAATATGTCGACATGCAGGATAATTATGTCAACATGAAACATAACTATGTTGACATGCAAGAAAAATGTAATCAGATAAGAATTTGTATAATATTCGAAAATGATCAAATATCGCCCACATGTGAACTCCAACATGCTAGTCTTCATGCAACTCATTTATGTTGACATGCAAGATCATTATGATGCAAGATCATTATGCAGACATGTAATATATTTATATCCACGTGCAACTTGTTTATGTCAGCATGAAACTTATTTATATTGACATGCAACTTATCTATGACTTGACATGCAACTTATTTATGTTGACATGCAACTTAATTATGTTGACATCTGAGATAAATATGCATGTCGACATATTTATATCGCATGTTGACATAAATAAGTTGCATGTCGACATATTTATCTCGCATGTCAACATACATGTAAATAAGTAGCATGACAACATAAATAATTTAAAAAAAACAAACAAAGAAAACTTTAATGCAAACGAAGGTTTGCATATTAATATGATATAGTGTGGCCCTATAACTTTTGGATTTTTAAAAAAAATTCCTACAAATACTTTGAGTCCCTATTTTAGTTCCAAGGGGGGGGGGTGATTTAATTAAATATGAATCTGCAGTGGTTGATTGATTGATTGAATATTGTTTAACGTCCCTCTCGAGAATATTTCACTGTTATGGAGACGTCACCAATGCCGGTGAAAGGCTGCAAAATTTAGGCCTATGCTCGGCGCTTACGGCCTTTGAGCAGGGAGGGATCTTTATCGTGCCACACCAATCTGATTAAAATACAGATCTCTCAAATAGCGCACAGCGCAGAGATGTGCGCTATTTGAGAGATCTGTATTTTAATCAGATTGGTGCCACACCTACTGTGACACGGGACCTCGGTTTTCGCGGTCTCATCCGAAGAACCGCGCCATTTAGTCGCCTCTTACAATGGCCATAAGCGCTGAGCATAGGCCTAAATTTTGCAGCCCTTCACCGGCAGTGGCGACGTCTCCATATGAGCAAAAGATTCTTGAGAGGGATGTTAAACAATATTTAATCAATCAATCATATAAATACATTTGGGAGATTTTGCACATAAAATTGGGAAAATGGACGAGATTTTGTCAATGGGAGCGAATCCGATATTCAGTCTAACTTTGAGGGAAATAACGGCCCTGCAAGTCATTAGAGTTCTTGTTTTCTACTGTTTTAGAGATACAGGTCGGGGGCGTGGCTCAAGCTATCCCTCTCACCTTGAACCCCGCCCTGTATCTCTGACATAGTAGAAAACCTAAAGTTATTCTCAATATCACATAAATTCACCTTGAGCCATTTCATGCTTATACCATTTCTCTGACCCTGACACGGGACAGTTGACAAGAAAACCTTATGTGCAACAAGAGGCCTTTGGGCCACATCGATCATCTTGGCCCATATCTAAAGATTTTCCCCATACATATTCGTATGTAAAATTTTGATTCCTATTGTGACCCCCAACTTATCCGCGGGGGCCATGGTTTTTTTTATAAACTTGAATCTACACTAAAAAAGATGAAGATCACTAATAGTGATTAATCCCACAACTCCTATAAGCATTACAAAATAGATAGCTGGGCAAACAAGGACTCCTGGACACACCAGAGGTGGGATCAGGTGCCTAGGAGGCGCAAGTATCCCCTGTCGACCGGTCACACCGCCGTGAGCCCTACTTCTTGATCAGTTAAACAGAGTTATCCGTAGTCAAAATCAGTGTGCCAAGAACAGTCTAACAATCGGTATGAAACAAGTCAGACACCATTTGACCCAATGATAGGTTGTATTGGCAAAGTAGATCGTTATAATGACCATAAAATTTGCAAAATGCCGACTTTAAACGAGACTGTTGAAACCCCTGTACCATCAACTTGTTTGTCAGTAGCTTGCCTTGATTCAAAAACTGACTATACGCAGAATGATTTAAGCTCTTGCGTATGGAATCAGTTGAGAGATATAAACACCATATGCAGGTGATAATGGAATATTGCTACATAAATAGGGCTAGAAGTTGACGATGGAGAAGCTGAAGTCATCCCGTTTGTCGTAAAGTTGAGCTGATTGTTTGCCGTTAATATCTACTTTCAATAAAATATCTAAAGTATGAAGCAGAAGTGGATGACTCTATGGTGTCTTTTATTTCGAGCTCACAGGGATATATCGAATTGAGATATGAATGAAAGTTATTATATTGTTAATTGATAAAACGTCATCGACATATCTAAATGTTGTATTGAAGGCCACAGCAAGAGATTTTTTCTTCTCACGTAAAAGTTTTTGAATAAATTCTGCTTCATATGAACAGCTAACAAAGGCGCTCAGTTCATGCCCACAAGAATTGCAACAGACTATTGGAAGACCTGATCACCAAAAACCATGAAAACATTATAAATGAGTAACTCTAGCATATTTTTTATTTCAACTTCAGAGTACTTGTGGAATCAGAATGGTGTTTAACAAAGTAATATTTTTGGATGACTGTCTTGAATTGATCGTGAGGAATGGTCGTGTGAAGTGTTGAAAAATCATACATTTTGATGTTGTTGATTTGAGAAAAGTTTTGCGATTTCAAGTTTACTAACGCTTCTTTAGATTTTTTTAAAAATCCATATTTGAGTTACACCACTTCTGGCATATCTAGTCGCACAGTACGTTTGAAGTTTCTCCTTCACAGCTGTTAATATTTTCAGAAAGCTTTAATGTAAATGTAAACTTTTCTGGCCCTGTGGTTCTTGAGAAGAAGATTTTAAAAGATTTTCCCTAGATATTTGTATGTAAAACTTTGATCCCCTATTGTGGTGCCACCCTACCCATGAGGGCCATGATTTTTACAAACTTGAATCTGCACTATGTCAGGAAGCTTTCATGTAAATATAAACTTTTCTGGTTTGGTAAGAAGAAGATTTTCCATATATATTTGCATGTAAAACTTTGATCCCCTATTGTGGTGGCAACCTACCCCTGGGGACCATGGTTTTAACAAACTTGAATCTGCACTATGTCAGGAAGCTTTCATGTAAATGTAAATTTTTCTGGTTTGGTGGTTCATGAGAAGATCTAAAAAAAAGTTCCTATATATTTTATATGTAAAACTTTGATCCTCTATTGTGGCCCCATCCTATTGCCAGGGACCATGATCTGAACAAACTTGAATCTACTTTATACCAGGAAGCTTTCTGGTAAATCTTCACTCTTATGTCCAGATGGTTCTTGAGAAGAAGACTTTTAAAGATTTTCCCTATATATTCGCATTAAAATTTTCATCCCCTTTTGTGGCCCCATCCTACCCCCGGGGGTCATGATTTTGACAAATTTGAATTTCCACTATGTCAAGAAGCTTTCATGTAAATTTCAACTTTTTTGGCCTAGTGGTTCTTGAAAAGATTTTTGAATGACCCCACCCTATTTTTGCACTTTTGTGATTATCTCCTCTTTGAAGGGGGCATGGTCCTTCATTTGAACAAATGTGAATCCCCTTCACCCAAGGATGATTTGCACCAAGTTTGGTTGAAATTGGCTAAGTGGTTCTGGAGAATAAGTCGAAAGTATGAAAAGTTTACAGACAGATGGACAGACAGAGGCCTTTGATATTTTGGTATGTGGGTATACCATGGTATGAGAGTGTGTCACATACCATTTTAATGACCTTTGATGTAAAGGTCAAATGACAGAGTTTTGGGGCATTTTTTTTTTTGTCTGGACCATAACTTTTTTGTCTTTTGCTTTTGATATGTTTATATTACCATCATTATGTTCACAACATATCACATGCTGGTTGAAGCACAAATACATATACATGTACTTAGGTGAATCTTATGTATCATAACTCTTAATTTTCCACTTTAAAAGATCACATCTCTAAAAATGTTTTTAAAAAAACTATGGAAAATGGAAGGGGACACACCAGTTTCAGTGTTCCTAGTTTATATTATAGTTATAAACAAGAGAAAAATATAAATCATGCTAAATTAAACATTAATTCTGTTGGGGGAAATAAGATGGTCAATGAAGTGTTTGTAAACAGTACCATCAGAATACACTCAGTACTTATTCTCAACAGTACCATCACAATACACTCAGTATTCATCTTAGAACAGTACCATCACAATACACTCAGTATTTATCCTAGAACAGTACCATCACAATACACTCAGTACTTATCTTGGAACAGTACCATCACAATCACACAGTACTTATCCTAGAACAGTACCATCACAATACACTCAGTACTTATCTTGGAACAGTACCATCACAATACACTCAGTACTTATCCTAGAACATTCCCATCACAATATACTCAGTATTCATCTTAGAACAGTACCATTATAATACACTCAGTACTTATCTTAGAACAGTACCATTACAATACACTCAGTATTTATCTTAGAACAGTACCATTACAATACACTCAGTACTTATCTTAGAACAGTACCATCACAATACACTCAGTACTTATCCTAGAACAGTACCATCACAATACACTCAGTACTTATCCTAGAACAGTACCATCACAATACACTCAGTACTTATCCTAGAACAGGACCATCACAATACACTCAGTACTTATCTTAGAACAGTACCATTACAATACACTCAGTACTTATCCTAGAACAGTACCATCACAATACACTCAGTATTTATCCTAGAACAGTACCATTACAATACACTCAGTACTTATCCTAGAACAGTACCATCACAATACACTCAGTACTTATCTTAGAACAGTACCATCACAATACACTCAGTACTTATCTTAGAACAGTATCATCACAATACACTCAGTACTTATCCTAGAACAGTACCATCACAATACACTCAGTACTTATCTTGGAACAGTACCATCACAATACACTCAGTACTTATCCTAGAACATTCCCATCACAATATACTCAGTATTCATCTTAGAACAGTACCATTATAATACACTCAGTACTTATCTTAGAACAGTACCATTACAATACACTCAGTATTTATCTTAGAACAGTACCATTACAATACACTCAGTACTTATCCTAGAACAGTACCATCACAATACACTCAGTACTTATCCTAGAACAGTACCATCACAATACACTCAGTACTTATCCTAGAAC
This sequence comes from Ostrea edulis, assembly GCF_947568905.1. Taxonomy (NCBI): domain Eukaryota; kingdom Metazoa; phylum Mollusca; class Bivalvia; order Ostreida; family Ostreidae; genus Ostrea; species Ostrea edulis. Next base: position 31,049,583 of record NC_079169.1, read on the forward strand.
AGGACCATCACAATACACTCAGTACTTATCTTAGAACAGTACCATTACAATACACTCAGTACTTATCCTAGAACAGTACCATCACAATACACTCAGTATTTATCCTAGAACAGTACCATTACAATACACTCAGTACTTATCCTAGAACAGTACCATCACAATACACTCAGTACTTATCTTAGAACAGTACCATCACAATACACTCAGTACTTATCTTGGAACAGTATCATCACAATACACTCAGTACTTATCCTAGAACAGTACCATTACAATACACTCAGTACTTATCCTAGAACAGTACCATTGCAATACACTTAGTACTTATCTTAGAACAGTACCATCACAATACACTCAGTACTTATCTTAGAACAGTACGATTACAATACACTCAGTACTTATCCTAGAACAGTACCATCACAATACACTCAGTATTTATCCTAGAACAGTACCATCACAATACACACAGTACTTATCTTAGAACAGTACCATCACAATACAATCAGTACTTATCCTAGAACAGTACCATTACAATACACTCAGTACTTATCCTAGAACAGTACCATTACAATACACTCAGTACTTATCCTAGAACAGTACCATCACAATACACTCAGTACTTATCTTAGAACAGTACCATCACAATACGCTCAGTACTTATCTTAGAACAGTGCCATTATAATACATACAGTACTTATCCTAGAACAGTACCATTACAATACACTCAGTACTTATCCTAGAACAGTACCATTACAATACACACAGTACTTATCCTAGAACAGTACCATCACAATACACTCAGTACTTATCTTAGAACAGTACCATCACAATACACTCAGTACTTATCTTGGAACAGTACCATCACAATCACACAGTACTTATCTTAGAACAGTACCATCACAATCACACAGTACTTATCTTAGAACAGTTCCATTACAATACACTCAGTACTTATCTTGGAACAGTACCATCACAATCACACAGTACTTATCTTAGAACAGTACCATCACAATACACTCAGTACTTATCTTAGAACAGTACCATCACAATCACACAGTACTTATCTTAGAACAGTACCATCACAATACACTCAGTACTTATCTTAGAACAGTTCCATTACAATATACTCAGTACTTATCCTAGAACAGTGTGCACTATTGTGGTCTCTGAAGAAACTGAAACATTGACAGAACACAAAATGGGGTTGAAGACATTTTTAATAGTCCACAACTTGAATATAAAACAAAGGAAGACGACTGCAATCAATATGGATGCATAGCACATACTTAATGGCAAAACAAAATATCAACTAGTTATCATTAACACAACTGGGATGACTTGACAGAGAAATGGGTTCACAAGCTAAGCACCAATTATACATAACACAGACATGTATATTTCAATTCACAGCAAACAGGAATTTTTTTCTGCAAAACGTTTGGCATAGACAAAATAAAGATTCTTTCATAAAAAAATATATAATTCAATCAGTACTAAAAAAAGGAATTATTGCCTGAAAACTAATCTGATTAAAATTAGATCCTATGATCCACTCACGTAGATCACTATACTAGTATAGGAATCTACGTGAGCGGATCATAGGATCTGATTTTAACCAGATTGGCCTGAAAACCTGATATGGCAAGACTCTTCATTGGAATACCAAAACTGTTTGGAATGTAATTAGAGGATGATGATGATGAGATTCTTGTGGAGTCGAGATTGAACTACTGTAGAGTAGTACTCTCAGATCGTATTCTGGGGCTATAGTCTACTAACTACTTACCGTATTCTATGTTACAGCACACAACCTACTGACAGTTTTAAACAGTTAAAATATCATTTTGAAGTCTAAAAAGTGACATTTACATGAATTATATACATCTACATGAGATACTAGCTAGTGTATACTTTTGATCATCAAAAGGTAAAATACTTAAAATAAAAAGATGTGAATACTGTTTTAAATACTAGTAAACAAAATAAGAGATTTTAAATCCTGACACATCTAAAGAACATTCTATTTCTTTATTGCTCAGCACCAGATGAAAATGATCTTCCATTAACACACCATTATAGCTGACTGAACACGCCTTTTAAGTAAACATCAGTTGATAAAAAAAATTGTACCTATTTTGAGGTTCTCGTCAACTTCTCTGACAAGATGAAAATAATTCCGATAAAAAAAGTTGAACCATTTCTTTTACTGAGTATAATACCCCAAAATCTATCCACAAAAAAAAAGTCTGACACAATGCATTTACTAACAATTTATCACAAAGGCCTGAATAATTTTACGCCATTTAAAATTAAAGACACAATTTATAAAAAAAACTTGATCCTGAAAATTAGAATTGACAGATTATTTGTGGTTCCTTGTCTCTGGTTACATAAAACAAGCCCGAATAAAATTAGTATATACAATGTATAGATGTACACATGTACACAAATCAATGCAAGTATGGAAAACAATTACAGTAAAACATGGTTATAGCAAACCTCCTGGGCAGCAAACAAAGTTCGTTAAAAATATCACTTCGCAATAAGCATAAGTTCGCTATAAGAGAGTTCATTATAAGCATCTTTTACTGTACTAGTATTGTACAGTAACACTATCCAGTGTCAGCATTAACACTGACTTCAAACGATCTCAACACACTATTTAAATAATCTCAAATACAGAGAGTCTTTGGCACACCACAGTTAGTTATAACCTGAGATATTCATTCAATGAAGTATAAAATCAGTTTGATGATGGCTCTTAATTACTGCCACAGTAAATAGCTCTAATATATTTCACTATAGAAACACAGAGGATTTAATAAAACCAAAATCACTCATAAAACCCTTCTTTATCTAACCAGTAATTATGAGATGTGTAGTAAGATGAAGGGGGGGGGGGGGGGGGGGGGGGGTGGGGGTACAATAACAGATATTCAGGAAGAATGTAAAGGAAATACATAATCTAGAATACAGAGACTGTTCTGAATACATGGCAGATTTGGAATTACTTTGTACTTGGACAAATCAATAGCTTACATACTGTATGTACAGGTACATCAACAAGAACATATATAAACAACATTTCTACAAAATCTACCACAATAATCTTAACTTGACACGACCAACCCTTTTCATTCCCTCAGTTTATAAAAAAAAAACCTGCAAAGGATCACTATATTTTGTCTGTGAGATGAAGCCTTTGTGGTGCCACACATGTCAACCAACAGGTAAACCAGGCTCCACGCCCATAAACTGAGAGTAGACTCGAGTCAACAATTACATAATCATTCTCGACTTGTTAAACTCACACAAATACTTTACTGACAATTTGAATCATTTCAAAATCTATTCTCCTCATGAATTTTACCGAATTTAAATAACAATATTTTATGGTTTTGATTGAACTGAAAATCTGACTTTTTAGTCTATTCACAGCTTATGGTCAATTTGTATTTTTCTCATGTACTGTGTTAGAACTTTTAGATCCTCAAGAACACAAATTATAATACAGCTTTTCTACAAACTAAATGACGAACCTGACTTTGTGCAAGCAAGTCTATCATATCCACTAAAAAAATTAATGCCCTATACTTTGAAGCACTGCCCCCATTCTTACATGAAAGGATTAAATCGCCATTATTGAACAATATATAATGACTTTGATGTCAGAGCTCATCAAAGCTGGTCTCCAGTTCCCCATCACATCAGTGAAATATCTAGTAAAATATAATACCTTAACCGTGCAAATCTCACATGTACAAGAAAGCAAAAAGTGAAATACACATAGAAACTAAAAAAAAAGCTACTGATAGTGTACAGATTTAATCATCCACAGCACTGTGAACAGTGAATTGGGAAACTTTCCTCTGCAGTATCCCATGTTCAGGGATGATTTCAGATATTGATAGTCTACAGATTTACTCATCCACAGCAGTGTGAACAGTGAATCGGGAAACTTTCCTCTCTAATATCCCAGGTTCAGGGATGATTTCAGATTGTAACAAATCCTCCCTCTCCGGCTCCTTAAAGCTCAGAGTTTTAACGGAGTTACTGGGCTTTCTTTTTGTTCCTGAAAACACAAAGACGGCCTCGCTTTCTTTGGCATATAGTTCCCCGGAGCCACTGGAGGTGCGCTTGAGGAGGTTTCCATTGTTTTTACTGGTTGGTGATATGTTGGAGGCAGCGGGATTACTAAAGGACCTCGACACAGAGGGCCTGCTCGTAAAGGCATTCCTAACCATGTTCCACCTCGTCTTACTGCTAGGAATGGCCGCCATGCTGCTCGGTTGTATAACATATCTGTAAGAATTTCAAAGAAGTCTATAGGTAATGCTCATTTGATATGTCACTGCATAACATTAACATTACAATATGATACAACTGCAACTCAGGTGCAGTTTCCATGGAAATGAACTCTGTAGAGAACTTACACAATGTCCCCCACTCGGAGCTTTCTCATGGGAGTCGGGTTCAGGATGACATAAGATATTGTGTTGGCTGACGAGTCTGTATCCGCTGAAAAACAACAATTTCGGTTCAACATTTTCAATATTGTATAGAACCTCATTTTCACTGCAGTTTCATTTTCACGGTAAGCCTGATATTAAAACAGTAGTAAAAATAACCTAATCAGAATATTTGTACAGAATTGTCATAATTTAAAAAGCATGAAAATAGATTTTGAAAAGAAATTATGCAAGAGTATTTATTTTTCAGTATCTTTATGTGCACTGGTTATAATTTGCCTTGAGTGTATATTTCAGCATATTGATGACTATCATAAAACTGGAGGAAACTGACAAATCAATATACATGTAATAGAGGAAATATTACAAACATACAGTTCATATTTCTGAAATTCTTTTATGACTGGTCTTTTATATTCTGGGCCAGTATACAATTTTACAGTTTTACAAAGCAATTTATGACAAAACTGCAAGTCTTAAATTGTATGTAAAGTTGGTCATAAGTCGTATGTTCTTTTGTAAAACACACTCCTGCATATCAACCATTGTTAGCACATTAGCAATTACTTTGTATTACACTATTGATAAGGTTTTATTAAGAATTCCAATGTTTGAATATATCTATGAAAATCTAAAGAGGCACATGGGTCACATTGCTCACCTTGGCCCATATTTAAAGATTTTCCCTATATATTTGCATGTAAAACTTTGATCCCTATTGTGGCCCCAACCTACCCCGGGGGCCATGATATTTACAAAATTGAATCTGCATTATGTCAGGAAGCTTTCATGTAAATGTAAATTTCTTTGGCCCAATGGTTCTTGAAAAGAAGATTTTTAAACATTTTCTCTATATATTTGTATGTAAAACTTTGATCCCCTATTGTGACCCCACCCTTCCCCCGGAGGGCATGATTTTAACAAACTTGAATCTGTACTATGTCAGGAAGCCTTTATGTAAATGAAAAACTTTCTGGCCCAGTGATTCTTCAAATGAAGATTTTTTAATGATTTTCCCTATATTTTGTATGTAAAACTTTGATCCCCTATTGCGACCCCACCCTACTCCCGGGGGCCATGAATTTAACAAAATTAACTCTGCACTATGTCAGGAAGTTTTCATATAAATGTAAACTTTTCTGGCCCAGTGACTCTTGAGAAGATTTTCCCCATGTATTTGCATGTAAAACTTTGATCCCCTATTGTGGCCCCAACCTACCCCTGGGGGTCATGGTTTTAACAAACTTGAATCTGCACTATGTCAGGAAGCTTTCATGTAAATTTTAGCTCTTCTGGCCGAATGGTTCTAGAAAAGAGGATTTTTAAATGACCCCAACCCTAGTTTTGCATTTTTGTGATTATCTCCCATTTTTGAGGGGGGCATGGCCCTTCATTTAAGGTATTCCAAGTATAATGAAAGAATAATGAACAATTTTGAAGGATTCAGATCAACATAAAACTTTATTGTTAAATAATGATGAAAGTGAAGCAGATGAAATTCATATGACTGGTAAATGATTAGAAGCTGACCTTTTTGCACTTAAGGCTTTTTGAAAGAGTTGTCTGCCCTTTGTAAAAATAAGAAAAATCTAATTTTCTAAAAATGTGTGTGGTCAATGATTAAATTTATTTCATATTTTCATAAAAAGAAAGTGTATGTAACTTTCTACCAAGAGATTAGTATGAATATATAATCTGTTTTTAAAATATTGTAATAAAAGATGCTTTTCCCATATACTTCAATGTTAAATTCTAGTTGAAATATATCAAGCAGTAAACAAAATTTTGAAAATTCCTACCGTGGGTTATTTTTATTTGATGAACCCTTCAAAATGATACCATGATTGAAAATATTCCACCATCCATTTATTAGATATGAAATATGGTCATTATACATTGAATACCTTAAACAACTTGAAAGCCCTTCACCCAAGGATGTTTTTTGTCAAGTTTGGTCAAAATTGACCCAGTGGTTCTGGAGAAGAAGTCGAAAATGTAAAAAGTTTACAAACTGATAGACGACAGACAACAGGCAATCAGAAAAGCTCACTTGAGCTTTCAGCTCAGATGAGCTAAAAAGTATTCCTTATTGGGAACACTTAGCACCTGTATGATGTCAGGATTAGGATCTGCATATAAAAGGTGGTAAGCCTGTAATCACTATCTGTTAGATGGTATAATTATTCTATACTTATAAGATGTTCATTATTTTGCCAGATGGTTAGGGTCTGACAAAATATTAAGTGAAATTTTCGACTTATTCACATTTGCATGATAGTACATGTATTTAAGCTAAACAAATTTAATTTTATGTTGTGCTAAATAATTGTTAATTTCACTCCAAATTCCTGCAAAGTTCCCAAAACATTTTTCATAGCATATTGTACTTTTCCCAGTCTAAAGCTTACTTTTCTGCACTGGTCCAATCATTTTTCCCTTTACCAATTCTATCTGTTCACTAAAATGCTCATATACTTTTTTTTTAAAAAAATGCTGAATTTCAGAGAACATTTCTCCTTTACTGTATTTGCTCCATATAGTAGTCCCTATCAGCCATATGTAAGCAGGCTAAGCATAGGGAGATTGTTAGCAAACAATGTTTTCGGAATATACATGTAGTACATTGTGTTTGGTCACTGCATGGGTTAATATCAGTTAGTAGTGCAAGCAAAACTTTAAACCTCAGGGTTTTTTCTGGTGAAAGATTGTTTAGTTATCCTCTGCATCTGACATCAAAATATTATCTCTAATACAAATAAGTGTATATAATACATGTGTACATGTAAATATAATTTATTCTGGAAATACTATTGAATATTGTTACCATATTATCATTATACTTTAGTAACATAACACATACATTATATGTACCTGTATTATTTTGGAAAACTAATGTACAGTGCTTCCTCGATATATTGCGCCCCCCTCCCCCCTGTTATAGAACAGATTTCTCCCTGTGTTAACACCCCCATTATATAATGCCAACTCTGCATAATGCCATATGCCACTGATTTCACAAACAAATGTTCAAATTTTATGGGGTTTGCCCTCAATATTAATGCCAATATTACCTAACACCTATAATCACACCTGTACTGTGAGAGTGGTGCGTGGAAGTGCAACAGGCTGGACAACGTATTCAGGTGGTTAAGTTAATTACGAATAATTGCTGCATAAAACATACGATTATCTAAATGTTTATACAGAATGTAGCCCTAATAAATTACGTGACTGAAATTTTTTTTGACTGCTCAGTAAATTGTCAGTACCAGTGAATTTATTGTATTGTCACCCCCACTTTATGGCCCAAATTGGTCTTGAACAAAACTTGGCAGTATATATTGAAGGAGCACTGTATTTATAAAAAAACAAGATGTGTTTGTGAAACACAAATGCCCCCGATAATGGCCAATTCCGAAGATGGCCAAGGTCACAAGGGCAAATATCTTGGTACCAGTAGAAAGATCTTGTCAAAAGTGCTCATGTACAATATGAAAGCTCTAATATTTACCATTTAGAAGTTTTGACCAATGTAAAAAAAAAATTAAAAGTAGGTCAAATGTCAAGGTCAAAAGGTTCAATACCCACGGAAAGGTCTGGTCACAAGGAATACTCATGTGAAATATCTAAGCTCTATCACTTACTGTTCAAAAGTTATCAGCAAGGTTAAAGTTTTCAAAAAGTAGGTCAAACTCCAAGGTCAAGGTCACGGGGTCAAAAATGTTGGTACCCACGGAAAGGTCTTGTCACAAGGAATACTCATGTGAAATATCAAAGCTCTATCACTTATTATTCAAAAGTTATTAGCAAGGTTAAAGTTTTCAAAAAGTAGGTCAAACTCCAAGGTCAAGGTCACGGGGTAAAAAATGTTGGTACCCACGGAAAGGTCTGGTCACAAGGAATACTCATGTGAAATATCAAAGCTCTATCACTTATTGTTCAAAAGTTATTAGCAAGGTTAAAGTTTTCAAAAAGTAGGTCAAACTCCAAGGTCAAGGTCACGGGGTAAAAAATGTTGGTACCCACGGAAAGGTCTTGTCACAAGGAATACTCATGTGAAATATCAAAGCTCTATCACTTATTGTTCAAAAGTTATTAGCAAGGTTAAAGTTTCAGACAGAATGACAGACAGGACAAAAACAATATGCCCCCCAATCTTCGATCTCGGGGGCATAAATATTTTAGAGAAAGTGCTTGGACTACATTGTTGTATTTAGAAATAAGTGCAGCACATGTATCAGTGATTGGTGTACAGAGAGTGTGTAGAAAGAATGTTAAACATTACATTCCGTGTTCTAAATCTTTATCAATATACAAATTCAACACACATAAACGTTAATTTTTTTTACCAAGAATTACCTTAAAAAAAGAGAGAACAGTTTTGAAAAAAAAAATGTTTTCTTCAGTTAAAACCTATCATAAATAAGATTTCTCAAGTTATTTAATGGAAAGTCCTAAATAGTGTGTTGATACTTAGAGATAAGCCTGCCTAAAGTCTAACAAGAGGCCCATGGGCCACATCGCTCACCTGAGTCACCCTGGCTCATATTTAAAGATTTTTCCTATATATTCGCATGTAAATCTTTGATCCCCTATTGTGGCCCCAACCTACTCTTGGGGGCCATGATTTTTTCAAAATTGAACCTGGACTATATCAGAAAGCTTTCATGTGAATGTAAACTTTTCTGGCCCAGTGATTTTTCAGAAGAAGATTTTTAATGATTTTCCCTATATATTTGTATGTAAAACTTTGATCCCCTATTGTGGCCCCATCATACCCCTGGGGGTCATGATTTTAACAAACTTGAATCTGCACTATATCAGGAAGCTTTCATGTAAATCTCAATCTTTTCTGGCCCAGTGGTTCTTGAGAGGAAGATTTTTAAATGACCCCACTCTATTTTTGCATTTTTGTGATTATCTCTCCTTTGAAAGGAACATGGCCCTTCATTTGAACAAACTTGAAAGCCCTTCACCCAAGGATGCTTTTGGCCAAGTTTGGTTGAAATTGGCCCAGTGGTTCTGGAGAAGAAGTCGAAAATGTAAAAAGTTAACAGACAGACAGACAACATGCGATCAGAAAAGCTCACTTGAGCTTTCAGCTCAGGTGAGCTAAAAGATCACAGAATTGTTGTATATTATACATAGTATTATACATACTATATTATATATAGTGCATTCTTTACAATACAAAGTGTACTTCCAGGCATTAAGAGTACGAAAATTGCTTGTTACTTACTGAAATCATCACCTGTAAACACACAGTACCCACATAAAGCAGACATTCATAATTTACAGGTATGCACGACATATTAACAATCAGGTGTAGAAACTTGATCCTACACATGATATTTTATCTCATATACAGCCCCTACATTTTTTATACACTGCAAATGAAGTTGGGGGAGAGTATATAAAGGGAGTCAATCTGTGTCTTTTAAACTGTCTGTCTGTACAGGTATGCAAGACAGATCAATGATTAGGTATGAGAACTTGGTCCTACTGATATTTTACTTCACATACAGCTATTACATTTTTATGTCTGCACAATTGTGTCTGGGTAATACTCGTACTATACATAAAGACTGCTTTGGATCCGAGAGAGTGTAATGACTAACTGAGAGTCATTTGTATTAGATCAAAGTAAATGGGAGGGGAAAAAATTTAAATTGGATTTCTGATTCTACCTTGTTACCAAAGATATAAAGCTGACACCTGATATAGAGGTCACTTAGATCTGTAAGCCATGTTTTGGAATGTGGGCAAGGTCAAAGCCACTTAATGAAAAGGAACAAAATTTCCAACCATATTTAAAGCAAAGAAACTGCACAATCGTATATTACACAAAGGCTGATTGAAACCTGTCTGAGGCACAATCCTTGGCCAAGGTCATTTTGAGGCTACTGAGGAAAAATTGTCAAAATTTTTGTTCCATTGATATATTTCTGATTTTAGAGAAATCTTATATACCAATACTTGATCCAAAGGTTGCTTTTGAATAATCATCTGTCTTGATCATCCACCTCAGTCATTTGTGACAGGTCAAGGTCACAGGAATTAGAATCATATTCTGGTTTGTAACTATGTTACGCAGGTTTATAGAAGTTTGTATGAATGTGGTATATAACTATTCTGTGTTTCAAATATGTCCCCGTTTTGATGAGCCCCATTAGGGTATTTGACACATTGGGACATTAAAATCAAATGAAAACTCCCATCTCCATTCCAACAGTATGCACCAATCACCAACATTCCATATTAATAAATAACTACGTGAAATATTTGAAAACCAAACAGTGGAGCATTCCTCAGAACACAATGACGCCCAGCCCTGCAGCGAAACAGCAGTAACTTCACACAGCAGGGACCGACTCTTACCATAATCAGACGCTTTCATGCCTAGATTCACGAGTCGGCTCTTGACAAGTGCTGCTAAGTCTGCCGTCTCTTTCTCTGCCTTTTTATTGGACGACTTGGAGAACAACCCTCCTCCGCTCATCTTGGTGGAGAACTTCCTGTCATCACACTCATGGTGGTTGTTGTTCTTATTGTCCGTCTGAGGAAGGAATGGGCACCAAAATAAAACTTTAAACATCATTTTTACATTCAGTTACTGCTAGAACTTTTAAAAGGCATTCAATGTGTAATGAAAGGAGACTGAATAAATTTGAATAATTTAAATCAAGATAAATGTTTGTAGTTAAATAATAATTAATGTGAAATAGATCAAATTCACATGAGTGGTAAATGATTAGAAGCTGATCTTTTTGCACTAAAACGTTTTGGAAGAGTTATTGCCCTTGAAATGTTTTTTGAAAAATTAATTCTCTAAACATATATGTGGTAAACTATTAATTTTATTTCATACTTTTATAAAGAGAAAATTTATGTAACTTTTTATCAAGAGATATTAATGAAAATACAATTTCTTTTAAATTTTTTGTTGTTGATAAAACATGCTCTTCCCATAGACCTCAATGTAAAATTCAAGGTGAAATAAATCAAGCAGAAATCAAAATTTTGCAAATTCCTATTGTGGGTTATTTTTATTTCATAAACCCTTCAAAAAGACCCCATGATTACCAAAGTCATATTTCATTTGTTAGAAATGAAAAATATTTATTACACATTCAATACCTAAACAAAGACTAAAACATATATACACCAATACAAGAACAATTTTCACAGGTATTTTTAGACTGAACATCACAGAATTAACACTAAAAATCAACTCTTTTCAAATTAATTTCATAGTATTGTATGTATTTGTATTTCACAGTATTGTATGTATTCTGTATTTCACAGTATTGTATGTATTCTGTATTTCACAGTATTGTATGTATTCTGTATTTCACAGTATTGTATGTATTCTGTATTCCATTAGTATTGTATGTATTCTGTATTTCACAGTATTGTATGTATTCTGTATTTCACAGTATTGTATGTAATCTGTATTTCACAGTATTGTATGTATTCTGTATTCCATTAGTATTGTATATATTCTGTACAGTACTCACACTATGGACTGCTGTCATAGGATCCACATTCTCCTCTGTTCTATAAATAGCAATAGGGATTTCCCCTGTGGTTGTTGCCATGGCAGTATAGAGATCCCCATAAGTGCTATATCTTGCATAGGTCATACGCTGAACCCTGACCTGTAAAAGTTTGAATATGATGCAAGCAGAAGAAAACAGAAACGCCATACATAATCATATCACAAATAGCAAACCATCCCATTTCCATTCCGCCAAGAAAATTAACAGCATACGGCTTCTGTTGTATGAAATTGTCCATAATTTCAGCTATTTTAACTTAACAAGACTTGAAATTTAACAAGACTTGAAATTTATCAGCAGAAATTAATTCCACTTACACTTGAGAGATGACCTGAGTTCTCTTCAGCATCAATGCCCAACAACAACCTGACTAGTGTGATTAAATATCCCTTTACAAAGGTCTGAAAAATAAAGCAAAACACCATTCCTTACAACCAATTATATTTCCTAAAGTACAGGTGTAACGAAGCTAAAGTACAGGTGTAACGAAGCTAAATTACAGGTGTAACGAAGCTAAATCACAGACAGTATTAATTATATACAGCATCCTCAAAATGTAACAGTGCAGAGACTTCATGCAAAAAATTCTAACTCTAATGCCGAATCATTTCATCAAATTCTAACTCAAATGCCGAATAATTTCATCAAATTCTAACTCAAATGCCGAATAATTTCATCAAATTCTGACTCTAATGCCGAATCATTTCATCAAATTCTGACTCTAATGCCGAATCATTTCATCGTTGTACCTTTTTCTAGAGCTTGATATACAAAAGGTGTGTGTAATATTACCTTTAATATAGAGAAGATGTGTAGTTCTTATTATCTGATAGTATAAATGTGTATTTCTTATTATCTGATAGTTTAAATGTGTATTTCTTATTGCATAATAGTGTACATATGTAGACATGTATTATTAGACACATAGTCATTCATGGACTGGGTATGGGATGGTACCTGGTTATTAATGTCATAATAGTGTACATATGTAGACATGTATTATTAGACACATAGTCATTCATGGACTGGGTATGGGATGGTACCTGGTTAATAATGTCATACCCCATGAGGTGAAGCACAGCTGGGTGTGAAATTCATGAAGCAGGTATCATCTGTACCTGTTCAATAAATGACCATGTAACAAATTTACTCCACTGATGGCCACATCAGGGTGTCAAGCCACTTTTGGTCCAAAAAATATAGGATTATAGGAATTTTTTTTGCAGGTTATAGGGCAAATATAGGAATTTTTACAGCAGATTTTGAGGAATAAATAGGGTTTCCATTAAAGAATTTGTATAAAAGTTTATTGTTTCTGCATAAAAATCTAGCAAGCATAGTGTCTTACTGGAGAAGAAATATTATTAACATAAACAAAGACAAAATCCTTTCAGATGTTGACAGTTTTCCACCCAATAAACATTACTTACACAATATACCTTCCCTTCATGTGACTAATGTAAATCAATCATTAGCCAGCATTTCATGAAATAAAAAAACAATCCGAGGTGGGGTAATACTTATTACCCGATAGTGTAGATGTCAATTTCTTATTACAATGTACCTGACAGAAAAGATATGCATTTCTCATAATTTGATAAATAAATGAATCTCTCTGTTTACCTGATAGAGAAGACTGTTAAGCATACTGGCACTGAATACTTGTCCCGCAGCGAATGGTTGACGAAAAATGTGGGAAAGAGCAGAACTCATTTTCCCATTCACAACCTAAAAATATTGTAACAAAAATGGTTGGTTGTACATGTATATTGTTTACGTGAATGTTTCACTCAATGGAAATTTATATATGATGATATATTCATCATTTAGTGATTTAAAAATTATCTGAATATCAAAACAAAGGATTAATTTGCCTCATTCCCAGGAGACACCTACCTTCTACAGCCTCATCACCTGGAGACACCTACCTTCTACAGCCTCATCACCTGGAGACACCTACCTTCTACAGCCTCATCACCTGGAGACACCTACCTTCTAGAGCCTCATCACCTGGAAACACCTACATTCTAGAGCCTCATTACTTGGGAACACCTACCTTCTATAGCCTCATCACCAGGAGACAACTACGTTCTATAACCTCATTCCCAGGAGACACCTACGTTCTATAACCTTATTCCCAGGAGACACCTACGTTCTATGGTATCAGGAGAACTCGTACCCAGAAATTTGGGTACGAGTTCTCCTGGAGAGGTTGTACCCCGGTACGACTTCTCCAGGAGAACTCGTATCCGGGAACGAGTTCTCCAAAAGAAGTCATACCCATCAATATCTGGGTATGAGTTCTCCTGGAGAAAAACTTGTCAATTGTATTATAAAAATCTGGGTACGAGTTCCCCTGCAGAGAAAACTTTGTCATTTCTGTCATAAAAATCTGGGTACGAGTTCTCCCGGAGAAAAAAAATAAATTGGATTCTCCGGGAGAAAAACTATGTCTTTTTTGTCATATAGGCCCTAAATTCTGGCAAGAGTTCTCCTGGAGAAAAAGTCTGTCATTATATAGTAATCAAAATTTTTATACGAGTTTATCTCATTAAGAATTGAACCATTTTTAGGTATTGGAATCTGTGTACAATTTCTCCTTGAAAAAATCGAGGATTTCATAATTCATACGTAATTTACTATGAACATGCCTTTCAATTGAATAAAAAAAGTAAATACAATGATCATACTTGTTTGTTGTTTTGTTTTTCATTGGAATTGCTGTTTGGCTTGAGACGATAATTAGTATAATTATTGCAATTAAACACCAATTTTAAACCTGGGACATTATATTTTTATAGCGTACCTCTATTCTCCGGCACATGGAGGAGAACTCGTACCTAGATTTATATGACAAAATGATGAAGTTTTTCACCAGGAGAACTCGTACCCAAATTTTTATAATACAATTGACAAGTTTTTTCTTTAGGAGAACTCGTACCCACATTTCTATTTGATAAAATGACAAAGCTTTTCTCCAGGAGAACTGGTACCCAGATATTGATGGGTACGACTTCTCTTGGAGAACTCGTACCCAAATTTCTGGGTACGGGTTCTCCTGGGTACGAGTTCTCCAGAAGTCCGTTTTTTAACTTCATTACTTGGGGACACCTACCTTCTGCAGCCTGGAGTCCTGTTTCGCATAGTGAGTACTATTGGCATGGAACTGCATGAATCTTATACTGGTGGCTTGGCTCAACTCAGTGATGATATTCGTGTTTGGAAACAATCTATATAATATACACAGAAAAAAAACTTCAATATGTTGCATGACTACCCTGACATAAAACTTGTTAGAGCAAAATTATTTCCAGGAAAACGTTGTACAGTACAATCAGTTGTATAAACACCTACTTGAGAATGGTCTGCACTGCTACAATAGTCTCCGAGTCCACCATAGTCTCCTCCATGTTTTCCCGCATAGCATCATGATTGACCACCACCAAGTGACTGACCTTGTTTATTCCAGCCAGCAACAGGTCATCAATGCTAAAAATAGAAGTTTAACGTTATTTGCATCACAATGAGGTGCTATTATTTTCTAATCCCGTTTAACAATAGTTACAGTCTGTGGGGCGATAAAAAGTACTCTACACACTATAGAAAGTTTAACTGGCAAATCCTGTTTAACAATATTTACAGTCTGTAGGGAGATAGAAAGTATCCTGTTTAACAATAGTTACAGTCTGTGGGGAGATAAAAAGTACTCTACACACTATAGAAAGTTTGACTGACAAATTTTGATCAGTGTTAAAGTTGAAGACAAGATGAAAAAATGGACAAAAAGGTCAACATATCCCGTAATACCGATCTAGGGGGCTGAAAATGGCATACAAGATATTTAACCTTATGAAATTTCTACATCAAATACTTTCTTCGATCTTAATTTGGACACTTATTTTTTGTCCAGAGTGCTAATGTGAAAAGACTTATCATCAGTTAATTTCCTTAATCTTGAATCCAGGAGCTTAAAAATCTACACAATAAAGTTTTGTATTCATTGTACACATGTATTACCTTTCCATGAAATATGAAATTAGATATAGCAGTTTCTGAATTATTGAACAGAGGAGTACACTTTCTAGTTTCATTTGTGTATCAGTGATCATGACAACAATTAAATTTTTTGCATGCAAGGCATCAAATATTCAGATTTTCCAGGAAATACATACCAAGAAATCTTCCCTTTCATCCAGTAAACCAAAGGAAAATGTCCAATAGAACTGAGAAACATGTCGTCCGGGCTGTAAAACAGAGCATTACAAAAGTGTTAGAAACATATCGTCCAAGCTGTAAAACAGAACACTACAAAAATGTTAAAATTGCCTCTGTGAAAACAAGAAAATTTTATATATTGAACCCATTGTTATACCAAGGTACATGTAATTCTTTTCCTGACAATGCAAAAATACACACATTTTCTGGTAAACTGCAAGAATTTATACTTGTTTATTCATCTGCTGTGTCACGGGAGCTCGGGTTTTAAGGTTTTTGGTTATAGCAAAGTAACATTCTAATAGTTTCCACAAGCTGTTACTACTGCACAGTCTATCCTCAAGTACGTTACCAGAACATACACTAAAATTATCCAGCAGGCCTCCGATTTCTACCACTGACCTTTGGTATCTTGAACATCGATATCTCGAATACCATGGAAATGTTGAAAGTGAACATTTTCTTTATGCATTTAAGCCTCAATATCTTGAATTCTTGGATATTTTGAGAAAAAATTTCTTGGTCCCATCAAGTTTGAGATAACGAGGTTGGACTGTATAACAGGACTTTACCAAATTTGTCTTTCTATCATGAACAGTACACACATGAAACTCACCTGTCTTCCAGAAGCAATATGATTGGACTCAGCGAGTTTCTACTGATGAAATGAGACCTGAGAGGTACAATAAAGTTATGGATCCCGGCACAAGCATGTTCCACTGCCAGAATAATCAGCTGACCCTGCCAGCGGTCATCATTCGCATTCTTGTACGTGCAGTGTTCACAGTTCTGAAGAATATGACACATGGCAAGAAGTAAAGGCTGTTCCTATAGCTAAGGAAATATTACTGGTAGCTAGATTGAATAGATCATTTACTGACAGAGTTCTGAACAGTAAGATTAAATATATCATTTACTGACAGAGATCTGAATAAAAAAAGATGTATTATTAAGTGATTTACTGACAGAGTTCTGAACAGAAAGATTGAATATTTACCTCTCCCCACTGCAGACAACACTTTGGTCTTGGGGCACCCATCAGGTGACACAGAGTTCTCCTGTTTCCCGAGTACAAGGTGACTGGAGGAGGACCAGTTACCATCCTAAAATTGCATCACAATATCATAACACAGACATTTTAAGGAGGTACTCTACATCATCATAATGGCTGACTTAACTATATTACAACACAGACATCTTAAGGAGGTACTGTACATCATCATAATGGCTGACTGCCTTTTAAACATGAATGAAAATATAAATATCAGTAATATTTGTCTATTCATTTATAAAAATCATTGCCTAGCAGAGTAGCTCAGTAGGTTAGTACATTGACTGCTGAACTGTAGATCATGGGTACGAGTCCAGCAGGGGTTTTAAATTTTTTTCAGATTACTTTCTACTAAAATTGTATGTTTTGACTAAGTAAAGTTAATTTGAAAGTTTTCAATTTCAAAATATTGTTGTACATATCCTCCACTTCTCATCCATATCAAATTTCTCTGGTGTAGCATTCCTCCTTAAAGGTCAAATCTGAACCATATTTCTAGGAAGTAAAGTGTTATACATACATCTTAAGATTTTGAAAATATATCTGTTTAATCCTGCGATGAATTCTTCTGAATGTAATATACCCTGATAAATCTCTATGGTGAATTATAAGCACAGCTTACTGGTCTTGTCCCATGTCATTGTGAACTTGTAAAACGCAGGGGACCTTTCTTCCTTTTCCTACATTAGCGTTCACCTGAGCCTCTATCACTGCCGAATCCTCCGTAAATGTGTCTGGTTTACGAATCTCCACCTCACTCTGTCGACGGATGCGTCGAGCAATTTCCTGTCCCCATTCGTTTGTGATGGTAGAATTAAACACACTCTCTTCTCCATAGTTTTCCGACTCCAGATCTTGTTTGATCCATTTCTCCAAAACCTCTGACACTTGTTCTACAAGGATTAATGCTATTAACATACCTTACCCAATAATTGGTTCTAATCATCGCATTCAAAATCTCTCTACAAGATTAAAATACTGAAGTCTTACTAACCCAAACTCTTGTTTTTCCTGGTAATGGGAGTATTATCTTTTGTTGATATTTCCTCTTGAATCACATTCTGACACTTGATTTTAGAGAATTCTTCTTTAAATTCTCCTATGTAAAAGCAGTAATCAGATGCCTTCAACTTGTGAGAAGATCCTGGATTCAACTGAAGACGAGGCTCTTCGTTTGTGACATCAAGAACACCAATCAAACACACCCCAAATCTATTTATAAAAATACAGACTAATGTGATAATGTACAGAAAAACATACTAAGGATCTAATGTATTAATTAAGTTTCTAAAATGAAAAAAAATATAGAATGTCTGTCAAAAAATAAAATAACTGTACTAAAACCCCTCAAAAAGAAAAGAATTTCTTATCATTTGCTAAATCTAAAATCATCACTTAAATAATAAACTAATTTAAAAAAAGGATTGTACGTAGAGTTATCATCTCTGAAGACATACCATACAACATTTACCTCTAACAATGAAACCTATTATAACTCGATCCCTCTCAATATGACATGACAATTTTACCTTTTATGAGCATCAGCTGAGGCATTGGTAAAGCTTTGACCCTCGTACTTCTGGAAGAAGACGCTTTTACTGAGCTGGATATGGTAGACTTCGTTTCCCGAGTGTCTGCCGTACACATGTTGCCAGGTCTCCATCCCCACCTCCCCTAATCTACGGTGAGAGTAACATCATTACATCATACATTTCAATGCATTCTAGAGTACAGCAAGCCCCACATTTAGATATTTATAAACTGAGGGTTAAGGATGCCTAAATCAATTTTAGTCAGAATAGCTTACTACAAAGAAAACAATGTGTACATGTGAGTAGCATTAAAAATCAGCCCAATATCTGAACAAAACACATCAATATATATGCAGTTTTTACACAAAAACTATGATTAGGCAAAAAGTAAGTGCATGTGGCAAGCTAAAGAGAATTGATATAAGCATTTTTGTTGCCATAAAATATTTGCTCTAATACTCTAAATGTACTCTATTTCTACCAAAAAAAATCCCTTTTTCAATAACTTTATTATATATTTTTATTTCTTTATATTTACATTTCCGACGCTTTTGCCTTCGATATCTTTACCAATTGAAATGATAGCCATTTCCTCATGAATGTGAACGATGTGCGTATGAATCTTGATAAATATAGTACGATATTTCAACGGCTGGGAATATTCTGAACAGAAATGAAAGTAAAAAATAAAAATAAATTTCATTTTTGAAAATATTGTACATTTATTTTACGCGAGTATTTAATATCGCAAAATGGCTCAATCCATAGACTTCAAATCGTGAGAACATAAATTTGTAAGAGATCACATGTTTTTACGTGTATTTTAGAATATAAGAATAAAAGCGAGTAATTTCATTTTGCAAGTGATGCCTCTCATGAAATTATGCAATAATAAATTCCTCACGTATAATCAGTAATCTATTGTACAGTATATGAGAGTATGAACGGTAATGCTTAATGCCATTATGAGATTTCTGCAATTATATGGAATCTGACGGCTCAAATCAATGACACTTCTTACAGAACAGATATGAGTAAATATACCGATTGTTCTACACTCTGACTGCAACCTGAACATGCCGGTATGACAATACTTTATGTTTGAAAAATTTTATGTTAAGAAGCAAATTATAACTTGAGCTTAAGAAAAATTAAATACTTACTGAAATAAAAAAAAAAAAAAAGCATGAGAATTGTACACACAAAAAAAAAACTTGTAAGAAAAAATAATAAAGATAAAAAATGATTTATACTCAAATTCGTCTTTCAAGAATCTACAAATTTTAAAATTAGAATGAAGAACTAGCGCTCTAAACTGACACTAATGGATAACTGATTTAATCCTTTTTTTGTTTGACAAAACTACTGAATGTTCTAGTATCTAAACCCCCTGAAAATGGTTAGTTACTAAATGAATACAGTTCACTTATGCAATGGCTTATCTTCAAGGGGAAAAAACTGGAGTTGTCTCTGTTACTACACAATGTGTTGAAATACAAGACAATGGAAGTGGGGTGTTGGGGGTGGTCGTGATTCAAATCCGTGAATTCATGAACCTGCGATTGTGTCTATGTAAAAAAAACCATGGAATTTACAACCTGTCCATCAAATTAATGTCCTATACAGTACAGCATGAGTATTTGGTATCACAAAATACCCCCCCCCCCCCCCCCCCCCCCCCCCCCAAATTGGCTCTTTCCACAGTTCTTTAATACATAAGGTTGAGTGACCAGACGGACAGACAGACAATACTTACTCCCTGTTAGTGGTGTGGAGTAGTAGTGACCAGCATGGTCAGTTCACGATACAGGCAATACTTACTCCCTGTTAGTGGTGTGGAGTAGTAGAGTGACCAGAGTGGACAGTCCTGGATACAGACAGTTGTTAGCCAATAAGGCATACTTAAACTCATCCTCACAAACCACATGCTCTGAAAATCAAATCTATTGCTACAGAACTCAAATATCACATGCACTACTTAGTTACAAACAAATCAATAATAAAACAAAACTTCAAAGCAATGAGACACTCTCCCCCTACAGGTTGTGAACAAAACATAACATAATGAAGTTAGAAGATAACTTATTTCTGTGCAGTATGAAAACAAGAGAATGGATTTAGAAGTTGCCAATCAGTTTCTAGAGGAGGAATATTTTTAGCAAGATCCTTCTAATTCAATAATAGATTGACATGTAACATATCATGTTGGGAAGGAATTTAATCTTCTGAGATATAAAGATGTCCACCAACCAGCAAACTTGACGTGTAATTTGTGCTCTGTTTTGAAGAGTTGGATGTACTGCCTGCACTGAGGAGCGAAGTCTTTGATAGCCCAGGATCTCAGAATTGTATGCTGGTCCTAAAAGATTTTTTGAAATATGAACAGGTTACAAATTCAAGTGTTTACAGGTTTTAAAAATTAAGTTACATAAAAATATCTTAACAAAGAACACAAAAAAATTCATTCTATCAAGAAAAAGTGAAACGTTCTATATCCCCTCTTAATGGAAGATCAATAAAAATTACTTTTAAACATTCAAGTTAATGCACAAATGAATTTTTGTGGGAATCATAAATGCACTGAAACCTAAAAAAAACGATTGTAAGCAACTCACGGCCTCATCTCGATTTTGACATTTACTTGGGGCCAAAATAAAGCAAGCATCTGCCTGTTGCAACCTACAATGAAAAATATAAGCATGAATGGATATCTAATCCTGCTAAACAGAAATGTTTTTCATATACCAGTAATTTTATGAAAGAAAAATAGCTAGAGAGTATTTACAATCTTACTGTTTGTAATACAAGAGATCCACAACCAGACACAATCTGATGTTTACAATGTTATAACAAGCCAGAGTTGAAGTGTGAATTTCTACTGTAAAAATTTTCCCGCTTAAAAAAATTTGGGGGTGGGGGTGGGGTGTGTGTGTGTCATGCTACTAACTCTAAATGCTCTAAATATGTATAATTAATTAATATTAACTCAAAAAAACAAAACATGTCACAATTATCATTTTACTTGTACTTGTGTACCCTTGACCTTACCTGCATCTCTGAAGGTCGGTATCCTTCAGAGCAGACCCTTTCATGTAAATCACACGATGGGCCCATTTCGGATCCTTAAGAATGATCTGTAAACTGGTATCCTTCTCATCAGAGCTTAAAAGCACGACTATGTGATCCTAAAATAAAATCAGATAATACAGAAAATCTTCAAATATTAAATTAAACCCTGTGCATTTTTAAAATCTGAACTACAGAGAGCATAGCAACATGTGTCCCAAGCGACTGCATCATTAAAGATCATATGGTTTATACTGAATAACCCTTACACCAGGAATACACCACGTGGTAAATATCAATTCCCATCTTTTACGGTTACAACATTCAAGGGTGTGACATATGGACAGATTACATGACAACACCCAAATGTTGTAACACTTTCCTGGCGACACAAAAATCTGCTCACTGACAAAGAGGTGTTTATTTCTTTGCCTGGTATTTTCATCCATTTACATTCATTCTATTTTTCCCTTAGCAATCGTACTGACATCAAAGGTTGGTATCTCATGAACTTTCAACTTTAGAAGAAGGTAAAACACAGTGTATGAACACAAACTAAGGAATACATCACAGGTTTGCCACAAAATGCAATAATAAATAATAATAATAATGATTGGTTTTATATAGCGCCTTTTCCAGCGTATGCTGCTCAAAGCGCTTTACAATAATCAATGTACATTATTACCCCGGCAGACCTTATATCAATCTAGAACTTTCTCAGCCTCCTAGGAAGCATACAGTGCAAGCTGTCATTACAAGCGCTAGAGCACTAACATTCTAACAATATCTGTCACTGTCTATATAGCCAGGTACCCCTTTTACACTTGGGTGGAGTGAGGAAATTCACATAAAGTGCCTTTGCCAAGGACACAACGTCAGCCCTGCCGCGGCCAGGACTCGAACCCACGACCTTTCTGTCGAAAGTCTGACGGCCTAGCCACTCGGCCACCAACGCCAATCAAAATGTAAATATAAAAAATGTCTTTTGGTTTTTGAAAGTATATGAGATGATACACCTCAAGCCTTTTCCCACCATCCTATATTTCATGGAGTGCTAACTCACTCCATTCAATATGCCGGTTTCTTTCAATGCACACAATTCTACGGTCTTTGAGACAGTACCTCTAACTTCCTGTTAGCGTAGAATTCTATCAGGAAGTCCATGGTGTACTCAGCACTGAGATGACTGGTACAAACCACAACATGTCTGTGTCCGGCCGCGTGACGAGAACTGTACTCTCCTCCGGTCTTCTTACGCTCCTTCCATGTCGAGTGTATTCCCTCTATCTGGAAGTGAACAATATTCACAAACTGATAATCTTAGTGAATAGCATTCACAGACACAAACTGATAATCTTAGTGAATAGCATTCACAAACTGATAATCTTAGTGAATAGCATTTATAGACACAAACTGATAATCTTTAGTGAACAGCAATCACAGACATATATTTCTGATAATCTTCTTGGGTATTCAAATTTAACACAATCATTTAATTAAGAGAGAAGTTAACCACCTTCACTTTTTAAAAACAATTAGTTTGGTAAGCATGCGGTTACTGTATTATTATTTCTGTTTGGTAAGCATGCGGTTACTGTATTATTATTTCTGTTTGGTAAGCATGCGGTTACTGTATTATTATTTCTGTTTGGTAAGCATGCGGTTACTGTATTATTATTCCTGTTTGGTAAGCATGCGGTTACTGTATTATTATTCCTGTTTGGTAAGCATGCGGTTACTGTATTATTATTCCTGTTTGGTAAGCATGCGGTTACTGTATTATTATTTCTGTTTGGTAAGCATGCGGTTACTGTATTATTATTTCTGACTATGCATATCAAACATGTGCATTTAAATTTTACTCTATTGTGCATTCAGGGTTTTTTTTAATTTTCTAGCTATGTCCTCAACTTCATGCAACTTTGACCTTGGTCTTTTTGACACCCCCCCCCCTCCCCCCCCATTATAATCATCCTTAAGTTGTGGAGACTCTCTGCTTGAAGTCATATTGCTAAAGCTCAGATGATATTTGAAATATTATGAAACCAAGGTTACAGGCTGACAGACGGACAAACTCAAATCAATACCCCATGCCATCTCTAGAGGTGGGGGATAAAAATCACATGTTAGAGAATGTCTGCTAGATCCCATATCTTTATACAACTGACCTGTCTAGGAATGAAAGCAAATGCTAGGCAGATCATAGTCAGCATGAAGAGCTGACCCAACCAGTTGTCAGGTGATATATCGCCATATCCCACCGTGGAGAAGGTCACTATCACAAAGTAAAATGACTCAAAGAGAGTCAGTGGATGGGTGTGGCTGCTCCTCTGTATGTGTTGGATCCCGCAGATCCTGTCATAACAACGAGTACACAAAAATTAGTGGACGATAAATCCAGTCAAGCGATACAACTTATTCTTAAACCATTCTTACTATTAATAAGAATTATCAATAAAATGATCGAATTGAATTAGTAGAATCTAATTATAGACACATGTCTTATACAGAGAGGAGGACCAGGCTTGGGTTTCTCAAAAAAAATCTCAAGTTTATACGTTTGAGCAGTCAGAATTTGAGTAAATCTTAGACTTAAGTTTCGACTTAAATTTATTTCAAGAAATTCTCGACTGAACTTTTTTAAACAAAAACAAGGAAGATCATGAAGATCACTGAAAAAAAAATCAAGAAAAGTGAGATAACACTGTCTGTTTCTCATGTCCTTGTATGGTCACGAAACTTACGTGGTAAATACGAGACAGCCCATGGAGACAACTAGCAAGAACAGCTGTTGTGATAATGTTACAGAGATGGTCTGGAATCGCTGCTTTGTTAAATGCAAGTCATTCTGTATGAAAGACAAAATATCATTGGTAGATTTTCACTCTGTAATGCTGGAGTGAATACCGAGAACATACAGGGTGTTGTCTCCAAAACAGTTTAAATTATAAAACTTATACAAATTGTTATCAAATATTGAGCTAAATTTCACTTCACCATCTGCAGATGATGCAATTATCTAATGTTGACTTTTAATCAGTAACAACATGTATTTGTTTATCATATTTAAGGAATGACACAGGGCAATTGTTAACATATGTGTCCTTGACCTTCATTTAAAAAAGGAATTTCCTTTTGTTTGTTCTGAATTCAAGATTTAATTTCACAGCTAAATTATATAGAACAAAATACAAAAGAGGAAGTCTTACAGCAACCCATAAAATACCCCCTCCTAATACTTATTTGACTGTCAACGACTTGAACTTTTTGTTTGTGTTTCTGTCAGACCTGACATGCGATGTTAACACTAACGATGCCCTGTCCTCCCATCTATGTCATTAAACCCTTCAACACTGTCATCATTACTGGCAGACAACTGTGAGACTGTCGACACTTACAAAGAGATTTTCCAGCGATTTCTTCACCAGCCACACATTGAGGAAGCCGGGCACATACAGATTTATCAACAGAGGCGGATAAAACCACTGCAAAAGTTCACAAAACTTGTATCCCTAAACATTTTTCTGAATTCATAAAATCAGGTTACAGCTGTTGCAAAATAATAACCATGCTTACCAATAAGTTCAACAATAACATCTAATAAACAACATATTTTCAAACTGATTGGATTCAAGTTCTTAGCCTGAAAGATTAAATGTTTTATTTAAAATCCAATTTTACTAATTTTGAACATACAGATCGAGTTACTAATTAAAACACCTATGAATGTAATACCAATTTACTTATTTTAACAAATTATAAGTAACACATGTATTCAGCTCTAAGTATAATACATATATAATACACACACACTAAAACAAAATTGAAGATTTTATTGCCCATCAAATATCATCAGAACCCAAAAACTATTTATGATGTCTTAATACAACATGTATATCTCATTTTCCTTTATATGTAATCACTCACTTCTGTATTCAATTCAAAAGATCCATTAGTCCACAGCATTTTGTTAATTATAAAAATATGTATGATTAAAGAATTCATTCAACAGACATAAGGGCTCATGTCTAGGTTGTTAGAAGTTTGTAAAAACTATTTTCTTATTGACAGAAACTTACGTAGACAGGAATCTTGTATGTTAGATCACTTGTTAATCATTTCCTCAATAATAAAATCAATCGTTTTTCTTTCATGAACTGGAAAGGTTTTACTCTTTTAAAAACCCCACTGAAAAAAACCCTAGAATAAAAGAATCACTCACAGTCAGTAGAATTGGAATGGAACATATCAGTTCCAAAATAAAGCCATCCTGTGTTGCTTTTTCTATAAAGTTTCCCTGTAATACAAAATCATAGCCAACAAGAAATATAAAGTTTGGGAATATAGCCATTTAGTCATTAATTATAAAAGAATGAGAGGGAAAACTGTTAATGAATTTTATGTACATGTGGAGGCAGGCCTTGATGACTGTTACTTTTACAATAACATAAATTATGCAAATTTTTCTGCAATGATTGCTACTTTCATCACCCAATAAAACAACAAATAAAGACATTTATATTTTTCTGTTTTTTTTTAAAAATAAAAATATAGACTAGATTTAAGTGCTAAAATATCATATCTTTGACCATTTTGTTACTTTAAATGGAACAGCTACATGTAATATGTCCTTTGACCTTGGTAACGCTCCATATATGGTAATGATTAAACGGACAGGTGGTATTAAAAAAAAATTGTTCAAACTAGTTTGCAACAAACATGCATTCATTGTCTATAATGAAAGCAATGCCAATTTAAAAAAAAATATAAGAGAAAAGATTCAGTGAATGTAAATATAATGCCATAAATATTCTGACCTTTGAGACAATAAGCATGTCGAGGCAGGCCTTGGTGAGAGTTACAGCACTATAAATATCCTGACCTTATAGAAAATAAGTGGGTCAGCTTTTAAAGCAGGCCTTGATGAGGGTTACAATATGCTATAAATATACTGACCTTTGAGGCAATAAGCATGTCCAGGCAGGCCTTGATGAGGGTTACAATGCTATAAATATACTGACCTTTGAGACAATAAGCATGTCCAGGCAGGCCTTGATGAGGGTAATGCCCGAGAGGCAGCTCTGGAATAGCCACAGAACAAGGGGGCGATCCACCCATATTATCAAATACCTTCAAAGGAGAAAGGTTTCCATTGACAGGTGACACAGTGTTAATCTATTTTTCTTAAAATGCTATGACAAATGGCAAACATATCAATCTGGTTGATGCATGAAAAACAAAATGTTACATTTAAATGGATTATAATTCAATCTACTTTCAAACATTTTAGAGTTAAGAACAAGTAATTTTTCAAGATTCCTAATTCGTGCATTTAAACAAACTCAAAATCAATGGCCTAAATTCCAGTCAACAATTATTTTAAATTCGTGGTTTGAAATTGAAGATGGAATGGAGTAATACGTTGTGGCAGAATCCACGGTCCAGCACTGAATCTTTGTGATAGATACTACATGTAGTTGGTAGAGAGGTTTACAGATATGTAAGAAAAGAAAATCCTTTCCCTACAAAGCCAAAGCAAAGGTTTCACTGTCTACCAAAATCTGTCTTGACCTAGTGGCCTATTAACCCCCTAAATTCTAACGTTGAATGATCTCGATTTATTTCTTAAACTGTGCACAGTTTATCCATGATCATATTATGACACACACCCACCCTCCCCCATCATTTGTCAATTTCACTAAATGCAAATAATCTGAATTATTGACCTCATGATATATCCTTGTTTTAAAAATAATAATTCTTCAGCTAATGCTACAACCGGATTTTATATTGAAACAAGACTAGATAGATATATATATACAAACCAGTTGATAGCTGTGGAGGAAAATTTCATACTTCCATCATCCTGAGGTAGGGCCTCTGTCTTGTTCACAGTACTGCAGTGCTGCCCATTGCTGTAAATATACCAGTAGAAATACATAGTAACCATAATAATACATAGTAACCATAGTAATGCATAGTATCCATGATAATACATTGTAACCATACTGATACATAGTAACCATAGTAATACATTGTAACTATAGTGATACATAGTAATCATAGTGATACATAGTAACCACAGATATACATAATAACCATAGTAATACATAGTAACCATAATAATACATAGTAACCATAGTAATATATTGTAACCATAGTGATACATTGTTACATAATAATAATAGTGATACATAGTCACCATAGTAATCATTGTGATACATCGTAACCATAGTAATTAATGCATAGTAATCATAAAACGACATGGTTCTCTGGGGTCATAACAATAACTCTCCAGACATTTGTCCCAGCAAGCTAAAACATGGAAAGCGACTGCTCCTTCACCAAATGCTCTGCATTTAGAAATTAGTGTCATGGGTCTTTAGATAAGCTCAGAAACCAAAGTTTTCTTGTGTCGCTATAGCTGTTGGCACAATACAAAACAATCATTGCTTTAACCATGAACACCAAATACAAAACTCTCATTGCTTTAACCATGAACACCAAACACAAAACTCTCGTTGTTTAACCATGAACACCAAACACAAAACTCTCATTGCTTTAACCATGAACACCAAACACAAAACTCTCATTGCTTTAACCATGAACACCAAATACAAAACTCTCATTGCTTTAACCATGAACACCAAATACAAAACTCTCATTGCTTTAACCATGAACACCAAATACAAAACTCTCATTGCTTTAACCATGAACACCAAACACAAAACTCTCATTGCTTTAACCATGAACACCAAATACAAAACTCTCATTGCTTTAACCATGAACACCAAATACAAAACTCTCATTGCTTTAACCATGAACACCAAATACAAAACTCTCATTGCTTTAACCATGAACACCAATACAAAACTCTCGTTGTTTTAACCATGAACACCAAATACAAAACTCTCATTGCTTTAACCATGAACATCAAACACAAAACTCTCATTGCTTTAACCATGAACACCAAATACAAAACTATCATTCCTTTAACCATGAACACCAAATACAAAACTCTCATTGCTTTAACCATGAACACCAAATACAAAACTCTCATTGCTTTAACCATGAACACCAAACACAAAACTCTCATTGCTTTAACCATGAACACCAAATACATGTACAAAACTCTTATTGCTTTAGCCGTGAACACCAAACACAAAACTCTAATTGTTTTAACCATGAATACCAAACACAAAACTCTCATTGCTTTAACCATGAACACCAAATACAAAACTCTCATTGCTTTAGCCGTGAACACCAAATACAAAACTCTCATTGCTTTAGCCGTGAACACCAAACACAAAACTCTCATTGCTTTACCATGAACACCAAACACAAAACTCTCATTGCTTTAGCTGTGAACACCAAATACAAAACTCTCATTGCTTTAGACGTAAACACCAAATACAAAACTCTCATTGCTCTAACTATGAACACCAAATACAAAACTCTCATTGCTTTAGCTGTGAACACCAAATACAAAACTCTCAATGCTTTAGACGTAAACACCAAATACAAAACTCTCATTGCTCTAACTATGAACACCAAATACAAAACTCTCATTGCTTTAGCCGTGAACACCATACACAAAACTCTCATTGCTTTAGCCGTGAACACCAAACACAAAACTGTCATTGCTTTAACCATGAACACCAAATACAAAACTCTCAATGCTTTAGACGTAAACACCAAACACAAAACTCTCATTGCTCTAACTATGAACACCAAATACAAAACTCTCATTGCTTTAGCCGTGAACACCAAATACAAAACTCTCAATGCTTTAGACGTAAACACCAAATACAAAACTCTCATTGCTCTAACTATGAACACCAAATACAAAACTCTCATTGCTTTAGCCGTGAACACCAAACACAAAACTCTCAATGCTTTAGCCATGAGCTTAAATGTTTAAATGTAAAATTGTGGCACTTCATTTACAGGTGGTGACATCACAAGTAAAAAAAAAAAATAACAACAAAGAAATCAAATTGAGAATCTCCTAGTTTAATTGCTTTAGCAATGTAACAAAATAAAGTTATACATATATATATCAGTATTGAAATCGTTTTCATACATCTAATGCTATTACATGTTGCTTCATTTAATAATCACATCAAGCATTGCAAAAAAAATTAATGAAATCTTAGATGGGATAAAATAAGGCCATATTATACATTCTGTGAGCAGACCACATCAGACTCCATGCCAGCGAGACTGAACCAAAACCTTGTTTTAGAGCATGTCATTAAAACGAGTCTCAGGAGAGTGACGAAACTGTACTATATTGATACAGACTATAAATTTCATTTCAAATATATTGGTCACTTTAATGTTTAATTAAGACGATTTATAGGACAATGTTGAAAATGATATGAGTAAGTTTTCTAACTCATAAATCAGGAAATAGCTAGTCAACACACTCACTGAATGCTTAAGATAAGAAATAATATCTAACTGTGTAAATCAACTCTAATCAAAATCTTGTGTTCTCCTTTGTAAGTTTTTCTTTTCCCTTTTACCTATGTCAATCGTCAAAGTGAAAAGATTAATTGAGGTTGTCCTTTGATAAAATACAATCCCCAAAAAGCAAAGATATCGCTGTTCAATTTTATGCTCTACTTAAAATGTTTTTATTGATAGTACAAATTCAAGTCGGAAAAAAACTCCGGTAAAATACAACTAATATGAGATAAAAGTGCAGGTGTTTCGATTTTCAACAAATAGGCAGCTACACTGAGAGGTACCACTAGTGCTCTCTCTCTTTTTCTTGTGCTCTCTCTCTCTTTTTCTTTTTTTTTTCACTACTGCTGACTTTTTTTCACTCTGCTAAGCAAATTCATTATTCAAATATTTGCAATGAAAACTAACACCTGGCAGGTAAATAGCATCACATACCTCTGTTGTATATTACATTTTCATGTAGGTTTTATTCATAAAAATGTCAAAATATCATACAATATTGTTATATGAATCAAATAAAGTTTACACCAAATGACCATGAGTATTGTAAAGAATAAAATACAATGTTGAGAGGAGATTATAGCAATGATGAAAACATGCACAATGGAGAAACAAGCTGCATAAATTCAGCTCTCCAAATTGACAAGAACCCTTTGTTACATAATACCATATGAATCATACACATTGTCATAAAAGTGAACTTTATAAGTCTGTTAAAACTTCAGAAAAAGTCTTATTGGTTGATAAAGCTTTCATTGTTAACACATTCCTCTAAAAAAAAGCTCACTGAGCTAGGAATACAGAGCTGACAATCTATCTGACACCACCTTAGCATGCAAACTTCTCTTCAGCAAATCTACTCATGTATTGACATGCAGTTATAAATTCTTCAGCTTGAAAAGATGGCACACTATTTCGGTTTCATATCAGATTACCACAATATTCTATGGATGACTGCTAATATAAATACATTTATCAAATGATCGAATACCATAATTTTGTGTTTTCTGACTGGCTTTCATCTAACCAACAAGGAGAAATAGAACATCATATTCACCTGCATGTGCCTTACAGGTGAATATGATATTTGATTTTTCCAACATTGGACCAAAACTAAACCATTGATACGATCGATTATCATTTTTTGGGTCACTCAATCACTTTAATTGTGAAAAAAGGGGGGTGAGTCCTGTCACAAACTGGTGAACAATTGTTGAATTATCATGACATCAAACCTGATCTAAGATGACAGATCATTTGGCAAGTTCTAGGTGTTTTAGTAGTTTAATTATTTAAACAAAACTTGTATCTCTAATGACTTTTGACTAGGTGTTGCAGTCTATAGCTGTTACAAATATGGCATTAGAATTTTTTAAATATAGTATACGATATTAAGGATGAATGCTACACCAGAAAATTTTGATATGAATCAATGAAAAGTGAAGGAGAAGTGCAACAATATTTTGAAATTGAAAACTCAAAAAAAAAAGCAAAAATTTAAAATCCTTGCTGGACTCGAACCCACATTTTACAGTTCTGAAATCAATGTGCTAACCTACTGAGCTACTCAGCTAGGTCATCAAATTTGAAATGAATATTGCTAATATTTATATTTTCATACATGTTTTAAAAAGGAAGTCAGCCATTATGACGAAGTAGAGTACATCCTTAAAATGGAATGATCAAATTTCAGAAATATTGCTGGTTTTTTAAGTTTGAACCAAACCTGAAGAAAAAGCACTGATCCAAACCAAAATTGAATGATCTCACTGTTGCTTATTTGATGCACTTATCATTAAGAAATCAGTTTGCTGAATAAATTCATTTAATTTGTAAATCATTTTACAGAAAGTAAATGCAGTTTTCTGATTACAATGTTTTCCAATTATCTTTTGTACAAAAGATCTCAGGTTAGCATTGTAGCCTCTGGGCCACTTGTTTATGTACCAGTAGTTACCTAGTCATCTCGCTTATACATATTTACTCATGCTATTATACAATTATTGCTGTTTTTGAGGTCAATACGATGATTTAGACACCTGAGGAGTACAATATTCACCGAGCCCGAAGGGCGAGGTGACTATTGTACTTCAAAGGTGGCTAAATCATTGTATTGACCTCAATAACAGCAATAATTGTTTTATTATATGATTAAATGATTAAAAAACAAACCTCACCATTTTTCTAGTGTTTATATACATCTGCTGAAATCTTAGACGAACCCAGTGAGAAACGCGGAATTTCATTGGACAGCAAAAATAAGTATAATCGATCGCGTCAAATTGGAAGTTCCCGACCTATTTTTGGTCCTATGTGGAAAAAATAATTCCTTATGTTCACCGGGAAGGTCACGTGCAGGTAAACATAACGTAGTATGATTTCTACATTGTTGGATCTCAGCCAATTAGAGAGCTAGGAATTATTCAATCATATAATAAAAACCCTTAATGCTACCTATCCTGACTGCAGTACTACAGTCAACAATTACATTTATTATTATGCAAGTACTACATGAGGATGATTATATATATCAATTTGACAGACTTTATGGTTCTTCAGAGAATTTGAAAAAGAAATCTTTTAAAACAATTTTTTTAACACATTCCAATGTGGGACTTTAGTCATAGTCTTAGGAATATTGTCTTGTGATTCTTGAATATTTTTTTTAAAGATTTGTTTTTGATATTCCTATGTAAAAAAAAAATTAAACATTATCTGTGGCCTTATCATGACCCCCTTTGAACAAAATAATTGGACATAGTGTACCCTTTTTCTTAACAGGAAATTTTTGGAAGATTTTCTTCCCTATATGTTACATGTGAATCTTTCAATCTCGTGGCCTCACCTTGACCTCAAAGGGTTTGAACAATTTTGAATCTACTTGCATAACAGTTCGACAAATCGTAGACTTGTGATTCTTGATAGAAAGATCTTTTTCCTTTATATTGCTAAGCCCAAAATGTTTGGCTTGCTTGACCCTAGCCCGGTAAGGAAAGGTCATAATTTGAATGAAATTGAATCTACACTACAGAGAGATACTTGCATTAACACGAGTGTAATTTGTGGTTCTTGAGATTGATTGATTTTATATTGTTTAACACCATTTCAAAGTGAATCTAGACTAATCAGATTTAACTAATATGAAAGTATAATAATCATTGTTGCCCAATCATGACTTTGGGGGTTATGATGCGTACAAGATTGAATCTACACTCATAAGGATACTTGCTAATTGATTTGATGAAATGTATCTTTGATGTTCTTCCAAAAAAAAAAAAAAGATTTAGAAAGATCCCCCCCCCCCATATATTTTATCATGTACGACAACTTTAAACCCTTGCTATGGTCATTGCCTACTCTTGGGATCAAGGTTTGAAACAATTGTATTTTCCTTTTATAGGGGAAACTTCATGCAAGTTTCGACAGAGCCCATTCTATACTCATGACTACATTTTCTGATTATCTCCCCTACAAGGGAGCATAGGCCTTCAATACAACAAACTTTACTTCCTTTCATGTAAGGATACCTTGTGCCAAGTATGGCTGAAAATTGGACAAGTGATTCTAGAGAAGAAATTAAAAATGTGAAAAGTTTACAAACAACTACCTAGTTAATTCCATTGGTTAAATTCATCACAGAACTTCACTTTAGCTTTTGGCTCAGGTGAGTTAAAATTCATAAAGCACATCATTTGAATAGAAATTCAAGAGTAAAATTTAAGCTAATTCCTATTCAAATACATGCATCAACATTTTACAATTGTGATATAGATCACGTCTATGTAACCCGGCTGCCTGGTACTCTAGTACATATTCTGTTTCTAAATAAATTCTATAATACAATCACGTTATATCTATGGTGTGTCCCACTTCAATTTATATATATATAGTCAACATAAAGAATGTATGTTTAGTGCTAAATTTCTCTATATATAGTCAACATAAAGAATGTATGTTTAGTGCTAAATTTATATATATATAGTCAACATAAAGAATGTATGTTTAGTGCTAAATTTCTCTATATATAGTCAACATAAAGAATGTATGTTTAGTGCTAAATTTATATATATATAGTCAACATAAAGAATGTATGTTTAGTGCTAAATTTATATATATATAGTCAACATAAAGAATGCATGTTTAGTGCTAAATTTCTCTATATATAGTCAACATAAAGAATGTATGTTTAGTGCTAAATTTATATATATATAGTCAACATAAAGAATGCATGTTTAGTGCTAAATTTCTCTATATATAGTCAACATAAAGAATGTATGTTTAGTGCTAAATTTATGACATTGGAGAAGTTTATGATTGTAGAAGGAAAATTTATTCCTTTAAAAAAAACTATTTGAAACCTTGCTGCACGGAGTCATAAAAGGTCAATGTCAAACATTTGTTTAAACAGTATGGCAATTTTATGGCTTATATATATTTTGAACACAGTTTTATGTGGTCTAATTACACAGTAAATTAAACCAAATCTTACAACACACTGCAATAAATGACATTTTTTACTGTAAGTATGAACAGACAAGAGAAAAAATTGAGGAGTTGTGCAACATATATCAACATAATTACTTTACCACTATAACACATTTGCAAATTTAAAAAAAACCTATGAATTTTATTACCATGATAAATGCTTCAACAAAAGTAGATTTTAATTTAACAAACATCTTTCTCAGTTTTGAGCTAAAAAGGGTTTCTCAAAAACTGCAGACACTTATTAGTAGAAAAAATGTCCCATAATTCAGAAATCTTAACACTTAACACATAACAATACTGTCGTGCTAATACCTGAAATTAATAGTGTAATGTGTAGCAGTCACCCATCCAAGTGCTGATCACGCTCGCCGTTGCTTAACTTGTGTTATCAAGAGAGAGACTCTACCACATCACTAGAAAAGCTAGCTCTCTAGCGAGGTAGTATAAGTTTCCCTATATACTAACCGCTGAAATAGTACACAATGCTAACATCTCCATCTTCATACAATCAAACTAGCTGGCAAACATGGTGTTGGATTACACAACATCAAGAGAATTTGTAATAAAAATTCATAAGGGCCAGAATTCGCAGTAAATTGAACTACATAGGTGTCAGAGTAGACAAGTTTAACTGTACACACACTGTATTAACTACACACACTGTATTAACTGTACTCACCACTGGTAGTTGACAGGCTCGTCCAAAGAGACTCGAACAATGTACAAGATGCATAATAACAGCTTGCATATCAGATCAAAAATTCTCAGACGTATTCCTTAAAAGACAAAAATTGTCAAATATGTTAAAATCCTCAGTTGTTATTATTGGTCAATAAATTCTGAATGAAACTATAGCTTCTCAAGCAAGAACTAATCCCTCCCCTCTTAAAATTAGACACATTCAAGTCCATATTCCTCCACATTTCATCCTCAAATTATGCGACCGATAGTGCTGTAGCACATCATACTGTACATTGTCTATGGTTCAAAATATCCAACTTTAAGATTAGTAATAGATTTTGAAGAATGGATATTGGTTGGTTGTATTTTGTTTAACGCCCCGCTTGAGAATCTTTCACTCGTATGGAGAAATCAAGAATGGATGTAGTAACCTTGACTTTTGACCTAAAGAAATCTCCTTTTATCATGACCCTTACAGTAATATTTCATCAACTTAGATCAAACATGAAAAACACAATTATAAGGAAATCTCCATTGTAAGGAATTACTAATATACTCCCTACCAAATACAGATAGGTTATCCATCATATATCATGCATGCATATATTTATTTCCTATCAATTATCTGTTACTAGCTGTGGTTTAATCCCTCATATATCATGCATGCACATGCAGATTTATTTCTTATTATCAATTTCACAATATTTATTCTGGTTGTGGTAGCCTAGCAGTTATACAGACATTCATTGGTAGTGACTGTTCGGTTACCAGTGCTTGACAAAGTGAAAGTGACAAGTCTTCGCTGGACATCAGAAGTGAAAGTGACGAGTCTTTGCTCGACATCAGAAGTGAAAGTGACGAGTCTTTGCTCGACATCAGAAGTGAAAGTGATGAGACTTTTGGATACGACCTTAACAGTAGAAGTCTTGTGTCATGGTGGGCATTGGTGCAATAAAGAACCCTCACCACTATGGCCCTGAACTGCAGCCATAGGTCAAAATGTGTGGCACTTTATAAATGTATCGAGTGAACAATTTTAAATAGGATGTAAAACAGTTCACCAACAAAAGCAAACAAACACTATATATATATTAGTCTTTTCAGATCTTCCATTCTCAATTAAAATGTCAATCAATGCAAAGCTGTTCATCACTGGAGATTCCTTGTGAAGCGAGTACTTTGATATGGTGAAATGACTCAAATACTTCAAATTGTGTGAACATGAATTTGCTTGTTGTCTGTTAATCAAAAGTTCTTACATGTAACAGAAAATTTAGAGTGCATGGGTAATTTCTTTTTCACAAGTGATGCCTCTTGCAAAATTACGCGATAAATTCCTCGCAAATATTAAGGAATCTACAGTATACACTGTCAAGAAAAAACAGACATGTACAAACAAATATAGAGAAGGACACGTACAAACAAATATAGAGAAGGACACGTACAAACAAATATAGAAAAGGACACGTACAAACAAATATAGAGAAGGACACGTAAAAACAAATATAGAGAAGGACACGTACAAACAAATATAGAGAAGGACACGTAAAAACAAATATAGAGAAGGACACGTACAAACAAATATAGAGAAGGACTTGTACAAACAAATATAGAGAAGGACACGTACAAACAAATATAGAGAAGGACACGTACAAACAAATATAGAGAAGGATACGTACAAACAAATATAGAGAAGGACTCGTACAAACAAATATAGAGAAGGACACGTACAAACAAATATAGAGAAGGACTCGTACAAACAAATATAGAGAAGGACACGTACAAACAAATATAGAGAAGGACTTGTACAAACAAATATAGAGAAGGACACGTACAAACAAATATAGAGAAGGACACGTACAAACAAATATAGAGAAGGACACGTACAAACAAATATAGAGAAGGACACGTACAAACAAATATAGAAAAGGACACGTACAAACAAATATAGAGAAGGACACGTAAAAACAAATATAGAGAAGGACACGTACAAACAAATATAGAGAAGGACACGTAAAAACAAATATAGAGAAGGACACGTACAAACAAATATAGAGAAGGACACGTACAAACAAATATAGAGAAGGACACGTACAAACAAATATAGAGAAGGACACGTACAAACAAATATAGAGAAGGACTCGTACAAACAAATATAGAGAAGGACACGTACAAACAAATATAGAGAAGGACTTGTACAAACAAATATAGAGAAGGACACGTACAAACAAATATAGAGAAGGACATGTACAAACAAATATAGAGAAGGACACGTACAAACAAATATAAAGAAGCATATTTTTCTGAATAGAAATGTAATCATAAATACTGTAATATGGCGTAGCTGTGGAAGAAACAAGTATTCATGAGATACCAAAATTAACTCGAATTGTCTTTCAGATATGACCATTATCATTCATGAATGCATGACCTGTGTGAAGTATCATAGGAAAATTATAAGATCTAATCCACAAACACTAATACAGTCCACAAACAGATGACCCCCCCCCCCCCCCCCCCCCCCCCCCCCCCTTGTAGCATGTGTTCTAGTATGTTTTCACATTCAATTCCAAGCACAAAAAGTATTGACACACAATTTATTTTTTACTATATACATGTATTTAGTTGTGCTTTATGCAGTCGACCACATGGAACAATAATTGTTAAATCACGTAAGATGACTGCTAATCACGACAAACTGATAAAGAAATAGATGTACTTGTTGAAGGCTTTCGTAGTAGCAGCCTTTTGAGACGTCCTCTAAGTGACAACTCGGTAGTAAAGTATTTAACAGGCGATGACCTACAAAGAGTTAAAAAAAAATATAGTCATATGATTATTTACATACATGTATTAGTGTTTAACCTACACCATAATGAATAAGAATGTATAAATTATACAAAGAACATTTATCTAATCTTTAGTTATAACCTCAAGAATGCTGGATGGCATGAAGCAGAGACAACAAGTTTGATCTTATCATATGGTAATAATTTCATAAAATTTATTTCATCTTTCACTGCTCATGATGGGGTAGATAAAACAGAACTGCTTACCCATTTTTCAATTTTCTCAGTATTTAGTATGAAATTTGTGTCAGTAAGATTTGACTTTTGTCAGAGAGATTATAGTTTTTGATAACATAAAACTCTAGTAACAACCAGTACATTTCTTGTGGGGTATGTAAAATAAAAGAAACTAGAGAGAATAAAGTGTGTACACTCAAGAGATACAGATGCAGAAAATGCTAAATTGACATTCGATTACCGTATTTTTACTGGTCTCAATCCGTAAAGCGTATTTATATAGTCCTTGAAAAATACGAATTAAGAAAATGTGAACTCGTGTAAACTGGTCTGTTAAAAGCCATTTTTCCTTAAAATATCATTGATATCATATTGCAATATAATTAAAACTGCATTAAAGTACGAGAGCTGTACAAGTTCCAGATCAAGAATAACAATAGAATACAGCAAGTTGGTGGATGATTTGATTCTGTTGTCTTTTCTTTATATCGGGGCGAAATGACGACAAAACAAAAAGATAAATTGATGATTAGTGACTTTTTGTACAATATACCATAACTAGGAGTAGAAAGTACAATAGTAAACCTGTTTTAAAAACAAATATATTAATATTCCATAAACTAACATTGTTTCAACATTTTCATTTCCCAAAAATATATATTTGAATTGAACATTCAGAAGCTGTTTCATCTCGCTGAGGTCATTCAGCATAATTAACTGTTTTCCCTATAAAAATGGCAGGCATTCCTATCCTACTTTATGTATTGTCCAAATCTCAATATCTAACTGGCATACCAGGCTGGGATTTCTCAAAAAAAATCTCAAACTCAATTAAGTCTTTGTTTTCTGTTATTTGAGCAGTCAGAATATGAGTAAAATCTCAGATTTAAGTCCAAGTTTCGACTTAAGTTTCAATCAAGAAATCCAGGCCTGGCACTAGATCCAGGAACTGAAGTTTGGGGGCACAAACTCTCCTTATGGGTAATAGAGGGCAAAGCCCTCTCACGTCCCACCGAAGGGCTGTGAGAGTGGATCTTTCCCTGTAGGTAAAATGGTATACATGTATTATACATGTATATATATATATATAATATATATACATACACACACATGTTTAAAAGGAAAATATAGAAAACTAACAAAAATTAAACCATACATATGGAACTTAAAAATGTGGATCAAAATGGCAACAATTCCAATATAATGCAAGCGCAAGGACACATATTTACATGGAATTAACTCATATTTTCTCAATCATGATAAAGGCCGGGTGAAGGTCTCTCACAACCCATTTGGACCAAAATTTTCAAGCTCCGTAGGCATGGTTTAATTTTTCATTAGTTTTCTATATTTTCCTTTTAAAAATGTATATATGTGTTACGTATAGGGAGAGCTCCACTTCGCCCCTCTAGGAATGAATCAATGAATAGGCGGATTGAATGTCTAAAGTCAGGCATCAAGATAACAAATGTTTTGATACATGTAGCTGTCTGCATACACTTTGTAAATTGAGATTTTTTTTATCCCGTTATGGATATTAATACTAATACCAATATACTTTTTGCTTCGCCCTCAAACACGGACACGCCGTAAGACACATTGTTTATGCTAAGACCAAAGCACTTTTCAAGTTCACAGTGACTTAAGAAGCTCCTGGGTTTGAGGGATTTTGTAAGACACAGGTTAAGCCTTCTAAATCGTCATTTGACAATATCTCATGTAACATAAATAACAGAGTTTCATTCAAAGAAGGGTTATATACAAACACCATCATCCGGTGTTAAAAGTTTTGAAAATTAATCCACTCTTTTCCTTTTCTTCATAATCGGAAATAGTCAGTACCGACGTAATTACGGAAACGTTTTGTACAGAACTGTATATCACGAATTGACAAAATAAATAAAAGCGGTTCCAAAATATTGCCATAACGGCATAAAAACGCAATCAATCAATCGTTCTGTTTTCATTTACTTCTCTTCAAAGAAAGGGCCATAGTTTACCTTAATTTCGAAAATCTTAGGGAGGGGGGGGCGGGGTGCGCTTCCTTAAATCCGCCAGTGGGACCAATCAAAGCTTTGTCTTGATTTTTCTACACTAGCCCCTATGTTGTTACAAACCTTTAGAAAATTGCTGCTTTGAAGGGAACGACAAAAAATGGAGATGATCAACAATGGTGCCCCCCCCCCCCCCCCCCGGTTTTTTGGACTCAGTAACCGTGGCAAGCGACGATGTGGATCCACTGGGGCTTCAAGACAGCCCCCAGACCCCAAACCTGTTACTGCCCCCCCCCCCCCCCCCTTCCAGTTCAGAAAATTGTGGATCCGCCACTGGTATTGGTCTAGCTTAATTATTCATAAAATAACCCTGAAACAGTATATGAGCATTAAATTAGTGAATCCGACAGGATCAACTTCCATCGGTGAAGAAACAGGATTAAACTGGTTCTCGTTCTACGATCGTGTCTTAGATTTACACCGGGGAGCACAGTGCCTTACAGATTTACACCGGGGAGCACAGTGCCTTACAGATTTACACCAGGGAGCACAGTGCGCTACAGATTTACACCGGGGAGCACAGTGCGTTACAGATTTTATGAAAATCATTAGAGCAGCCAGTAATGTTATCATAATTATGAATATACAAGTATTCTTCTCACCACAAACACACCAAAATAAAAAAAATCACACATAAAACAACATGAATAAAATAATAACAGCAAATAAATAGATAAAAATATAATAATAACCAAACAACCACACCACATACACACACCAAAATCACTAGGCCTGTACTGTTTGAGTTTTATATTTAGAGGTATTTTCTATGAAATAGGAAATATTTACGATCACCTTCAATTAAATTGCACAAACGATGAAGATATTTAAATTCTCTATGTTCAATATACAATTTTTATCGGTATGTTGCTTAGAAACTATACACGAACAACTTTTTAATTACATTAATTAATTAATCACGGAAAAAACTGTCACTAAGTCGTAGTCTAAAAAAATAACAAGGTCTGTAATTATTTGAGCTTGGCCTTACCTCAGCCATTCTTCTTCGTTCTCCTCGTCACTACCATCGATGATGAAGTTGAGGTCTATCCCATCACATACGGTGTGTTCATACACCATTTTGATAGTTTACACACATCCCGGTTACATGGACAGCCAGATGATACAATCCTCCTGATTTATCAAAATTTCCTCTATAGTTGGTATAAAACATAAAAAAAAAGGTGTTTACCATCACATGATAATTTAATACGATATCTCATGTTACGAGAGAAATAATTTCAATTCATTTCACCTTTGACACTTTTTGGCTGTCAAACGACGTATGTATATATATGTTAATCGTCCAATGCATAAATATTTTATCACAGCTAGCTATATATTGACTTGTTATAAAAAGGGGGGTTAGTATGGTCTATAGTTCCTGTTGGTCAGTTGAGGGCGATCTATGGTCATTTGTCTCGTTTGCTGGTTACAGTGCCCGTGGGGACAAGGGAACGTCTGGCAATCACATCTATAGACGACTGAGGTGTTATTTCCTCGAGGCCAGGGAACAGTTACGTAACATGCACGAGGCCTTTGACAGAATGAGGCAATTAATTAAAATTATGCGTCACCATCTGTTTACTTATGAGAAACAGTTTAGATTAATAGAGAAAATTGACACACAGAGAGAGAGAGAGAGAGAGAGAGAGAGAGAGAGAGAGAGAGAGAGATATTATTACGCACAAAATTTTTGCTAAAACTAAGTTAAAAATTCATATGTGCCACCTTTTAAATACTGCACATTAATTTAGTGAAAAAAACGCTGCATTAGCGTTTTGCCGGCATAGAAAGGTTAGCGGCATGTCAGCCTATTTATAACTTTAATTACACGTGCGACCACGAGAGATTTGTATGCTAATTCAGTAGAGAGTGTATAACATAAATATGTATACATACAGGAAGTATTAAACTAAAGACCTTAAAACACTGTTCTAAGTCCAGTATCTTCAGATAATATTTAAATGTTACACACAAAAGTCTTCGTCTTTAATTCATAAATAGTACAAATTCATTGTTTAAAAATACAGATGTTTTCCGTGTCACAGAACAAAGCCTTTCTATTCCCGCTTAATTTGTGTCTTTGTTGATCGGCAGTAAAACCACAAACTGTGTCAATTCATTATGTAATATATTCTGCATCTTTAACCTTAACTTGCCTGACTGCGCATATAGAAGCATTGGTTACATAGTGTACAGTTACCGTAAGTAATCCTGGTCAACGTCACAATTACTCCACTTCCGAATGAATATTTGTTTTTAATTTCCTACAACATCCACGAAAGTTTACTTACAAATGTCTTGTTTAACTAAAAAAAAAGTGTTACCACAAAGAAAATTTCCCGGTGATCGTTGAACCGAAGAAAACCGGGGTACTTATTTCACCACACTTGTTGCAGAATTTATACTTTTCTCTCACGTACACGTGGTTTTGTTGATCGAGTGCTCCGATTATTGACAACTAAAGTCTGTTTCACACTATGTTACGAAGCAGGATGCTAGCGTGTTGTACGTCCGCTGTTACACAGTCTGCACTGATACAAATGACAGCTGAATTATTATAAGCGGGCACCGATTTAGACGGCACATTCCGATATTTGAGGGAAATAATCTAGGCATGTAATGGCTCAGTTCACAAAATCTACCCGATGCAATAAAAATTCGTTGATCTGTTAACTATCCATTTTATTGTACAGTGTATATTGAAAATTGTATTGCATATATTTATTTGTTCCTTTTCAAGTGTGTTTGCTTGACCCATAGTGGTGTAATATATTCAAATAAACAAATGGGGAAAATATAATTAATATAAAGCATATAATGCTAGCATAATATATTTATGAGTCAAATTAGAATTAAAATTTATATAAACAAAGCAAATTAG
Source organism: Ostrea edulis (assembly GCF_947568905.1). Lineage (NCBI taxonomy): Eukaryota > Metazoa > Mollusca > Bivalvia > Ostreida > Ostreidae > Ostrea > Ostrea edulis. Next base: position 31,093,077 of record NC_079169.1, read on the forward strand.
AATAAACAAAGCAAATTAGAATAAACAAAGCATGACCATTTGGTTTAAAATAACATATATAATGCGGCTTCTGAAAGTGAGACAGACTTAAAAAAAACACACACACACCAAAAAAAACCCCAAAAAACATATAAATTGTATGCATGTAAAAAAAAATCTTCACTTAACAGATATACGAAATGATCGATTGACTGAAAAGTAATACATAAAATACCGGATATCTACAGTATACATTCTTATAAAGGGTCAATTCAGGGTAGCAAAAGAAAAGACCTTATATGAGAGAACAATTCTTCGGAAAAGGTCACTTTGTTGTATCAAGTTTCTTTTTTATGTGTTTGTAGCACACACACACACACACACACACACACACACACACACACACACATATATATATATAATATGAATTTTTCATATTTCGAACCTATTCTTTATTATCTACAATGTTGAAATTACCTTCAAGTTTGGCCTAAGCATTTAGGCACCGATTTTGGCTTTAAAGTCCCTCAAACCAGGCCTGCCCTTAAGAATTTTTTTTTTTGTATGGAGCGCTAAATTAACAGAGCGCTCCATATATATCAAGTAGGGAGTTAGCCCGAAAGTAATGAAAAATAGCCCGAAAGTAATGAAAAAATATGTAATATCGCACAGAGCCCAAAATGCGTAAGAGGTCTATCAAAATTATCACTTATTATATTAAAGTTATAGAAAAACAATGAATTACATTAACTCAGCCTTAGGTGACAATCTAGAACGATTAGGGGGAGTGTTTTGTAAAGACTAAAAACCAGACTGGGAATAAAATCGATCACGGCGAGGATATAGCTCCACTTGACTGAGTTTGGCCAATAATTTACAAATTTAATGCCCTTTAATAAAGAATGGACATACACTTAACTAAATTATTAGGGGGAACTATACACCTGATTATATATAAGATATGAAAATAGTGTTGAAAATGCGAAATAAACCAAAGTTGTCAGAAGATATCACAGCTCGCCGGGAAGCATGACTCTACTTAACCTTTTGTTCAAAAGGTTAATTTTTTTGAAAAATAGGTCATAGTCCAAAGTTACTAAGTCAAAAGTTTTGATACCATATCAAAGGTCTGGTCATGAGGCATCTAAATATGACATATCAAATCCCTACCCCTCAAGTTCAAACAGATATGGCCAAAGTAAATGTTTTTGAAAAGTAAGTCAAAGTCCAAGGTCAACAGTTCTGGTAACAAAAGAAATGTCTTACAGGGCATCTATGTTTGAAAAACCAAAGCCCTATCACTCTTGGTTCAAAAGATATAACCAAGGTTAAGAAAAAAAAGTTTTTGAACAGTTGGTCAAAGTTCAAGACAAAGATCATTGGGTCAAATGAGGCATCAATATGTAAAATATCAAAGCCCTATCCCAATTGGTTCAAAAGATATAGCCCAGGTTTTTCCTTGAAGTGTGACGCCGACGCTGACGCCGACACCGGAGTCATGATAGTAGCTCTCCCTCCAGATTACAAATTAAAAATTACTTTGTTAAACACCACTCTGATTCCATGCACAAGTATTCTGAAGTTGAAATAAAAAATATGGTAGATTTCTCATTGACAATACCTTCATGGTCTTTGGTGATCAGGTCTTCCAACAGCCTGTCGGAATTCCCATGGGCACGAATTGTGCCACTTTGTTAGCTGACCTGTGTTATATTCATATGAAACAGAATTTATTCAGAAACTTCTATGTGAGAAGAAACATATCTTGCTGTGGCCTTCAATTCGACATTTAGATATTTCGACGACGTTTTATCTATTAACAATAATAACTTTCATTCATATGTCGATTCGATATATCCCTGCGAGCTCAAAATAAAAGACACCACATAGTCGTCCATTTCTGCTTCATACTTAAATATTTCATTGAGAGTAGATATTAACGGCAACTAACAACTCAACTTTATGACAAACGGGATGATAAATCATTTCAGCTTCTCCATCGTCAACTTCCAATATTTATGTAGCAATATTCCATTATCACCTGCATATGGAGTTTATATCTCTCAACTGACTCAATACACAGGAGCTTGTTATGCGTATGGTCAGTTTCTAAATCAAGGCAAACTACTGACAAACAAATTGATGGTACATGGGTTTCAACAGTCTCGTTTAAAGACAACACTTCGCAAATTCTATGGTCGTTATAACGATCTAGTTTGCCAATACAACCTATCATTGGGTCAAATGCTGTCTGGCGCGTTTCATACCGATTGCTAGACCGTTCGTGGCACACTGATTTTGACTACGGATAACTCCGTGTACCTGATCAAGATATAGGATTCATGGCGGGTGTGACCGGTCGACAGGGGGTGATTACTCTTCCTAGGCACCTGATCCCACCTCAGGTATGTCCAGGGGTCCGTGTTTGCTCACCTATCTATTTGGGATTCATGAGATTAATCACTGTTCGTTATCTTCACCTTTCATTATGTAATTGCTAAATAGAGCAGGGTTTAACCGCGAACTATAGCCAGCACGCCGACAGAAATTACATTCCGTAATTGCCAGGAACAGCAGGGTTGCTAGCTAGTATATTTTGCTGTTAAAGGGGCATGGGCACGATTTGAGCTGACATTTCGTATTGTTTACAATGCTTAACTAAAGTATTTCCAATGGTCAATCAAAATTTGAATATCAATTGTTGAGTTATAAGTGAAATACAGCACTCGCAATTTTTTGTTATGTAAACCAGGCTCGTGTCATGGTTTTGTTTACATTAGAAATAGCGTGTTTAAAACAAAATGAGATGTGTCAAACACTAAAAGCTATATACCGGGTAATTATGTTAAGAATTAACTTATAAATTGAAAAAAAAATCTGCTTTAAACGAAACTTTTACTAGTTTATTTAACCTATGTAAACAAAAACATGACACGAGGCTTGTTTACATAACAAGGACTTGTGACCGCTGTATCTCCCATGTACCCATCTTCCCAAGTCAAGGGTTTCTGATCCGCTCCACATAAACCATGAACCTTGACTACTGACATTCAAATTTTTGCTAATCATTAGTAATACCATAGTTAAGCATTCTAAACATTAAAAATCAAATTTGAAAATTTTCAGCTCAAATCGTGTCCATGTCCCCTTAAATCTTGCTCTTTCTAGCAATTACAAAATGTAACTCCTGTTTACAGTACAGCAAGGGGTCTGGTGGCCACCTTGAGGCCCCCAGTGGGTCCCATGGGGGCCCAGGTGGTGAAGCCTAAGAAGCTCCTGGGTGTACCAATGAAAGCATCCATTTTTAGAGTATAGAAACAGAGTTTCTTGTCAATTTCCAAAACATAAAGAATTCACAAAATTATTTTCTAAAATGTTTGACAATGCCAACTCACATTTGCGTTTGTTTTACGAATTGTATTGTCTACTTATTTTCGTTGTTTTCGACTGGTATGTGGTAAATGTTACTCATAACAAAAAATATATTAAATCCGTTATAGACATACATTAAAGTGAATTCGACATGGTATTGATAAATCGAAACTCAAAAAGGACTTTAGATTTGACTGAATGGCCATTATGATGTTGATTGAATTATAAATCAGAACTACAAGTATACAACGGTCAAAGGTTTCTTGATCTGTGCTCCTATAACAACGTGGCGGTGACGAAAACCTTCCAGCACAAAGATAGACACAATGTGTCATGGCGCCATCCAAGATCCAAGCATTGGCATACTGACCAGGAGTAGTGACCTGAACACCAAAAGCATGTACAGTGCTGACTGCCACACGGACCACACCCTAGTCCTCTCCAAGATCCACCTCATCCAACGCAAAATGCACCACACCAAAACCAAGAGCCTCTCATGCACCAACGCTAGCCGAGTCCCGTGCGGTTCCTTTTCCCAGAGACTACGTGAATCTCTAAGAAGGTCACTGGATAAAAACTCGAGATGCCATGCACCACTGACAACGCAAACGGGTACAGCTCTATATCAATCCGGATTAGAGGTCCCCGAGGAGAAGAAGCATCGGAACGAGGACTGGTTTGAGAAAAACTGGTAAGAGATGGAACCTGCAGTAGAGGCCAAGCGTGCTGCGCACCTAGCATATGAGAACAACCCGTGCTACGCCACAAAAAGCATGCAGGACTGCTCGCAGCAAATGCCAGCTGCCCTAATGATTAGTGGCTCCAGCTCTAAGTCACAGGATACAGACAGACGCTGACCAGGACAACACAGGAGGCATGTATACAGGCATTAAACAAACCACGGGCCCGTCCACCATCAAGAGTGTCCGGCTGAAGACCAAAATCAAGACAAGAACGGTGGGTAGAGCACTACCTTGAGCTTTAATCCACGCAGAACGTCGTGACCGACACATTACTCGATGCCATCAGCCAGCTACCTGTTCTGGACAAACTGGACGAGGAGCCAACAACAGAGGAACTTAGCAAGGTCATCGACTGTCTCCTCACCGGTATAGCCCATGATGAAGATTGTATACTTCCAAAGGTGATCAGGGCGGGAAAAGAACTGCTCAAGGACCTGCACGGATTACTCTGCCTGTGCTGGAGAGAGGGATCATACCGCGAGACATGTGTGGCGCCAAGATAGTGACTCTCTACAAAAACAAAGGCAATCGTAGCGAATGCAACAGCTACCAGGGCATTTCTCTGTTGAGCATTTTGCAGTCTTCACAAGAGACATTTTGACCTGACTGCAGAACCTAGCAGCGCGGGTTTATCCTAAATCTTAGTGCGCATTCAGGGCAGGGTGATCTACCATCGACATGATCTTCTCAGTGAGACAGCTACAGGGGAAGTGCCAAGAGCAAACGAGCCGCTTTTCCTTACTTTCATAGATCTGACAAAGGCGTTTGATCTCGTCAGCAGAAGTGTCCTCTTCCAACTCCTGAAGAAAATCGGCTGTCCCCCGAAGCTGCACCCCATCACTGTCTCCGTCCACACCGACATGCTCAGAATAGCGAGTTACCGACTCACCATCAGACCCGTTCTCCATCAAGAGCAGAGTCAAGCAGGGCTATGCACTCGCCCAAACCCTCTTCGGAATCATTTTCTCGATCCTCCTGGCCCGTACCTTCAACGAGAACGAGGATGGAGTCTACCTGTACATGCGGTCCGATGGCAGGCTGTACAATCTGTCCTGGCTACGTGCCAAAACAAAAGTCAGGTATGTCACCATCAGGGAGGCCCTCTTTTCCGATGATGCTGTCTTGGCAACACACACTAAAGAAGTACACCAGAGGTTGATTTACCGCTTTGTTCTCTCTTGTGATGAATTTGATCTTAAGATCAGCTTAAATAAGACAGAGAACTGACCCCACCGAGAATCCATATGGGGAGTCAGGAGCTCAACACAGTCGATAGATTTCGGTACTTGGGGTTCACAATCTGCGCAAACCTCTCTCTTGAACCAGAGATCAACCTCAGGATCGCCAAAACTGCTGCAGTGATGTCAAAGCTACACAAGAGAGTGTGGGCCAACAGCATGACGGTGAATACTAAGATGCCGGTGTACAGAGCCTGTGTCTTGTCCACACTCCTCTATTCCAGCGAAAACCATACGCCGCCCAGGAAAAGCGACGGAATAGCCTCCATTTGCGCTGTTTAAGACGCATACCGGGGTCAGATGGCAGGAGAGAATCCCCAACACTGACATGCTGGAGCGTGCTGGTCTGCCCACCATCTACACCCTCCCGAGTCAGCGCCGCCTCCACTGGCTTGGCCACGTTTGCAGAAAGGAGGATGGCCGGATGTCTAGGATCTGCTGTATGGGGAGCTCTCAAGAGGTTCCAGACCCAAAGACCGCCCTAGATTGCACGTCAAAGTCACCTGCAAAAGGGAGATGAAGAGTGCTGGAAATGACACGCAGGATCCCGGGATTCCTGGAGAGAAACTGTGCAGAGCGACACCACGTAAGCTGAGCAGAACCGCAACTGCTTGAAAAAGAGAGCCACTCGCAAGACCAGCTCCACAGACCAGTCGGCGACCATCCACACCTGTAGCCTTTGCGGCAAAGACTGCCACTCCCGCATCCGTCTTCACAGTCACACGAGGAGATGCAGCGACTGGACTCGACTCAACCTGGACGGAAGGAGGCCGACGACGACCACTTTATAACTAACAAAATATGGAGAAAAACATCTGCAATTTTTCTGTCTCACCATAATAAATTATTTGGTGCATTTACCAATACATATCCTTTACAGGGTGTAGGTGTACACCTTTACACTTGATTACAGAAAGGTGTACACTTTGTGGTTGGTAGACAAATCAAGCACACCCTTTGTATTCTTTAGAGGAATTATGAGATTGATCACCGTGTTATCCTCAATTTCTCATTGACCAGCAAGGAGACAATGTTCAGGTTGACCAGCAAGGAGAGGAGGCAATATCATGATTGCCCAGCAGGGAGGAGACAATTCTCAGGTCGACCAGCAAGGAGAGAAAGCAGATTTCATATCTAAACAGGGAGGCAATCCATGGAAGAGATGACTACCCGAGTTCAACACGTGGCAAAGATTCCAAGAAGATCGATTAATTTTACATTGTTTAATATCCCTCTCGATAATTTTTCACTCATATGGAGACGTCACCATTGCCAGTAATGGGCTGCAAAATTTAGGCCTATGCTTGGCGCTTACGGCCTTTGAGCAGGGAGGGATCATGCCACACGTGCTATGACACAGGGTCTCGGTTTTTCCGGTCTCACCCAAAGGACCACCCCATTTAGTCGCCTCTTATGACAAGCAAAGGGTACTGAGGACCTATTCTAACCCAGAGATCCATTAGTCGCCTAATGAACCAACCACAACCACACCTGTCTGTGGCAAGGATAAAATCAAACTCCTCTTCGCTTTGAACTATCACTTAGATGGACAGACTTCATGAGACCACAAGTTTCAAAAGACATAAAGACAAGTAACTATACCCCTCTCCCCTTAATTGTTGGGAGACTTCCTTAAATTTATTTTAATAACAGAAACAAATATCAAGTATATTCACACATTTTATTAAATTACAGTTCAAAATCGGGTTAAGACTAGCACAATAACATAACACATTTTATATAACTTAAGTTTGACAAGCTTTGGCAAAACATCGAACTGTGATATGATGAAACACTATTTAATTGAAGTGCATGTAGAGTGATATTTTACAAATGTATAAAATCAATTTTCATGATACGTTTATTTCAAGTAGATAGGAAATAAGATAAAGGGTACGACAAAAAAAACACATGGCCATGCATAACACATGTAGTGAACCATTAACACATCCGACAAAACACATGGTCACATGTATAGCAATTACTTGTGTTTTAGCATCTGTGTGGAGCAACAATTAAAAAGAAAATATAAAATTCTAAAATGTTTTTTTTACGGTTGCACAAATCCATTATCACATAAACGTGTATCAAAGACATAAGACTAAATTTGGCCCCCAGTCTCTCAACATTATTCACTTGTGTGGTCCTTTTACAAAACCTCATAAAACTTATCAATAAAATCTATTGAATACAAATACAGGCTGTGTATTAATTTTCACGAATTTAGGTATAAATGCAGTATCTCTTACCAGTTTTTTTCCCCCTGGAGCTATCTTTTTTTTTTTAATACAGATGTACAGTATTAGACACCAAAATATTTCAGTACAATGTACATTATGGAAATCTTCTGAACATTCCTTATATAGTTTCATCAGCAAATTTCTCTTACAAAATGCTCTTTTTCCTCTAATAGCATTGAAAGTGATGTCAATAAACAAAATGAATAAGAGATCTATGTGAAGTACCTATAAAATGCAACTGGTAGAGTTCAAATGCTATATTTTTAATTTGTCAGCAGACACATGTATAGATAATTACTTTCACAATACATACATCTTGACAGATGCTGATGTAATTATTCTCCATCTAACCAGAAATTCAAAAAAACTGTTTGATAACTGCCTAAAAAATACACAGATTTCAGAATAGATAGTAAGTTTTGACTAGATAACTGCCGTGACTGAAATCAGCACAGATGCTGACATTTAATACAAGTGATGAATCCAGAGGCATCGCATATACAAACAGAGAACAAAACATTCAACACTTTTGGCAAAATTCACTTTGGCAAATAAATATCAAGCTGTACCAATTAAAGATATGTTTTAAAAGCTGGGGTTCGTACAGTCCAGCATCATTTTTCCCCAGCACTTTTAAAGCCATATTTCAAGCACTTTTGGAAATACAATCATGTAAATGATCAAAAACTGACACATTTCATTCTGCGGTGATATGTTTTCCCCGTTAATGAAAAACCAGGTCACACGTTTACAAAAACACGATATATCACAACATCTGTAAGAAATTTATAAATATCAACTCTTACGAAGAAATATTGGCAATGAATGTACAGGAAAAATTAACATGATTTTTCTTTTTTCTACTAGATGTTTGCTTATATAGTAGAACACAATCAGAATTCAAGCACCATTTTAAACAAATCTAAGCACTGAAAATGCAAATTTCAGCACCTTTTCATGTCTTTTTGCTGTTTATGCATTTTCAAGCACTTTTCAAGAACTGGGTCAAAATTCAAGCACTTCTCATGGTCTGTAGTAGGAACCCTGAAACTGTGCCTTGTTCATATCGGTATAATATAGTACAAATTTTGTTTTTACTTATCTTAATGGCAGCAAGATTCAACTTTCCATCATTACAAAATATCAAAGGTATTGAGATTTACAGTTGCACATAACTGAAATAAATCTGTGACAATACTGAAACATAATCACATCAGAACTTCTAACAACTTAAGCAGCATATTTGGTGAGTAAAACATTCTTGTGACTAGGAGAGTATTATGTTAAAATTGGTAAAATCAACCCAATGTCTTTTTTCAAATGAGAAATACTTCATCGAACAAGACCACATACAAAAATCCACACATGTACAATATCAGTAGAAATTAGAACTCAGCAGGGTACTTTATATAAAAAAATCCTGAAATCTTCAACATTCCAATCCTAAATCTTACTGGCATAACAAATGAGGAAACACTTTGTAGAGGAACAAATGTACATTGATAATTCATTACACACAAGACTCCACTCTTCGTATTTCAGAAAATCATGTTTTTTGTTAGCAAATTTGACAAATTAGACCCATTCATAAAAATACAGGCAAAATTCACACACATCCATTCAAAACATTGATTAATACTACGAAACAGACACGAATACTTGTCTACATATACAGGTACCCCATTATCCTATCATACTGTGTATCTAAAACTCTAAATTACATCATGTAGAGTGTAGTACTGTATAAATAATACCTACATATTGTAATGAATATCACATACTACATAATACAAATAAGTGTAAACAGGACAGTGGAATGTCCACCACAAATACATCAACGTACAGTTTGATTACCAACACAGATCATGTCCCCTGAAGGAATCGATCCATTCACATTTAAAAATTGTTCAAGCAAACACAAGACAAAAATGACTAGAAAATCACATTGTTTATGAAGTAGTCTGAAATGATGTGGCTTGATATTCACACACATCAGCACCTTTAAAGCCTTATTCGCACCAATCTCCTGACTAAATCATTAATACAAATGAGTATAAATATAAAGCTACACGTTTCCAAAAATGCACTTAAATCTTAAATGACTTGGAATCTTGTTTAGTCATATATAGACGTGCGGTAACTGTTTCATTATCAGAACTTATCATCTCACAAATATTTATCAATAAAAGAACACGTTACAAATGAACGTTTTTCAAAAATGATGAAAATGAGAACTAAAATTATGTTAATGAATACAATTTCCAGAGGTATGGAACGTAATTTATACCCACAATATCTGAATTAAGTTCAAAACATTGGGGGAAATTTGTATAGAGAATTTACAAGTCCCTTTTTTGAAAAAGGAATTTTGTATTTGTACTTATTACAACCAAACAAAGCCACAAAATGTACATCAACCCATGCATTCATCTTTTTGTTTGTATCAAATCAAGTGTCCTTAAGGAATATAAAACAGAAATTCAGTTATGTATATACAAAATTAATAAAAATGGAAGGGAGTCCTGAGACTTTCACAAAGATCATAACACTCAACTTTTCAAGAACACCAGAGGTTACACAAATACTGGTCGATTAAATTCTCAGTGGCTGTGTCCATTTCTGTCCAGTTTGTGGTCTCTGTGGCGTAGATTGTATGGAGTATGACTAGGAGAAAATACGTTCTGTTTGCCCGAGTTGTGGGTGCCGTTTCGTGTTACGTTGAATGTTTGGTCCGCCGTCTTGTTTTCTAATTTCTCTGCTTCTTTCTCAGCTTCAGTCATGAAGAAACCATCTTCAAGTGTCTAAAATAGAAAGATTCAAAATATATGCACTACTTAATGGTTGTTTGATATAATTAAATACACTCATTTTTAATACAACACATACATTTATATCTGGAAGTAGTACCTAATTTTTTTGTACAGTGGGGCCTCAATAATCCAGACACCATTTATCCAGATGCTTCACTTTCAGGAAGATGTTTTTTTTGGGGGGGGAGACCAAATTTTTACACATTTTGCATTGTTAATCCAGAAATTTGTGTTCTGGAACAGTTTTTCTCACACAATGTTAAAATGCATTGAAAATTATATTGTTAATTTGGACAATGATTTTTTGGAAGGTCATTCTCAGCAATGTGTAAAGAAAACATAAGCCACATAGTCTGATTGAAATGATCACCTGTGTCCCGTCAACACTTCCCTAATTAGGTGGTTACATTATCTATGTGATGACGAGTTGATTAAATAGCACGTGCCAATCAAGACAATGTATTGCCAATTGTTGCACATTATTTCTACAATGCGTGTATATAGTTTTACCTCATGCAACATGAATACATACATGTATCATCAAACTGTTACTCATATCACATGTACTTGTTCAAATGAAAAGAATAGTTGTGAAAATGTGGTTTCTGTTTTTTGTACTGTTGATTGAAATGAAATATATTTTGTAAGTTTTAGCAAGATCAGTATTTTTTACGTATGAAATGTCATGCATGTACAGTGTATGTGTATAAGATTGATTCTCCTTATAATGTCATAGAGCTTTAATGTTTTCAGATATCTAAACTCTGGGTAAAAGTGAGAAAATTACTGTTTTTAAAAAGCATAGCAATTCAAAATTGTGCATGCAGACACCTGTAATTTTGATGTGGCTTGAAGTTATGTTCAGTTATTAGCAGATCAAAATGATAATGTTGCCAAAATTGCCAGAGCAATGGTGCAACTCTGTGCTAGTAGTTTGTAATAATGAGTTTGGATGGTATTTGCTTGGATAATTACAGGATATGAAACATTTATTTTTAGTTACATTTGCTTGGATAATTACAGGATATGAAACATTTATCTTTAGTTACATTTGCTTGGATAATTACAGGATATGAAACATTTATTTTTAGTTACATTTGCTTGGATAATTACAGGATATGAAACTTTTATTTTTAGTTACATTTGCTTGGATAATTACAGGATATGAAACATTTTATTTTTAGTTACAATTGCTTGGATAATTACAGGATATGAAACTTTTATTTTTAGTTACATGCAGTGCTTGCTTGTGTACAGTTTCGTTTGTAGTCCTAATTAAAAAGTCAGGTAAACATCTACACGTACATGGGGATTTCAATTTTAATGCTTTGAAATGTATGTAAATGTTAACATGATTTATTCTAAAATAATTTAAAGCAAATTGTGCATGTTTTTTTCTTCCAATTATTCATTAACAAAGAAAGCATATCGATTACTTATATGAAGATCTAACATTTTGATTTAGCTATCTGGATGTTTCACGTATGCGGATATTTTGCTAGCCACCAGTTTCTGGATCTAAATAACATTTTGATTTCGTTATCTGGATGTTTCATGTATTTGGATGATTTTGCTAGACACCAGTTTCTGGATCTAAATAACATTTTGATTTCGTTATCTGGATGTTTCACGTATTCGGATGATTTTGCTAGGCACCAGTTTCTGGATTAAGGAGGCTCCACTGTACTTTTTTGGACACCTAATCACCAACAAATTTGTATATCTACTGATTTCACTATTGATAAATACCTGTAACATCATCAGACTGACATGTCTACTCATTTCACTATTGATAAATACCCGTAACATCATCAGACTGACATGTCTACTCATTTCACTATTGATAATTACCCGTAACATCATCAGACTGACATGTCTACTCATTTCACTATTGATAATTACCTGTAACATCATCAGACTGACATGTCTACTCGTTTCACTATTGATAAATACCTGTAACATCATCAGACTGACATGTCTACTCATTTCACTATTGATAAATACCTGTAACATCATCAGACTGACATGTCTACTCATTTCACTATTGATAATTACCTGTAACATCATCAGACTGACATGTCTACTCATTTCACTATTGATAATTACCTGTAACATCATCAGACTGACATGTCTACTCATTTCACTATTGATAAATACCTGTAACATCATCAGACTGACATGTCCACTCATTTCACTATTGATAAATACCTGTAACATCATCAGACTGACATGTCCACTCATTTCACTATTGATAAATACCTGTAACATCATCAGACTGACATGTCCACTCATTTCACTATTGATAATTACCTGTAATATCATCAGACTGACATGAAGAGCAAAATCTTTTTGGCATTTTTTAATCACATGCTTTTATCCTTGAGTAATGAGAAACAACTATTAGTTTTTTAATTGTTGTCCATTTCTGCAATACAAATCTGTGATACCAAAATAAAAGTTGTGTATACCGACACATTTACTTTTTAGTTAGTAGAACAAGCTTGCATTGTGTTGTTTAGAACTCACCGTCCACTTCCAGTTTCTGGCGTACACGGCACACAGGTAGACACACAGTACACTCCCCACAAACTGTAATACAAGGGCATACGTCATCTAGGTGCACAGTGTCTCCAAAACTACAAACACTGATCACATCAGTTTACATATATACAATTACTGTAAAAGTGCTTATTTACACTGGGGGTTAAGTACACATTTTTCCATGTCCAACATTACGCGTGGGGGGAAAATATGCAGAAATTGAATATAATATATATCATATCAAATATTTATAACTATACGCTTATTACATGACCGTGTAATTTTACCCACTCGTAAATAACCACTTTTACAGAATATCATATTTTCATCAATTTCTTCACATTATTACCATTGTTTTCACACTATCATTAACTCCTAGAAAAGAAATACAAATTATGTAATTCAATATGACTTGTGAATCATAGTGATGTAATGAAACATATGTATAATAAGTAAATGTTTACACACACGTATAAGTTACATCATAGTGATGTAATGAAACATGTGTATAATAAGTAAATGTTTATACACAGGTATAAGTTACATCATAGTGATGTAATGAAACATGTGTATAATAAGTAAATGTTTATACACAGGTATAAGTTATATCATAGTGATGTAATGAAACATGTGTATAATAAGTAAATGTTTATACACATGTATAAGTTACATCATAGTGATGTAATGAAACGTGTATAATAAGTAAATGTTTATACACAGGTATAAGTTATATCATAGTGATGTAATGAAACATGTGTATAATAAGTAAATGTTTACACACACGTATAAGTTACACCATAGTGATGTAATGAAACATGTGTATAATAAGTAAATGTTTACACACACGTATAAGTTACACCATAGTGATGTAATGAAACATGTGTATAATAAGTAAATGTTTATACACAGGTATAAGTTATATCATAGTGATGTAATGAAACATGTGTATAATAAGTAAATGTTTATACACAGGTATAAGTTATATCATAGTGATGTAATGAAACATGTGTATAATAAGTAAATGTTTATACACAGGTATAAGTTATATCATAGTGATGTAATGAAACATGTGTATAATAAGTAAATGTTTATACACAGGTATAAGTTATATCATAGTGATGTAATGAAACGTGTATAATAAGTAAATGTTTATACACATGTACAAGTCATATCATAGTGATGTAATGAAATGTGTATAATAAGTAAATGTTTATACACATGTACAAGTTATATCATAGTGATGTAATGAAACGTGTATAATAAGTAAATGTTTATACACATGTATAAGTTATATCATAGTGATGTAATGAAACATGTGTATAATAAGTAAATGTTTATACACAGGTATAAGTTATATCATTTTGTACTGACCTGTATAGACAGCCACATCATGATGTAGGAAACATCTGTCTTCTTGAACAGTTCCAGCCCAAATTTGACACAAATGATGGCTTCCGTGAAAGTCACAATGCTGCAACACGTCGCACAATTATAAATCATTAAAAACCATGGACAACAGCAAAGTTGTGCACATATTATTTCACATGTTCTGAAATCTATGTCTAAGTGCATAATGGTTGCTTTAAATATCTGTGAAAAATCATAGCACATAATTAAATATGGCAGTCATATTGAGACATCACCATTTATAGGTGAAGTACCACAAAGTTAGACCAATGCTTGGCACTCAGGCCAAAGTAGTGATTATTCTTTAACGTGCCAACATCTGTTGCAACATGTGAGCTCTGTTTTTAAAGGTAATATCTAAAGACAAACACAACACCCCCCTCCCCCAATTTTCACTTCTAAAAGCCTGGCACTTGGCAAAGAAGCAGTCACTACCTATTTATACATCTGAGGTTTGACATTTCAATGACACAAGCTGGACTTGAACTCATGACCTCTAGTCATGAAGCGATTGCTTTGAAAATGGCTGGTAAAGCAAATATGTACTAAATGTAACTTACATAAAAATCCAGCACTGAGTTCCAACCCTCCTGCACTGAGTGTCTGTCACATACACATAGTACTGTCTGAAAATGAAAGTAGTCACATGTACATAGTACTGTTTGAAAATGAAAGTAGTCACATGTATATAGTACTGTCTGAAAATGAAAGTAGTCATATGTATATACATGTAGTATTGTCTGAAAATGAAAGTAGTCATATGTATATACATGTAGTAATTGTCTGAAAATGACATAGTAATGTTTGACAAATTCATTCAAAAAGATCTTGCATGATTGTACAATATATATCATAAACCAGAAAAGAAAATTGACCAAAGACATGGGGATTATTGATGTAGATAGAGAAGATCTTGCATCAGGATGGCCTATAGATACTTATGATGAAGAACTCAATAACTACTGCTAATTATCACAGAAAATGTAGGTCAGTTCTGAGGTGAAAAAGGTTCCTTTTATATTTGCTGCTTAGCATTACCTGATAGAGGGAGCTGAGATCAAGCTGATGAGAACCAGTCTCCACACATTAATCTGATGAGAGGGAGGAACCTCAAATATATGCTTGAGGAAGAATGTGTTAAGTTCTGACAACTGCCATACAATGATGAGCAGGGAAACAGCTACCATCCTCATGGTGGACGAATTGGGGTCCAGCCAACGGACATTGTACCAGCTGCCAATGAAGAAACAGCAAGCTTATTACCATTAATGTGATATCAACAAAATCTAATTTCTAAATGATTTTCTACATAACTTCTTGTTGTAAAGATTTGTATATTTTCTAGTGAAAATACATAAAGTGCAAATAAATAGAAGCTACACATGCCACATGTGCCTAATATATAATTCTGATCATGATTCAAAGTCACCTTTCACAAATTGATGCACTTTTAACAGTAAATGTAAAAACAAAGCCCTGAATGTAGAGTGCAGAAGCATCAGTCAGCCATTATGTAATATTTTAATGCTTGAGTTATGGACTTGCACTCATGATTATATATTACCTGACAGGAGTAAACTGAAGCACAGCTCTTCTGATTTTCCCTGTTGTGGAATGGATGTCCCTGTGTTAAAAGAACAGGACTACAGTTACAGTGAAATCAGAATAGGCAGAAAAGACAAATGTACAATCAGAATAGACAGAACTACAGTTACAGTACAATCAGAATAGGCAGAATAAACAAATGTACAATCAGAATAGACAAATGTTACAGTACAGTCAGAATAGACAAATGTTACAGAACAATCAGAATAGACAAATGTTAAGTACAATCAGAATAGACAAATGTTACAGTACAATCAGAATAGACAAATGTTAAGTACAGTCAGAATAGACAGATGTTACAGTACAATCAGAATAGACAAATGTTAAGTACAGTCAGAATAGACAAATATTAAGTACAATCAGAATAGACAAATGTTAAGTACAATCAGAATAGACAATTATTACAGTACAATCAGAATAGAGAAATGTTACAGTACAGTCAGAATAGACAAATGTTACAGTACAATCAGAATAGAGAAATGTTACAGTACAATCAAAATAGACAAATATTACAGTACAATCAGAATAGACAAATGTTACAGAACAATCAGAATAGACAAATGTTATAATACAATCAGAATAGAGAAATGTTACAGTACAATCAGAATAGACAAATGTTACAGTACAGTCAGAATAGACAGATGTTACAGTACAGTCAGAATAGACAAATGTAACCAGTGCTATTTGGCAAATCACAAATGAGGGATGATCCAAACGTTTTGAGACTACCATCATGAAATCAAAACTCCACAAGGGATGTTGATGTAAATAGACAAAATTTGGACAAGTTTAGATTATTTTAATAAGGTATGTAAATATTCACTTAATTTATTGGTAACATTAAAACACCTAGCTGACACAAACTCTTATGATCACTGGGATCGTTATTGTCATAAAAGCATTACAATTCCTCTACAAAAGACAATTTCAGTTCATTGTGAACTACGATCTATAGACAATAAATATGACACAGTACTAGTGTGACACATCAGTTTTAATCCAAGGACGACATGCCTCACTGAACTTGGGTATCTGGACCGTGAATGATGATAATGCACCTATCACCTCCATGATGGTTTTACACCATCTGAACACGAGTGATTTGGTTTGTATCAGTATTTCCCCATGCATTTTCAAACATCTTTTACGTCTTTAAATGCCTTTATCCAAGTAAAATACAACTTTGTTGTATAATATTTCAATAGAACATTTTTCCTTTAGTATCAATCAAAACTTTCTTCAAACAAACTACCAGAAACCCCTGCAGAACAGACAAAATGAAATGAAGTTTTCACAAAGTACTGTGGAAAAATCATTTAGATGTTGTGAGAATGAAGTTTTGTACCATTTGAAGAAGAAAAAAGATTGTATACTTATACAATATTTCTGCATAGTAGTCATAAGAATACCTCTCTGCTTCGAGTACCAATTATAGATCAAAAGTGAAACTTCACCTACAGCTGGAGATATCCCTATGCATATGAGAAATTCTTGAAAGAGACTTCATCTAACAAAGACTATAAGACAACAAACAATACCTCTTGAATTACAATTTATACTTTCTTTTCCAATTCAAGGGATGAAAAAGTAGCTTTTAAATCCTATAACAACGCAATATCATTTTTATCATAAATAATAATTCACTTTTAAAAACCTTCAAAATATCTAGAAAATCGAATATTTTCAATGTAATGAATTCGAACTAAAAACAATTGAAATCCTATGTATACTTCTCATACAATATATTATACACTAAAATGTCTCAGAAATTGAATTTTAACAAGAATTTGAAGCCTGCCTTCAAAACTATCTTTGTTTACCCTCTCACAACTCTACATCTTCAGATTATTTCACTGTTTTTGAAAATTAGATTAAATAGTTTTCCAATTGCATAATTATAGGGGAATGGTATGAAATTAAAGATTCAATTTTTGTGTAACTTTTGAAAAAATATTCAAATTATTTCAAAGCTCTAATCTCTCATCAAGGTGTTTAAGCCTTGTGTATGACTCAGTTGCTTGGCCAGACAAGCTTTACAACAGGAGAAATTATGAAGAAGTCGTGAAAAGAAGACTATAAAAGGAGAAATACAAAGGAACCATGCAAATTATTGACCTCCTTTCCCTGCAAGTACATGTCATGGATTAGATACAACCTTTTTGATAATGAATAAACTGAAGTTATCTCCCTTTGCTCAGGCACAATATCAATGTAAACATTAACAAAATCTTTATTTAACTATTTATTTCAAAGAAAAATCAACAAACAGACTTGTGTATATTGTCTCTATGCATTAAATTTTAATATAATCTGATTATATATGTGGGAGGAAATGATTCTTTAGAAGAATGATTAATTTGATTAATTTTTAGATAACTATTCACTGAAATCAAAAATTGAGTAGTCTTGTGTTTTTTTCTTTGTGTAAAGTTTCAATACAATCTGATAAAAACTGTAGGAGGAGAAATCCGAAAATGCAGTCTGAAACACAGACAATGGCCACCCTACCAATGCATAAACCTTTCTGGTCTTCTTTGGGATGCCTTACTAGTTTTGATTTCGTAACTTGTATCACATTGTTTAAATCTCTGCAGGGTTTGAGCCCAGACTATATGAACGAACTTTTTAATTTTCAGTCTTCTGATGCACATAACTTATGCTATAATTCAAATTATGATTGATGTCTACTAAAACTGTTATACAAAAAAACATTCTATTCAAAACCTCATTTCAATACTCTGGTTTTTTAATTGTGGTAGTTCTTCCCTTCATGTATCAGAATGTCAGCTACTTCATCTACCTTTAAATGCAGTAAAAAAACTTCTGGTGAATCTATTACTATTTGTAATAATTCATTGTTAAAGAAGGCCTTATAGAAGACTTGTGCCCCTGCATTAACACAAGTATTCTATAAATAAATATCATTGCATGTATTATCATCATAGAATTTCTTTTCCTGATGTCTCTATATTATGAAAGAACTAGGTTAATATTATGCATAAAAGATATGTTTCAGAAACAGGCATGATCCCCTATGGTGCAAAATTGAAAAGGGTTTTACACATTTAATCATTTAATTGATAGTTGTGTTAAAACAATTCAAGATATTGAGTGGAAAATATCTTCCTATGTCCAGAGTGGATTGACCCTTAATTGACTTAAAAAACTACAAGGGTTATCTACTCCTTTGGATGTACCAGTGTACCAAGTTTGATGTCTGTCAAGCAAAGGGATCTCAAGATATCAAGCAGACAAGACTTGGTCTACAGAACAACAGGTGCAAAACAATATGCCCCTCTTTTTCAAAGGGTGGGGTGGGGCGGGGGATGCATAAAAAATGGCCATATTAATTTCCAATTCTAACAATGTGCACTTGTGCCTTATTATAAGCATATCAAAGATAAGGTACACACACACTTCATACTTTTATTAGCTATAAAGCATTTCTTCAATGGAGTTAATTTATGGAATAACAGAGCAAGCAATTATTTCAAAGTTCTTAATGGCCATATTTCACGAATCATCACTATGTCACAAGGCTTTGAATATGAGCACAGACCTCCATTCAATATATAAATAATGTACAATTAAAATTCTATCCATGTTCAAAAATTAGATCACAAGTTGTGCTCTATGAAATAAAAAAAAAAAAATCCTAATAACACATTTTTGGTCATTTGAAGGAAAATTTGTCAAAATAGCTACAATGTAAACATTGCTACTCAGATCATTGTCATAATCATAGATCTTCTTTAATCCCAACTAATTTTCTTAATACATGTATTGCATATTTCGAAGAAAAGTGAAAAATCATCAACTAACGCCTCATGCGAACACTGTTCTTTCTGTGCACAAAATTTAATGGATGAAAGACACTCCTAAAGTCTACTCTGAAAATGCATGATTGAGTTGTCTTGCTTTCTTTCAGGAATAATATTTCACTTCATAACTGTCTCACCACAGTGTAAATCCATCTAATTAATTAAATCAGAGAAAATATAGCTCGCTAAAGACAAATTCCCTTGTCATGCAAAAAGTAAATCTGCATTTTTCCTTACCTCTAAAGAACAGAGAGAGAGAGAGAGAGAGAGAGAGAGAGAGAGAGAGAGAGAGCATATGTTGATGACATTTTCTATATACTCTTTTGAGAAAACTTTATTTCAAGTACCTGAGCCTGAGAAATAAGTACTCACTTGATACTTTCCCAGTGGTAGTTCCGCATTTCCAGTTTGCGGCAGACATACATTCCCAGCGAGATTCCTAAACCATTACAGATCAGAACATCTAGGACCCAGGCATCCCACCAACACTCAGCAAAATTAGGCAGCAGATGAGAAAATGCCATCTGAAAAAAAGCAAGGACAAAACCATTTTACTGTACATATTCTGTTTAGACAGTTACAATGAATTAGCAACTGTTAATAATGACACAGTTTTCCCATTTCCTTTCGTTAGTGATCTTTAGAAAGAAACTGACTCTGTCACAAAAGGCCCTATAAACAAGTTAATTCATGTATTATATGTACTAGTGCTAATATACCGGTAACCAGAATACAGAAATGTTTGTAGAGAGCACCGATCATGTTCTCCTCCCAGATCTGCATTTCCATATTCAAATGTTGAATGAAACATGAAAGCTTTAAGCGTAGTAAACTTGGTTGGAAACTTCTTTGAATGAACAGCTAATTTTCTGCAAATTGTATGGATATGAAAGCTGTATGTTGAAAACTTTTCATGACATTTTGCCACAATGAAAATGTATTAAACTTGGATTAAAAGTCAGTTGTGACCTCTGACCTCATTACTCCAAGATATTTAGGCGTCTTTCTTTAATGGTCAACTATCTTTGTGTAAAATATAAAGATTTATGATGAAAATTTTTCAACTTACTATGCCACAATAAAAGCAGAGTAAAGTTACAAATTGGAGGACATTTGTAACCTTGACCTCATGACCTCAAAATCTAAAAGTGTTTTCCTATAATGGTAAACTATCTTTGTATAAAATATGAAAGCTTTATAATGAAAACTATTGAAGATATTGTGTTACAATGGAAGTGATGACATACAGACAGTCAGACAAGGTGATTCCTAAAGGATTTTTGCATTTTGCATTTTCAATGTTGTTGGGTTGTAATACATGCCTTTCTCTTATGGTCAACTCCTTCTGAATATGATTGATTGTATATTGTTTAACGTCCCTTTCGAGAAATTTTCACTCATATGGAGATGTCACCATTGCCAGTGAAGGGCTGCAATATCTAGGCCTATGCTCGGCGCTTACGGCCTTTGTGCAGGGAGGGATCTTTATCGTGCCACACCTGCTGTGACATATGGGACCTCGCTTTTTATGGTCTCATCCGAAGGACTGCCCATTTAGTTGCCTCTTACGACAAGCAAGGGGTACTGAGAACTTATTCTAACCCGGATCCCCACAGGACCCTTCTGTATAAAATTTGAAAACTGTCTGAGTTATTGTGTCATGGTGAATATACACACATAGAGACATACAAACATAGTAATATGTCCCCATAAGTGCCCGTCTCTCATTGTAAAGTATTTCTGTACACAATTTGAAAATGTGGTGAACTGTTTCAGTTATTTGTCACAACAAAAGTGTTGACAGACAGACAGATGGACTAGGGCTCCCACATTTCAAACAGGGCCCTAACACGCAATTTCTGAGATATAAGCTCTTTTGTAATGGAGGTACATTCCATATTCTGTTGAATGCTCGGGTGGGTGCAAGATGTATACATATATCATAGACTAGCTATGTAAATAAGGATAAAAGTTACGAAAGCGTAAATTTTGTTTATATCAGCCGTTGGTATACATTATACTAACTATATCAAATAAATTGTTTGAATTAGGCCATTAAATTAAAGGGACTGATTCACGATTTCCCCCAAAATTTTGTTTTTCACTTTTAATGATCAAAATCTACTGTCTAATGTGTTTGAAAGATTTCACATGAAAATTAAGGTTATACATTATCACAGAAGCTCATTATAGAGAGTTTATTATTGGTTTTGTAAACAAAGATTGCGGTATGCTATTGTTTATGAAATTTTCAAAGGAAATGGATATCGATCTAAGTTTATTATATCTTTCACATTTCAATCATTTTTTGGGGTAAAATGTGTCATCTAAAAGTTAAAATTTGTGACTATGCAAAACAAGAGGTACTGTGAGCAATGCTCACTAAGAATACCCCCCGCTTACCCCAATCTCCCAAAGGGTGTTGGTAATAGGTAAAACTTCAGTATTATGATCCAAAAGGTATCTAGGAACACAGCATCTCCATGCGATGAAAAAAGCTGTTAAAGAATTTAAATAGAAACCATATTGCTACTTTGATGTCCAGTGCGCGTGACCTTTGACCTTTTCACCCCAAAATCGATAGGGAACATCTTCATCCCATGGGTAGTCCATATGTATGATATGGTGACTGTAGGTGGAAAGGATAACGCTTTAGAGCCTGGAAACCATATTGCTACTTCCGATGTCCAGTGCGCTTGACCTTTGACCTTTTCACCCCAAAATCGATAGGGAACATCTTCATCCCATGGGTAGTCCATATGTATGATATGGTGACTGTAGGTGGAAAGGATAACGCTTTAGAGCCTGGAAACCATATTGCTACTTCGATGTCCAGTGCGCTTGACCTTTGACCTTTTGACCCCAAAATCGATAGGGAACATCTTCATCCCATGGGTAGTCCATATATATGATATGGTGACAGTAGTTGGAAAGGATAATGCTTTAGAGCCCGGAAACCATTGTGTCTACAGACGGACGGACGGACAGACCCGATTCCAGTATACCCCCCCCCCCCCCCCCCCCCCAACTTGTTGCGGGGGGTATAATTAAGATGCATTATATTACAAAATCAATATTTCACTGGTTTGTTTGTAAACATAAAAAGACTCGAGTCTTTGTTTACATAACACAGATTTAAGGCTAATATAATGCTTTCATTCTTGCATTCAGAAGGTCAAAATTTTGGCTGTCAACATTAAATGAGTTTTAAAAAATATCTTTAATGTTCAACATCAAAAATGAAACATATTTTTATCAAAAATAGTGAACCAGTTCCTTTAAATATTTATTTCCTCTTTTATAAGAGTGATACTTTTATCACAGAAAGATGGTGATTATCGATTTTTTGTTTGAGCTATTTTATTATAAAATACTCATTAACTTACTAAATAAAATTTGTGTGTCCCTGCAGTTTGGGTGGTTGAATGGCGTCTGGTAATCATCCTTTAGGCAATATATGAACGCAGTGACAAGCATTCGTACCCACCGCGCGTAATAGTTCAACAAAGGGAAATAACTACATGTATTAGGCAACTCGGAAATTGCATATTACATGTATATATATATAGATACATTGAATTATGTTTACAATGAATCAACAGTACCTATCATGTGGGTTTAGGTATGACCCTGTTTAATTGTATCGTGATTTTACAAAATAAAACATGGTTCTAAAGAGAACTGACAATTCTGATCAGATCATATACCATGAATTAAGATAACAATAAAGTGGTCTAAATTGGCTTAATTCAAACAATTTATTTGATATAGTTAATGATCAAAATCTATTGATGGATCCACTTCAATATATTGTATAATGAATATCTTTTTTTTAAAAAACACCAGAAAAAAGTACAATATACTGCATTCTTCCCATGAAACACAGGGACATGTACAGATATCATGGGGTGAAGGAGAAGAATATTGGACAGGAGACGTGTTGCTAATGGTCGCAGTTTGTGGTATTTTTGATCTGGAGAGAGACCAACCATCACACTGAGATGACTTCCCACCTTCCTTACTACCCGACAAGTTGACAGCCGCTACGTAACTATGATTTATACACAGAAGCTGACGATAAGGCAGCCATACATCACGGTTACAACATACTACCATTACAAGGCCACCTCTCCGGCCAATCATTAACAGACCTGGTGAGACAAGCTTACACGTCACTGACGTTAATATGTTGTAAGCGATACCAAAATGATTTACTGCTGTAATAACAATACATATTTATATCCCATGATTGTACCTAACAACAGCCCCAATAGACTGAATACTGCATCACATGACTGTACTTAACAACAGCCCCAATAGACTGAATACTGCATCACATGACTGTTCTTAACAACAGCCCCAATAGACTGAATACTGCATCACATGACTACCTAACAACAGCCCCAATAGACTGAATACTGCATCACATGACTGTACCTAACAACAGTCCCAATAGACTGAATACTGCATCACATGACTGTACTTAACAACAGCCCCAATAGACTGAATACTGCGTCACATGACTGTACTTAACAACAGCCCCAATAGACTGAATACTGCGTCACATGACTGTACTTAACAACAGCCCCAATAGACTGAATACTGCATCACATGACTGTACTTAACAACAGCCCCAATAGACTGAATACTGCATCACATGACTGTACTTAACAACAGCCCCAATAGACTGAATACTGCATCACATGACTGTTCTTAACAACAGCCCCAATAGACTGAATACTGCATCACATGACTACCTAACAACAGCCCCAATAGACTGAATACTGCATCACATGACTGTACCTAACAACAGCCCCAATAGACTGAATACTGCATCACATGACTGTACTTAACAACAGCCCCAATAGACTGAATACTGCGTCACATGACTGTACTTAACAACAGCCCCAATAGACTGAATACTGCATCACATGACTACCTAACAACAGCCCCAATAGACTGAATACTGCATCACATGACTGTACCTAACAACAGCCCCAATAGACTGAATACTGCATCACATGACTGTACTTAACAACAGCCCCAATAGACTGAATACTGCGTCACATGACTGTACTTAACAACAGCCCCAATAGACTGAATACTGCATCACATGACTGTACTTAACAACAGCCCCAATAGACTGAATACTGCATCACATGACTGTACTTAACAACAGCCCCAATAGACTGAATACTGCATCACATGACTGTACTTAACAACAGCCCCAATAGACTGAATACTGCGTCACATGACTGTACTTAACAACAGCCCCAATAGACTGAATACTGCATCACATGACTGTACTTAACAACAGTCCCAATAGACTGAATACTGCATCACATGACTGTACTTAACAACAGCCCCAATAGACTGAATACCGCGTCACATGACTGTACTTAACAACAGCCCCAATAGACTGAATACCGCATCACATGACTGTACTTAACAACAGCCCCAATAGACTGAATACTGCGTCACATGACTGTACTTAACAACAGCCCCAATAGACTGAATACTGCGTCACATGACTGTACTTAACAACAGCCCCAATAGACTGAATACTGCGTCACATGACTGTACTTAACAACAGCCCCAATAGACTGAATACTGCATCACATGACTGTACTTAACAACAGCCCCAATAGACTGAATACTGCATCACATGACTGTACTTAACAACAGTCCCAATAGACTGAATACTGCGTCACATGACTGTACTTAACAACAGCCCCAATAGACTGAATACTGCATCACATGACTGTACTTAACAACAGCCCCAATAGACTGAATACTGCGTCACATGACTGTACTTAACAACAGCAAAATTTGGACTCTAGAGCATCTTATTTGCAAACAAAGTACCTTTTTTATCATTCCGGAATAAATCACAAAAAAATCATATAAAATACTTCAGAGCATTTATCGCTTTTTCGATGGTGAAATCATAATTCATAAGAGGTGTTTTAATGAGCCATTAATTTTTTTTTAGTGTAATGAGCTACCTTAAATATAAATATAATGTAGTAAACTTCATTTTTAACCATTTGATAAAAAACAACAACTAAAAAACCCATGAGGACCGGGAGACCCTTTCTTATGAATTACGATTCTTTGCAAATCATAAAATGATGTTAGTAGTATTTCAGAGCCAAACTAGCTACTTCGTCAGTCTATGAATTCAATGCATTTACTCACTACTCTTTGCTAGTGGCCTTGAAAATTTTGAAATACATTGAGAATAAATTTAATTCAGGACCTGGGCTAGCTGTCCAAGAAAAAAATGTTCTTTTCATTTTAAGCTTGTTTTGACACAGAATGTGTCTACATACATGACACAAGTCATTTATCAAATTCATGTTGGATCTCATTTCAAAATGTTTATATTTAGAGAAAAATTTGAATCATATGCACTAGAAGCCACAATGTAATGGTTGGTGGAATTTATATTCATTGCATATTTCAGCAGCAGCAAATGACACAGTGCCGACATTGCTTGAGAAATCAACAGATTTATATCTCAGTCAGTCCATCCAATCAAGATTTATTATAACATGATGAGAGTCTTAATTATGATTATGGGATAAAAGGAACATCAATGCATACTCAAAACTTTGATTGTAAAGAGCATTATCCATCCCTTCTACAGGCAACTCAGTTCCTTAATGATCCGATAATGAACTCTGCCAAGGACATTATGTTTTGGGTTGGTCCGTTATTCTGTCTGCTGTCAGTTACCAAGAATTCAACAAGTTTTGACAAAAAAGTGGGCCTTGCAACTAACAAAGAGTTTTTACATTTTGGGAGAGATTCATAATTAATTTGGGAGGGTGGGGTGTTCAGGAATCTCATTTGTTTTTTAAAAAATTCTTTTTGCTCATTTTTTCTCACACTTTTAAAAATTTTGATTTTGATACAAAATTCTGGCTTGAAATTTTCACACTAATCAATTCTCCCTAACAATAGAATGCTGCACTTATCAAAATATTGATTTGAACATAACATTCTTGGCCTCTCAGACAATTGGTAATGATCTGTTTGAAAAATTGTATCAGGAATAATGTCCATAAGCAGTTTCACACAACTTATCAGTAATTGTATAATAATAATATAAAAACACTGTTATAGTGCTTTAGTTCTATAATATAAAAATAATTACACTAAAGGGCTTGATAAGGATTAAAACTATACAATCACTTGTGGAATAACATTTGAAGCCTAGATATTGTGCTTGACCTCCGTAATTTCCCACATGATGCTGATGGTCCACAGAATACCATGATGTCGAATGAGAAGAGCCTTGAAGAACCAGCCAAACAGATGGCCAGCGGCAAAACAGTCAAATAAGCTGTACAGGCGGGCCCAGTCCATCTTCCAGCATTTCACCGCGTACTCCTGAAAACACAAAAATGATCAAAGATTGAAATATTTTCTAGTATGGTTACAATAAACAACCATGATATTCTTTCATTAACTTGTTTAGAAAATGAACAAATTTCCTATAATTTTAAGATTGTTAAAAAATTTCTAATGGTTGATGTGCATACATACTCGTACATATATTTATAATCTAAGCTTTAAAAAAAAATCGGCAATTCTTTTATTTTGCAATTTCTACACTGTTTGCATGGATATAATTTTTGTGGAAATGAAAAATAATGAAAATGAAATATGCAATCATTTCTTTGCATGTACTAAACTACCAAGAAAGATAACTATATAAAATCAGTAAATTATTAAATTACACACTTCCTATCAGCCAGCACAAGCAAATGACCTTGGCCATATTCATTTTTCAGGGCACATCAAAGTGATCACTTAATTAATTGATCTTTTGATGACATTGTGGACGGTGGTTATGTTTGTCACAGACAAACTACAGCCACTAAACCAAACAATAAATAAAAAGTACAATGATGAATTAAAATCACAATTTCAAAATTGGTATTCTGACCAAGTTGAAAAGAAATTGTCCAAAAAGAAAGATGATGATGTTGAAATGAGAACATCTAAAGCCTCTCCGTGTGAAATGAGTAATCAAAACAACTTTGGAAAAGAAGACAATTTCATCGTTGGATCATGCAGCACTGTCCTGCATTGAATAATGATCGGGTTCGGTATTACTGTGGCTGAGATAGGGAATTCTGACATTGATTAGTATTGCAGGGGCGATGTTTAATTGAATTCCATGTGTTCTTGTCTGTTCATGACTTTATATCCATGCTGTATTTCTTGTTTTGTCTTTTGTTCATATGCTTGTGGACTGTTTATAACACTGACAAAGTTACATGTAAACTGAAATAGATGGTGAGATCTAGTATTAAATCTACATTAACGTTATTTGTCTGTTATCACGGAAATTACAATGATTTCCACCACAGAAATACTTCATGTTTACAGTATGTCAATGTTATGATGTCACAAATTACAGCATTATGCATTCTAACCGTATTGTTGACAACTGTAAACACTTTTAAATAACAAGATGAAACTTTCAAATTATATTTACTTTTTAAAGTTATAATTATCTGTTGAATTTTGATTTGATTTTTCTTCTTCTTTTTTTTGAGACGTGCTCCTAAATCTTTACAAAACTGGACAAAATTGTCTTTTTCCAGTAGGTTAGGGGAGGGGGGGGGGGGGGAGCTGGCATCCATGGCAATAAGACAACTGTAACAGATTACAGAGTGCGAGGGAATAATTAGCTCAGTCATAATGTGGGCATCAGAAAGATTTCCAATAGCCTAACCATAATCATGAGACATTTTCATACTTCATGATGTAGACTGGTCTACTGGGGAATATTTCCTAACAGTTACGAGAGCAGCTGCTCTGGATGTTTCCATTAAGAATACACAATAGCTCAGTGGGTTCTTCTTCACATTCAAATCAGCATAAAACAAAACATTGGAACTCGTGGAGAGCACTACATTGATTTTTCGGTATAGACACGACATCCCACTCTGTGACAGAGTCTGTGACAGATATCGTGCTGGGTATTACAGAACCACTGATAGGGGAACCGTCAATCACTTTGACACACGGTGACGCAGAGTTAATAACTCTTACCCACCCAATAGCAGATACTGTATAAACACGTAACATTACATTTAATGCACTGATGATGTTCCCAGCTTCATAGGAAAAGCACTATATATGTTCTAAGGATAAGGATTTAATTCTCCAAACGTAGTCACTATACGACATCAGAAGGAAGCGTGCACGACAGAGGACCTGTTAATATCACGACTAACATTACCTCCCTTCATTATTCGTGTACATTTGTATTACATTGTGTGACTCTGTACCTGTATAATACCTTTCTACAATGTATCAATCATAATGTCTAGATCAAAATTAATCATACCATGTCAAATGGAACAAGTTTCTACCATAATCTGTCACTGTGTCCAAAATATACCATCCATTTTCTCCAATTACATATCATATTCAGATACCTTTAATAGTCCATTTTCACTGATTACTTATCATATTTACATGTCTGCAGGTCTTAGTCTGCATGTCTTAGTCCATGCATATTATGGCAGTGTACCAATCTCAGCAGGAAAAATGTAAATGAAGAAGAAAATGAAACTGTGAGGCCTATTGGTTAATGAGCGATTGCACTGGTACATACAACTTAACCACTGTATGGCCTATTGGTTAATGAGCGATTGCACTGGTACATACAACTTAACCACTGTATGGCCTATTGGTTAATGAGCGATTGCACTGGTACATACAACTTAACCACTGTATGGGCTATTGGTTAATGAGCGATTGCACTGGTACATACAACTTAACCACTGTATCTTCAGCATGTTAGGCATTCCTGTTTACATTAATTTATTGATTTTATTGTTGTAAGATGTTAGTTTGGGTTTTTTTTTTTTGGTCAGACATTTGGAAGACTAGATCAATACAACACTGCAATCCCAGATAAGCAAGAGTGAATCAGTAGTCATTTTGTACCTTTCCACAACTGGACTTCTCGTGTAAAAATTAATGTGTTAGATTGTAAATGTATGTAATTGTATGCCTGTAATGATTTGACAGTTGAATTTGTTTCTTTGCATGCAGGCCTTCATGATACTGCATTCTTCTCAGACTCAAGACAATGATTGATTGATTTTATATTGTTTAACATCCCTCTTGAGAACGGGGACTCAGGACAATGATACTAGGCACGAATAGTAATACTTTTGATTACTTCAAATTACAATTCTATCAAATCAAAATGTTTACAAAAAAATGTGCAATACAGCATTGCTGAGACTTTACATTTCTTGCTAAACAACTCCATGAAGTCACTGGTACAGGATTTAAATGAAAAACCTAACTTAGCATGGCAATTCTCTATAGACAAAAAACTTCTGATCATTAGAAAGGTGTATTTTCTGTCTTTAGTGATCTCTTGACACAATCCGACAGCAAGTGTATCCATGGAAAATACTGGGACTAAATCACCATGTAGAATCTGTCTGGGACTAAATCACCCTGTAGAATCTGTACTGGGACTAAATCACCCGGTAGATCTGTACTGGGACTAAATCACCTAGTAGATCTGTACTGGGACTAAATCACCTGGTAGATCTGTACTGGGACTAAATCACCTGGTAGATCTATACTGGGACTAAATCACCTGGTAGATCTGTACTGGGACTAAATCACCTGGTAGATCTATACTGGGACTAAATCACCTGGTAGATCTGTACTGGGACTAAATCACCTGGTAGATCTATACTGGGACTAAATCACCTGGTAGATCTGTACTGGGACTAAATCACCTGGTAGATCTGTACTGGGACTAAATTACCCTGTAGATCTGTACTGGGACTAAATCACCCTGTAGATCTGTACTGGGACTAATTCACCTTTTAGATCTATACTTGGATGAATCTGGGACGAGAAATTGAGAGTTCGAAATTCGGAAATTGAAGGTTCGACCATATGGTTCAGATTTTACAGTAACCAGAAATGTTTACCTACAAGATCATGTTTTCCTTCATATTTGTCAGGTAGTTAATTTGATATCAAGATAAAGAACCATATTTTGATTTAATAAAAATATTTCAAAGTTTATGTATTTATTTGTTCTTTAATCATGCTAATTTAAGATAGACGTACAAAACTAAGTTCTGATAAAGCTTTAATACTATAATATCTAACTAAACAGACCACAATATTATGTCGCTTGACACAAAGCAAAAATTCTAATGTTTTAGAGTAACTTTACACAAAGAACAAACTCGAGAAATTTAACAGTCTAGATCTCTAATGTCTAAAACTTACTTTCTCCTTGTCAAGTCAAAATAAATTATAGCTTTTATTCATAGTTGAATTACATATAATTTTACTCATCACAAGTCCCCAGTGTAAGATGTAAACTGACCAATTAGCCAATTATATACTCAAGTGTGTCACCTCCACAAAGAAGCACCAGGGATGTTTCACCTATGTAAACACCTAATTACCACAACCATACTATCCTCCCACATTCAACAAAATCCAGGTAAGGTCCAAGCGGAAATCATTACACGCTTGGGTAACGGTGGCTATATGCTACCACCACTTTGAAAGATCAAGAGTGAAAAACAATGAAATATGTTTTACGAAACCCAACTTCACTTTGAGAGATCGATAATAAATTTGTTTTGCTATAGAGAGAAAAAAATAGGGACCATGATTTTACTTCAAGAGACAGAGAACTTTGAGAGATCGAAGTTCGAGCCACTGAATGTCACCTCTTATTCATGAGAATCCAAACGTCCCTGATGAGAGTTAATGCCCCTGAAAGTTTACGATATTTGTACAAAACTTTAAAACTACCAGTCACAAAGATATGGGACCAACTGCATTATGATCAGTGATCTTTGACCTTGAAAATACATGTAATGTCAAAGTTATTAAAAAATAGCAAAAGTTTAGCTTTTTTTTCTTTCTCTTTACTGCATATGGAACCCTTAAAATATGATAGGCTTCAGTATTGACTGCCTTTACGACTACTTCATGATCAGATATAGCTGCAATAATGTAGCTCTATCAAAAAACGGAGAGGGCTACATTATTGCAGCTACTTCAACATAACAGATCTGTATGAGATCACTTTATGTTTCTTTAAGACTTCTTTAAAATACAGGTATTATTGAACTGTTGCAAGTTACTAACAATTTGAAGGGATAGTAAAGGTTGTTTTATTCAAATTTTTTGAAGGCATTAAATTATGTCCGAATTACTCGTACAAGTCATTTTCTGTTAAAAAAAATAACAATTCTATGAATTTATCTGCATTTTCCCCCAAATTTAATATGATTATAATCTTCAAATTATGTTCCTTTAAATTTTTGCTTCTTGGACAAAAATTCAATCTGCTATACAAGTTGGCTCCTAGCATAATTTTTGACAAATAAACATAGTCATTTCAAAGTTGAAAAATATCGTTTATATATCTTTAAAAATCATCGGAAAGAAATAACATGATTTGGGTGAGAATTTTTTTCCATTAAAATGAGCTTTACTACCTTTACTACCTCTTTAAATAATGTGATACAATATTGATGGTGACACGTACATTTTTTTTCTAGTAGCTTTGTTTCAGTAAGATAGATATACTCCATATTTGAGGTAAGTAGTGTCATTGATAGATATATCTTCTATTTCTGGTTACATCCTGTTTTACATGACACAAAACAAGAATTCATAGAATATTTGAGGTAAGTAGTGTCATTGATAGATATATCTTCTATTTCTGGTTACATCCTGTTTTACATGACACAAAACAAGAATTCATAGAATAACATCGGGATAAATATAGAATAGAATGGTGTCCCTCATCATTTGCCGGTGATATTCAATTCTCCACTGCAATAATCAGAAGTGATTCGGTGAATCATTGTGGGAGATGATAGGAAATGATGTGTTCAATAATTGCCTATGTATTTGTAACTGATGTCAGGGTTTTATTGAACAAATAAATTCAAATATAAAACAAAGAGGAAGTAATATATCAGGTTCCTTTAATCATAATGTTGAAATTGAAGTTTGATTTTAAAAAATCAGACGTAGTCATATTGATATGTTAAATTAAATAAATGTTTCGAGTAAGAGTTTAAAAAATCAGATGTAGTCATATTGATATGTTAAATTAAAGAAATGTTTCGAGTAAGAGTTTAAAAAATCAGATGTAGTCATATTGATATGTTAAATTAAAGAAATGTTTCGAGTAAGAGTTTAAAGTACAATGACAAAAAAAATCTAGAAAAAAAGATTATAAAAAATACAGGCATGTAAATTTGTAATTTTGATTTAAATAAATCATTCCATATTATATCGGTATTTTGTGTAGCATATATTCAATTTTATTTATATTCACTGTGATTAATTGAAAGTGGAAAAAAAAACATTCTAATGTCCATATACTTATATAGAATATGACAGCAAATTGTAAGAGGAAGTAGTTAAACTCATTCAAAATAAAAATAGAAGTTTAAACAGAGTTATACACAATACCTAAATCTGGATCAGACACACAAAGTGCCTGAGATGACAAGACAAGACACATACATGTAATATACGTGACTGGATTAGAGTCTGACACATTGGAAACGCTGGAAGCTTTAAAATTTCAATGTGACTGCAGTGTTAACTTTGTTATAAGATGATTATTTACTCTGTTTTTTGTACCATGTATTTGTGCCATATTGTTTGAATATAATATTCAATAATTCACACTTCTTTGTTCATTCATAGCCTCCATGGTGAGCTATTGCCTGTTAATTAGATAATTGCAAAAATTCCATACACCTCTGTGGAAGAATACAATGGTCAAACTCTTCTACCCAGCATTGTTATTAAATATTTACACATTAGAATGATGTTTTACAAGAAGATATTGAATTTATTATCAATTTTTCAGCAATGCCCAAACCCACTCTAGTCACACACAATCTTTCTGTGTTAATTTTTAGACTGCAGATATCAACAAATTGAAAGCATTAAACATATTGAATTTTATTGATGATTATCTACATAACAGATGCTCATTGTACGAGGGCTGTGTTCGAATGTGTATTGTACCACAGCGCGATAACGCTTTGCACGATTTTGTGGATGATGATACTCTTGAATAGCTCTATTCAATACCTTTCCAACGGTATAAACACGAGCCTTCAGCTTCATATAGTTTTAAACTTATAGTCATTTTAATATAGCCAGTCGTTGACAACTGTTGTAAAAATGGTTGGGAAACGGGTTGAGAATATTGAAGAAATTAGAGAGTTCGCACAAAACTTGGTCATTCACTAATCCAGATTTTTACTGAATTGGGGAAAGTTTATGGGTCTTATAAGGTATCTTATGAGACAGTTCGTAGGTGGAGAAAGAAATTTCTGACTGACACAGAGTCCATCAAAGATGCAGCAAATCTGGCCGACCTGTGACTTTAACAGGCAAGGCAAATGTCTCAAAAGTCAGGGAAATGATTGAAAGTGATGGCAGATACACGATCTGTGATATTGTCAAAGCTGTTGGCATATCGCTTTCGTGAGTGCATTTCATTTTGAAGCGTATTTTGAAAGTACGAAAGATTTCTGCCAGATGGATACCGCATATATTGACAGATAGCCAAAAATGGGTACGAGTACAAACCACTAAGCAATTGCTCAAAATGTTTCCCAAATTCAATCAAAGACAATTTGCAAACATTGTTACCGGTGACGAAACATGGGTTCACAATTTCGAACCAGTAAGAAAAATTGGAAACAAAATATGGCTAACTAAACACGGTAGAAGGCTTGTAGTTGCCAAAAGAACCATAAGCACAAAGAAGGTTCTTTATTGCATATTCTTCCCATGTGATGGTATAGCCGTACAAATTCCGGTGGCAAAGGGCAAAAGTGTTACAGGTCGGTATTACCGAGATGTTATACTAAACAAGAGGCCCATGGGCCACATCACTCACCTGAGTCACCTTGGCCAATATCTGAAGTCTTTCCATATATATTTGCATGTAAAACCTTAGTCCTCATTATGGCCCCAACTACCCCTGGAGGCCACGATTTTTGCAAACTTGAATCTAAATTATGTCAGAGAGCTTTCATGTAAATTTCAACTTCTTCGGCCAAATGGTTCTTGAGAAGAAGATTTTTAAATGACCCCACCCTATTTTTGCATTTTTGTGATTATCTCCCCTTTGAAAGGGGACATGGCCCTTCAATTGAGCAAACTTGAAAGCCCTTCACCCGAGGATGCTTTTGGCCAAGTTTGGTTGAAATTGGCCCAGTGTTTCTGGAGAAGAAGTCGAAAATATGAAAAATATACAGACAGACAGACAGACAGACGGACGACGGAAAAAATGTGATTAGAAAAGCTTTAGTTCAGGTGAGCTAAAAAGCTTATATACCATAATTGGCCTGAAAGCATCTTGTTGATAAGGACAAATCTGCTCAGGGTGTACTATGAGCGCTCAATCAAATTGCCTCATTAATTATTCATGAGAACGAGCGAGTAGGAATGAATGGACCCGTGGGTGATGGAGAGAGGAATGAAGTGTAATCATGCAAACGTGGGTTTCTGACAATGACCTTCATATGGTAAATCATCAACATGCAAAAACTAGAATCCCAGGTGACAAGAAAGATGCAATGAGTACAACTGTGCTAAAAAGTCACTAAAGTATACAAGTCATTTGACTTTGAGATCACCATACAAGGTCTTAAGGAGAAATCAGATCTTTGTCTCCCTTCAGAATGAAAGGGTGACATTTATAAGTAGTTATGATTCAAAATTTGAAGAAAATATGTCCAGGTTACCTGATTCATTGTCGGAGAAGTTGTATATGTTTTATTCTAGATACGGTGTCATGAGAATGGAACCTTTACTTTTTTGAGAGAAAATAGTTACTCAGATTTTACCTGGAAACATGACATGTATCAGCATCAAACAATCATTCATTTCTATCATGTGTTCATATGTACACATACATATACCTACGGTACACTTCCACAAATAGAATACTTCCTCAGTGAGTGAAAAATGCACCATATAATTTCCTGAGTCATACCTTGTATTTGAAATAGTAGAAAATTGAGAGTTTTAGTTTTGAGAGCAGTATTTTTTTCATAGCATTAAATCTTTTTATCTATGACAGTAAAAACAAGAGGTACTGTGAGCAATGCTCACTAAGAATACCCCCCGCTTACCCCAATCTCCCAAAGGGTGTTGGTAATAGGTATAAACTACCTCTTTTCTGAGTGTAAAAAACAAATGGCATGACAAACCGAATCATATTGCTACTTCGATGTCCAGTGCATGTGACCTTTGACCTTTTGACCCCAAAATCGATAGGGAACATCTTCATCCCATGGGTAGTCCATATGTATGATATGGTGACTGTAGGTGGAAAGGATAACGCTTTAGAGCCCGGAAACCATATTGCTACTTCGATGTCCAGTGTGCGTGACCTTTGACCTTTTGACCCCAAAATCGATAGGGAACATCTTCATCCCATGGGTAGTCCATATGTATGATATGGTGACTGTAGGTGGAAAGGATAATGCTTTAGAGCCCGGAAACCATATTGCTACTTCGATGTCCAGTGCGCTTGACCTTTGACCTTTTGACCCCAAAATCGATAGGGAACATCTTCATCCCATGGGTAGTCCATATCTATGATATGGTGACGGTAGGTGGAAAGGATAATGCTTTAGAGTCCGGAAACCATTGCGTCTACAGACAGACGGACAGACAGACAACCTGATTCCAGTATACCCCCCCCACAACTTGTTGTGGGGGGTATAACAAACATGTCTGCTGTTAGATCCATAGACCATCAACATGGTTCCGTGTAAGCATGTCTAACTGTACCTAATATATATCTGTACTTTGATGCATGATCATACGTGACATGTTTCAGAGAATCGTTGATAATTTAACTGATGTTTCTATGGGATGAATGTAAAGTATTAATTCTTGTCTTACCTTATCTTCTGGGGCCACACCCTTCAAGTCCGGGAAGATCCATTCAATCATCAGACGGACATCCTGACGATTTTGAAACAGCAGGAAAACTAAAACCATGAAGTACAGCACACTCAACCCTGTCAAAAAAAATCACACAAATATTTTACGGTTCTAATACCCAAATCTTAGGATTTCATAAAATATAGACGACTGTTTCTAGAAGTGAAATCTGATTTTTTTTTTCAAATTATGTTACATTCTATGATATTTTTTATTAAAAGAAAGCTTTAAGAAATCTAGTTATGATTTGTGAATCCGACTTTGAAAGAACAAGTTCAACTAGAACTGTCCTAGCGGGACTAATACCCCCCGCAGGACACATTGGATGGTGGGAAATAGTGAATTTGTGTTCATTGAAGAATAAACACATCCTTTTGACATGATTGTTGAGAGCAATTAATATGAATGCAAGACTATATATTATGCAGTAGAGTGTTACTCGGAATATTGAAGATATGCTGAATATAATTTCTGAATAATATTACATAAATAAAAGATGTCATGAAAATACACAACAAATCTTCTCATGGCAACACACCAATGTACAAATATGGTATGCCTTTGTAGAAGAAAATGGAAGATATAGTCCGAACACAAATCCATGGTATAAACCTATAATTTTGACCTTGAGATCAAAGGTCAAGGTCATAAAGAGGTCATGAATGTACCCGACACATCATCTCATGGTGATACACTCATGTGTCAAATATGGTATGCCTATGTCAACGAACAAAGAAGTTATGGCCCGGACACAAATACATTGTAAAAAACCTTTAATTTTGACATTGAGGTCAAGGTCATATAGAGGTCATGAAAGTACTTGACACATCGTTTCATGGTGATCCACCTGTGTGCCAAATATGGTATGCCTATTTCAAAGAACAAAGAAGTTATGGCCCGGACACGAATCTGCACAGACAGACAGACGGTCAGACAGAGTGATTCCTATATACCCCATGAACTTCGTTCGCGGGGGGTATAATAACAGTCTAATTTGGCCTAAGTTTTGATTGTGATTTATATTACATGAATGTTTGTATACTGGTAATATGATTGTAAGTAGGTGAGATATACATAAAACTAAGTATACCAAAGCCCTTTGTAATGAATGAATTAACTATAGACATTTCTAAAGTTCATAGGCAATTCGAATTATCTTCTTTTAAACAGCAAAAGAACTAATCATTTTTCAAAGCTATATGGGTTTAGAAAGTATGAGCCAAATCCTTCATTTAGATAAATTAACCATCATGTCTAAAATTCATATACATTGCTCCCTTGATAAATAATCTTGAGCATAATTAAGCAACTATAATTAACCTAACCACCTGAATACCTTGTCCAGCACACTTCACCACACTGCTCTTTAAGTACAGATATGATTATTGATGTAGTTTACTAGGTAATTGGCATTAATATATAAAAATCATAATTTGACCACTTGTTTGTGAAAAACAGTGACATAAAGGGGCACTATACGTTGTATGTACACTTGTCCAAAAGTTACTAGTAAGGAGCTCCATACTCACCAATGAAGATGTTCCAATTTTATTATTTTATGAATTACCATATATTATCAATTTTTCAGATGTGCAGATAAAATTTTGATGAGTACATTGTTAGAGATGCATAAAAATAGTCACAAAACAAAGAAAAGGTCGAGTCCAAACCTCTACAACACTAAACAGGCCTACTCAGTATTGGTTACAAGAATGCGACATTTGTACACATTTATTGATCAAAAGAAAGTTCATATGGAGTGTCATGGCCATTTATGGATTCCGAAAACTGGGATTTTTAGCAAGCTAATCAACCTCATAAATCTATATAGTCGGTATGGCCTTAGTCCCTATATCACTACAGTCCCCAGCACCACTCTCTTGTTGTGTGCTACTGAATTAATAGTGTTAAAAACAAAATATTTTCATTAGGGCCTTTAACTCATGTCAAAGGGTCTGTATAAAAATAGTTTTGGTAGACCTATCAGGCTCATAATTTCTTTTTGAATTTTCTTGATAATTTGGCATTTATGATTTTTTTTTCAAATGTCACTAACTTTGTAGCATCATATTCAAGAAGAGGAATCAGTTGGAATTGGAAGGGGGGTGTTAAAATCTTCCTTTTCATATTCTTGTATTTCAACATGAAAATTATTTAATTTCATGGAAATCAAAGATTATCAAGATTCAAGTCCAGTTGTTGTTTCACCTGGTTTATTTTAGTTTTTTGGGTTTTTTGCTGCTTTTATGTACATATGTATTTGAAAAAATATAAAAGTACGGTACATATATAACAGAACATTACCAAACACAAGTCTCCATATTCCTGGGTGGGGACGTGTAAAAGGTCCTGCAAAAACAAAAAAAAAGCATTTAATAAGACTCAAAAAACATTGCTGAATTAAAAATGAAATCCAAAACTTCTTGAAATTACAGCAATAATTGTTATATCAACTGTGTAAACATAAATGGACAAAATGCTGATTAAAACAGCACCCAAACATATATATATGAATAACTTTAGCAATGTTTGTCACTAGTCTACAAAACATGCAACAGATGACGAGTATTACACTGTAGCCTGTAGAGCTGCTGTTCTAGCTCCACCCTGGACACCACCAATACAACCAAACTTATATCATTACCTGGACACCACCAATACAACCATACTTAAATCATTACCTGGACACCACCAATACAACCAAACTTATATCATTACATGACACCACAAATACAACCAAACTTATATCATTACCTGGACACCACCAATACAACCAAACTTAAATCATTACCTGGACACCACCAATACAACCAAACTTATATCATTACCTGGACACCACCAATACAACCAAACTTAAATCATTACCTGGACACCACCAATACCACCATACTGATATCATTACCTGGACACCACCAATACAACCATACTTATATCATTACCTGGACACCACCAATACAACCATACTTATATCATTACCTGGACACCACTAATACAACCATACTTATATCATTACCTGGACACCACCAATACAACCATACTTATATCATTACCTGGACACCACTAATACAACCATACTTATATCATTACCTGGACACCACTAATACAACCATACTTATATCATTACCTGGACACCACCAATACCACCATACTTATATCATTACCTGGACA
Organism: Ostrea edulis; assembly: GCF_947568905.1. NCBI lineage: Eukaryota > Metazoa > Mollusca > Bivalvia > Ostreida > Ostreidae > Ostrea > Ostrea edulis. The sequence goes on from NC_079169.1 coordinate 31,133,020, forward strand.
CCACCAATACCACCATACTTATATCATTACCTGGACACCACCAATACCACCATACTTATATCATTGTATTTATGCTCACTTACACTGCTGTGTAAAGGTCTAACTAAGTGGATCAAAGGTTTTCATTTAATTGCCCTGGACACTACAAAAAGCTAGCATCCATTTATAAAGATATACCAGTGATTTTTTCATTCATGTAATTAACAAAATGTGTTTATTGTGTTTATGAAACACTATGCCCCCAAGCCTGTCCAAGTTCAATTGATGACAATTGAGTCTTTAATTGACCCAGATACTTGATTTTATCAGCACATACTAGTAGTTTTGACCTAGTTTTGACAATTATAAAGGCCCTGTCTTGTACATTTGAGAAGTTAATGGTCCAAGTTAAAGTTGTAGACAAAACTAGGAGACGGACAGCCCCAATCAACATTCCCTCAAATCTTCAATCTTGCAGATATAAAAATATTGATATGGAACTAGATTTTATTTCTCCTGTTACCATGAAAACTGGAAAGACCAAATTGAAGGGTAACCTCAACTGCACAAAAGTGTTTACACTTACAAAGTCCCCCGTGTATTTGAAATACAGAAAGTTACTTTAAGATCTATCATGATGAAGAAAGTTGCCTTCTGTTGTGCAGTGTGCAAGACAGACTGTGCAGTTTATAACCCGTTTTATAACACAGCACGGTCACTGCATACAACATTTGTATTAAGCACACATCAGCTGCCCTCACACATTATACATGGTCTTGTGCCTCAGGTATGGAAATGCATTCTGCCCGAAAAGTTTTGTATATCAATTAATTCTGTGCCATGATCCTGGATTTTACAGCACTTTTCACTGACAACTGATCCATGTTTCTACCTTTCTATATGATATCATTAGATGTTCTAATACCTTTCGTTTGTCAAAATTATTTTAAATCTAGTACATGTATGTAATCCCTTTTCTTGTGTAGCAGAATTACCAATTCCACTGAAATATTTATAATTTTGTATAGGATGCTTGACACTAAAGGGATAATAAATATTGTTTTTGTTAAAATGTTTTTATCAGTTTAGACATGACAAAAATGCTCTTAATATTGAGGTTTCACATTAAAACAGATATCAAGTTTACATCTTTCTCTTATTTAAAGAATGAACAGAGTATTTCACTGCTAAACTAACTATTGTTTCCTCGGGACAAAAATTAACAGTCAGCTAATTTCTTTAAGACGATAATGTGTGACCTCATTCAGACAGTGCACTGAGCATAATGTTACGTTATTTAAGCTGGATGTGACAATCTAAAGCATGCAAGGGATTAAACACCATATTATTCATTAGAAATTTATCTTGCATTTTGGCATCTTAAAACAAAATTAATTGAAGAGAGACTTGCATGTACATCAAGTCATCAACTGCACTGGGGTCCATCATTTACAATCTTTGAAAATGTTTGCAATCAACAGCGAGAGAAAAAAAAAAAAAAAAAAAAAAAAAAAAAAGGTGAAAGTTATGGTAATTACTTCCTTTTATGTTTTTAAAAAGCAAATTATTACACAGTACATAGCATAAAGTTTGGGCTTTAACATGCACTGCACATCTAATTTAAGGTATGGGGGACACAAAAAAAAAATATGTTGATAAAAGCTATATACTATATAGATCTCTTTAATGTTAATCCAAGATGCATTTAAACAGTTAAGAGAAGCCAGTCATGCATTTTTCATAAGAAATGTCACTAGACAATATTTATATCATACTTACAAGCAGAGCTTGTTTTATTACACATCAGTACGTGATATTGATTCTGTAGATTAGACTAAGATACTGCAGAAGCACACTGTGGTTAAAAATAACTTCATCTACAATATCACAAACTTTTCATATCCATGCTTTATTAATCAATCAATGAACCGAGTCAATAATTACCTAGTAAATAGAAACACAATTAGATTGATATCTTTCAGCGAGCGAGGATTCACCATGCTTTTTGCATTGAAGATGTGAACATATCACAAAAACACTGTCTATAAGTGTGACTTTCATATCAAATGAGAATGAATTCCATAATTAAAAACTCGACTAATCTCCACTTTTATACTTGCTTCCAGGTCAAGGTCAGAAGGCCATTTATTACATAAAAATACTGTTACCTTTCTCAAAGTGATAGCAATGTACTTTAACATAAGAAACTATCGCATATAAGCATGAGTGTCATAAGTGTTAAATGGTTAGACATAGATGAGTGGACCATTGCAGCATCAGCATCTGACTTGAGATCATAAATATCATCAGGACTTAACCAGAGAAACCATTGTGCTGTGTTTGGTAAGATAACTGAATACAGACATTCCAGAGAAGAAGATTTTGTCTAATCCAATTTGGGCTGCCTGGCATGTTCATTTCCTGTTAATTTCATTGAAGTTAATTAGAACCCAAGCCAGCCATCTTGGATTTCTGATGACCTCATTTTTACAAGGAATACTAGGGGGACTGAGAAAACTGTTGAAAAAATAAGAAGACGTACGGTGATAGCAAACAGACAGACAAACAGTACTGAACCAAATTTTGATATTGACCAGCGTTTACCCTGCGAATTTGGTTAAAACTTCAAAGAACAAATACATGTAATGTATCACCTAATGTATTTCCTTGGATTGATATTTGACTAATTCACCTCTCTGTGTAAATCAGAAAACACTTCAGATGATCAAACTGTATTCATATATACAACCCAAAGGCTTAATGTATTATAACATTTCCCATTTGTTCAATGTTTATATAACGATGTCAAGTGCAGATATATCTCCATCTATCGAGGCATAAGTGCAGAAATCTTCATTTCTACTTCCTTTCACAATCAAAATCAAAAATTCATTGATATGTGTTTCCTTTTTTCAAAAACATCCCCATATGTAAGTAGAATGATAAAATTACTGGATACCTCTTCAACAGGAAAAAGGCTATGTCTGTAACTCGATATGACATTGTTAGAATTTTTTAAAATCTAGCAGGTGTCATTATTTTGCTGTCATGACCTAAACAGACACTTTTCATTGGCACGTATACTTCAACTTTAGAAAGTGTTTATGTGTAGATATACATATGGATAAATATTTGTATGAAAAAAAGTTCTAGTTCATGTGTATGTAAATATGCATTCTGAAATAAAAATCAAAGGTTCTTTTATGAATCAAGCTCCTATATATCTTACCATTAGGAAACGCCAGCACACTGACCACAAGAAAAAAGAAAATGATCCAACAAAGACCTATCCAGATGTTGCTATCTTTTTCATCATCATTCCTGAAATATTAAAGACAATCAATAGAGAATTCATCAGGGGATCATTGCATCTGGGAGTACCCACACCTGCTGTTTACACCAAGCTGGTAATTATTGCTGCCATGATCTAATACTTTGCAGTGGGGTGTTAAGGACTATAAAAATCACAACATGTAAACCATAAAACAAAATACGGTTTATTCTCAAAATGATAATAATGGTTATAAGTGAACACATTATAAATAGCAATACATTATTTTATTATTATTAAACCACTCATAAAAAAGGGGGATCAAACAAGGTTTAATTTAGGCCCAAATGATATATACATCATAACAAAAGTCAACAATTTATCAATTATCTATAGTGTTAAATTTACCAACAATTAAACATGGGTACCATATTTTTTCTCTCTCTATGGCCAACTTTTAACAGCTGGCCATGAGTCATTAATGTTCATACTAATTTTGCATGATATCATTTTTATCCACTCTCATCTGAAAATGATTTTACTTAGTTATAAAGCCCAATATTGATTCTTTGCTATTTCAAAATATTAAAAGAATGAATATCAATAAATTAATTTTCACATTGTTTTAAATTTGCCCATTTAGGATAAAACAGTTTAGAGATGGGTGTGAATTAGGGCTGAAACAATTAATCGCGGTTCACTCGAACCGTGATTCACGGCATTCGGTTCAATTTTCGGTTCAACATCTCCAAATTTCGATTCGGTCCATGTTTACATTTTTTTTCCGGAAATAAAGAATTCAACACGGATTTGGTTTTTTACCTTACAATTTAATACAACAAAAATGGCGGACGCTAACTCTGGAATCGTGAATTCGGCAAATCTAAGGTCCCCTGTATGGAAGCATTTTGGTTTTAAAGAGAACTGAACTGCGGCAGTATGTAGAATTTGTTTCACAGAAATAAATTACCAATGCTCTTGGATATTTTATAGCAAGTGATATAATAAAGACCATATTCCGTTGTTGAAAACGATGAATTTCAGGGGGAAAATGAAATAAAAACATGAACGTTAAGTATTTTTTATTGTTTATTAGAGTTTTTGACAACTATTGAATTGAATCGAAAATAATCGAATTGTGGCCTAAGAATCGAAAATTGAACCGAACCGTGAGGTACCTGAATCGTTTCAGCCCTAGTATGAATATTACACAAGTTGCAACAGTAAAGAGGTGTATCTTCTAGGGGGGAAAAAATGAAAGAATTGGTTTCAATGGAATTTAAGATGTATATGAAGCAGTCAGCCAATTTCAATTGCTGGTGGCCAGACTGGAGATTCAGGGGGCCCGGGTTCGAATCCCGGTCTGGTCTGTTGCACTTTCTCTCTTCTTGTTACAGAGGCAAAATGAGATGGCGAAAGATTCACTATGGCCGACTGGTGGTGGAGCTTGTGATATTTTTAATATATATGATGTTTTTCGTAACGTGAAGCGCATGTCTTTATTACCGATGGAAATAGCAAAACTTGGAACGGGTTGATCAATGTGACTTTAAAAATGGTGTCTTACGCAACAAAGACATTTTAGTTCTCTTGACTAAAAAGTTGTATCCATGGAAAGGCCTCTCTTAGTCCATATACTGAAAACGTGTGTACAACTATAATTATACAACAAATAATCAATTTATGAACCTATCAAGAATAATTTCATTCATTAAACACAACGCCGTCACGTGTAGGAGGTAAACAACGTGAGCAAGCAGTCGACACACGACACTTACCTCGTGAAAGCCGAATACAGAAGTCCTAAAACACATACAGAAAGCAGAGTCAAAGTGTGGGGTTTATAAAAGAACGCAAGAGAAATATCATCCACAGGTTTCTCGTTTATAGAACGAAAATGTTCCATTTCTTCGGCAAGGTCATCTCTGCGCCGATCCATATTGCATGGGTGTTTTGTGTCCAGTTATTTCAGACTTCGAGCCCGATGTATATTTCTCCCACTGCATAATTTTTTGATCTTGGGTTACATGGCCTGTGGTAGGAAAATCACAAATAAAATTGTTATACAAAACAGAAAGTTCCAAAAAAGCATGTTAGCGATAATATACCATTTCTTTCAAACCAAATTTGTTTTCTTTGTTCTAGATAATTGTGTCAAGAATTTATTGAGGGATAAAAAGCACTTACAATTCAGGTCTACCATAAAATCACATAAGATTGTAACACAGTTAAATCATTTCTCTATATAAAATCACCTGAGACGTAACAAAAATCATTCTAGCACCATTCTGATCTGCATGAAGTGGTCGTTAAACAGTCATAGCACCACGAATAGCTGGTACGATGCATGTAAAATTGAATCTGTGTGACCAGTAACGCACTAAAACACGTAGGTCCATTCTATACCTAATTACCAATATCATCAATGTGATCAGTGTATGTTAAACACATTCCCCCTTTCATGAAGTCACTTCACTTCACAACATGCGGTGGATTTAAGAAATGACTTTGTTTTATTTTTATCTACCCAAGTTATTAATTAACATTGGTAGTGATTGACCCTTTGTCAAACGCTTGGGAGTCACGGGTCTTTCGGTTATGATCAGAGGCGGGTCCAGTGCCGGCGCACTGGGAGCACCCCTCTCCCCAGAACATTAAGATATATACACGTTGTCTTATTTTGTCAGAACTACTGGTATCTTCATGGGGCCTTCTTTCCCATGAACCCCCTCCATGGCTTATACCTGGATCCACTGGGTCTTCAAGACAATTTTCAGACCCACAAGCCTTTATCCCCTACCCCCCCCCTTCCCCGTTAAGAAATTTCTGGATCTGATCTTAAAAACGCATGCCCCGTATCGGGACAGGCGTTAGTACATACAATTCTAACTGCTGCGGTCACGAGTGCCAAGCACTGATTTGTGCAAATGTCTCAATATGAGTGAACATTTCTCGCAGGAGTGTAGAAATAAGGTTCAACCCATAAGAATTGCTGCACCATCGTCAATATTACAAACTTTTAATGAATTTTAATTTTTGACAGCTGAGGATCGAAAATATTTACTACATTGCCCCCCCCCCCCCCCCCCTGTATGTATGTTTGTGACCATACCCAATGATAGGGTATGGTCACAAATATACATCCAAGGGGGGGGGGGGGGGTGAACGTTTCGGTACATTTTTCTGCATGTTACGTTCGATATGATCTAAAACGTCTTTACTGTCAGATCAATGCTTGCAAAATTTTTAAATGTACTGAGAAGAACGGAATCTATAAAAGCCGTTTGACCTTTTCCCCAATCTCCATTTTATATCTAATTGACGTACATTGTATATAGTAAAACGTTGATGATATTCAAACTAACATGGGTTATATTGTAGAGCAGCGTTATTACTTTGAAAGTGAATTTGAACAGTCCTGTACAAACAATATAAACTGTTTAAATAATACTGCAAAAATAAAAATTCCAACGAATTAAAGACATCTCTCAAATGTTTTATGTCCACAAATAATATCTGATTACATCATATGATTTTATCAAAAAATTGTATTGAGAAATACTCATCTTTGCAGTCAAACTAATCCATACAAAGTCATGTAAAGTGGGGGGCTGTATCTATACACCAAATCATTAAACACCACCCTCCATTAATGCATACTCAGAAATCAATTCCCAGCTTCGTTAGTACTTGTAAGTGTACCTCTATGAATGATATCCAAGATTCTGATAGATAGAGATCAATACAATCAGGGGGTGCATTTTCAGTCTAAACGCTTGAGAATTAACTCGTGCATATTGTCAATTTAAAACTGACTTTTTGTGCAAAGTTTAGATCGGCACTGTCACATACTAATAGGAGAATACTACGGTGTCGTGATAGGATCATCTGTAAAAGTGCAAATACCGCATTATTACATAACACAGTCGTGCTAGGAGTACACAACTTTACACTACGGAGACGTATATTGCCCATTTGTATTGTGATATTCATGCCAAGTCTATCTTGATTTCCAACAAGTCGAATGTTCGTTATATTTGTCTCGATAAGCTTTCCTAATACCATATGTAGGATATCATTTCAAGTTTTACCCCGTCTATTTTGCCAGCAACTTTCTAGTCACACATGTTTTATATTGGCGCATTTATATGCATGCTGCTCTATATGGCAAATATAATGCTTGTGTTTTTAGGGATGTATGTACTTTTCGTATGACACTTGAATAACAAATGTACTATTTGGAAGCATTGGAACGTAACATCGGCCTAAAGACTCAGTCGGTAGCATGGTAATGGTTTTAGTTACATTGGCGTTGGTAAATAAGTGCTCTTCACAACACACTTCGGGCTACTGTTATAATCTTTGGGCCAATAAGGAAAAAAAAAGAAGAAGAAAAGAAACAGACTCGATAGCATATGTTACTGGTAGGACGATGGTATAATACTATATGCAGGTGATCATATATGGGAAGTTGATGGTGAAGTTGAAATCATCTTGTTTGTCATAAAGTTGAGACGTTGGTTTGCCATTAATGTACATGTATATGTTCAGTAATCGTATTCATATACGGAGCAGATGCGGTGGACTCGGTGCTGTCTTCAATTTTGAGTTAACTAAGATATATCGAATCGACATATATTGTGAAGAGATAAAATGTCGTCGATGAATCTAAATGTCGAGTTGAAAGATACAACAAGATATTTTCTTCTCGTGTAAAAGCTTCTGAATAAATCCTGTCTCAAGAATACAAAAACAGGTCTGCTAACAAAGGAGCCAAATTTGTACCGATGGTAATTCCAACAAATTGTTAGGAAGACTACATAAATATTGTAAATGAGAAACTCCAGCATGTTTTCAATATTATCTTCAGAGTACTTGTGCGCAGAATCAAGATGGTTTTTAACAAAGTAAGTTTTGGGATGACTGATCACAACATATGCATATTTCCGAGTTCCGATTTTATTGATTTATTAAAGAAACAGTGGTCAGTAATGTTCCAAATCATAGTTTTTAATTTATCGTGAGAAATGGCGACGTAAAGTACTGAAAAAATTGATTGTTTAAAGTCCCGCCCAAGAATTTTTCACTCATATGGAGACGTCACCATTGCCGGTGAAGGGTCGTAATGGTTTTACATTTTGATATTGTTGATTTTGATTTCATATTCAAAGTTCTTCGAAATTTTTGTGAATTCATATTTGATTTACACCACTTCTCGCATATGTTGTGGCACAATGCGGCTACAGTTTCCCCATTCAGGACTTAAGTAAAACATTCACTGCAATTACTGGATCATTAAAATTAATGTGTGTAAAATCGAAACGTAATTTCGAAGAATTTCGTCTTCTAAAAGATAACTTTGAACATAGTTGGATTACCAAATGTGGAATTAAAGCCAAGTAGTTTCCAAGATACAGTTGTAATACTCAGCCTAACAGATGAAGACAATGTTGATACAAGCTTCAGCTGGAAACAGTACACATTCCTCATGTAACCTATCTAATTCGGTCATCATTTCTGGTTTACTATAATCACTTGTCTAATATACTATTTTAATTCCTCATATACTCTTTATCCGTTCTGAATAACGTGAAGTCACTTGCCGGTATTTTAAAAGGTCCGAAATTAAGAGAACCCCGATCTTTCCATTGGCGACAGAACTTCATCTCTATTATGAATTCTGTTGAAGAATATGCCACACGATGGGCTAAATATGAAAAAGAAGAACTTGACACCTTGTCAGAATAGATAAAAGGTATAAGAGAAATGCTTTAAAAATCTCGTACTAAACACATTAAAACAAAAGTGCGTAATATCTATCCTTCTATGTTTAGTAAACCAGAAGTGATGAAAAATCAGATAAGTTACATGAGGAACATGCATTAATATTTGCTTCACTCTTGGATTTTTTATTGAACATAGATGTTAATGGCAAACTAACAAATCAATTTTATGAAAAACGGGATGACTTTAGCTTTCCTATCCTCAACTTTCCATATTTATGTAGCAATATTCCATCACCTGCTTATGGTGTTTTTATGTCTCACAGCTGATTCAAAACGCGAGAGCATGTTCTGCGTAAGATATAAATTTTTCAATCGAGATAAGCTACTGACAAATAAGGTGATGTTACAGGGGTTTCAACAATCTCGTTTGAAGTCAGCATTTCGCAAATTCTATGGTCATTATGATAATCTAATTTGCAAATACAACCTTATTCTTTATTCCTATCTTCACTTTTTCATTGTTAAGTTTCCCTCTTATAGTTACTCCATCTTCTGTCATAATCTCGACAGAATTGGTAATAGAAAATGAAGGGTTTTTTTGCTAAAAATGTCGGGGCTCTCTGTGTTTCGGACCTTTTAAAATGAGGGACTTCTGATCATTGTTTCTACATTTAAATGTTCGTTCGCATTTAACAACAAAGAGATAAGTATATAGGTAGCATCTCATACCACTGTTTCTCCTGTGAGTACTATGTAACATGTGGACAAGTCGAAAAGGATAAGTTTCATGTCTCAAAGATCTAGCAATTAACAATGTAAACAGTTCTCGATTTTCGACCTTGAATGGGACTGTGTATTTCATTGTAAAGGAAGTCCCTGTACTCTGGAAGCGGTGCAGTGGATAACGCCGCTCTTTTATTTGGATTGCGATAAATGGCTGGTAGGTTTATCTTTATGCTGACATTTCATCAGAGGTATGTCTTTGGTGATCAGGTCTTCAAAAATCTGTTGAATTTCCATGGGCACGAATTGTGTTTCCTTATTAGCCGATCTGTTTTTTTTTTTTTTATTCAAAACGTATACATGAGAAAATATCTCCTGCTGTGGCCACCAGCTCGACATTTAGATACATCTACAGCGTTTTTACCTATTAACAATATTCACTTTCATCCATATTTGGATTCGATGTATCCGAGTGATCTCGAAACTAAAAACAAACGACAATAAAAACAACCCTTTCATATCTGCTTCATATTAGGATATTTTGTTCAGCATAGACTTTAACGGCAAATCCACAATTCAATTGATGACAAATGGAATGACTTCAGTTTATCCCTCGTCAACTTCCCATATTATGTAGCATTATTCCATTATCACCGGTAGATGGTGTTTATGTCTCTCCACTGATTCAATACACGATATCGTTTCTGTGCATTATCAATTTTTAAATCGAAAATAAGTTGATGTTACAGGGATCTCAAGTCTAACATGTTCTGTTTTATACCAATTGCTTTAGGTCGTTCTTTCATGCTGATTTTGATTACTGATTAATGGAAAGGCTGACGGTGAATGTAAGCGTTCCACGAGGGATGCTTACTCCTCCTAGGCGCCGGACCCTATATAGTGTTTACTTGGGTCCATGTTTGTCTTACTCTCAATCTTGTATTCTTTATAGCATTATGAGAGTTATATCCATCTTTTTTCATGTAGTCTAACCGTATTTTGGGATTTTATATCAAAATATAGCCTCCCATTTACACCGTCTCATCAGGGTGATTATACTGCAAAGCGTTTTCTGTGTGCCACTGCATGACTGGGTCGTTCTCGAGGTCCTTTGACGGTTCATTATTTATTTCCATTATGAATTAGCTCTAGATACATTCTCTATATGTAGGTCATAGGTGTCTTCATACACCACACAGACGCTTACGTCAACGCTGTTATATTTTTCTCACTTTTCTTTAGGTTTAGTATACACCAGAGTTTAAAAAAAAAGACCATGGGCCACATCGCTCACCCGAGTCACCTCGGTCACATCGCTCACCCGAGTCACCTCGGTCACATCGCTCACCCGAGTCACCTCGGTCACATCGCTCACCCGAGTCACCTCGGTCACATCGCTCACCCGAGTCACCTCGGTCACATCGCTCACCCGAGTCACCTCGGTCACATCGCTCACCCGAGTCACCTCGGTCACCTCGGTCACATCGCTCACCCGAGTCACCTCGGTCACCTCGCTCACCCGAGTCACCTCGGTCACATCGCTCACCTCGGTCACCTCGGTCACATCGCTCACCCGAGTCACCTCGGTCACATCGCTCACCCGAGTCACCTCGGTCACATCGCTCACCCGAGTCACCTCGGTCACCTCGGTCACATCGCTCACCCGAGTCACCTCGGTCACCTCGCTCACCCGAGTCACCTCGGTCACATCGCTCACCCGAGTCACCTCGGTCACCTCGGTCACATCGCTCACCCGAGTCACCTCGGTCACATCGCTCACCCGAGTCACCTCGGTCACCTCGCTCACCCGAGTCACCTCGGTCACATCGCTCACCCGAGTCACCTCGGTCACCTCGGTCACATCGCTCACCCGAGTCACCTCGGTCACATCGCTCACCCGAGTCACCTCGGTCCTGCTGTTGTTTCACTGTTGTGATTTGATGTGTTTCCTATGAAAAATGTTGACCTCATAATATGGCCTCAACATAACCCAAATGTATCACGACATATTCGTGGTGCATGGTCACAGGTCATGGTGCCAAATATAAAGTCCTGAAAAAAGGAATTAATTTACAAAATATGAAAGTCCTACTGTAAACAGCTCAGGAGATGTGGTCTAGATTAATAGTCAAAATTCAAGGTCAAGGTTAACAACTTTGATACCAAAAAGAAAGGCCTTGTCACAAGAAATGCACATACACCCTGGTATAAAAGATATATCACTCACTATTCAAAGATCATGATTTTTGGTTAAAGTTTTTGTGGCTCCACTGCACCCCGGGGTACATAAACAGAGGTGGGATCAGGTGTCTAGGAGGAGTAAGCATTTGAACAAATTGAATATGCAATATCTGGGGGTGCTTGTATATTAATATAATTAACCATGACTCTATTGTTCTCCAGAAGAACATTTTTAAAGAACTTCCCTATATATCCCCATCTACAAGTTTGATCTGTTGCGGTCCCATCATACCCCCGGGTCACAATGCGATCAAAGTTGAATCTGCAATACCTGGGGACACTTGCATATTAGTATCAGTGGCGGATTTAAGGGGGGCGCAGCCGACCCCCCCCCCCCTAAAATTTTCAAATTTAAGGTAAATCGTGGTATCTTGTTTAGAAAAATGTACTAAACGATAAAAGAAGCAATAATTTCTCGCACTCTCGGAGAAATAAATGACAAAAACTTTTGATTTCTTGAATTACTTTATTGGAAGAACTTAATTTTTTCGAAAACCCCTTAAAATTTGCGTCATTTATTAATTTCACCTTATAAAAAAATGATAGAAAATAGTACAAATGACTAAATAGGAGACGTATTTCAAGCCCTATAAAATCTGTAAAACCCAGGAGCTTCCGGGGGCTTCGTCCCCTGGGCCCCCACTTCAAGGCGGTCCCCAGACCCCCTGCCTCATAAAGTGGCGCCCCCGTAACCACAATTCCTGGATCCGCCCCTGAGTATCTTTAATCATGACCCTGTTGTTTTTGAGTAGAAGATTTTAAATAATTTTTCTATATATTACCATGTAAAACTTTGATCCCCTATCGTGGCCCCACCCTATACTACGGAGGCCATGATTAAACAAACTTGAATCTACACATGTCACGAAACTTTCATGTAAATCTAAACTTCTCTAGCTCTTTGTTTCTTGAGAACATTTTTAGAGAACCCCACCCTACCTATGTCTTTTTAAAAATTATTTCCCCTTTTAATGGGATATGCCCCTTCGTTTGAACAAACTTAATCCCCCTTTACCCCCTTTACCCAAGAATGATTTGCACCAAGTTTGATTAAAATTGGTCCAGTGTTTCTGGAGAAGAGTGAACGACAACAGATGCCGGACAAACGATCAGAAAAACATCACTGAAGACCTTTGCTCAGGTGAGCTAATAAGGGAAAGTTGGGTTTTTTAGCTTAGTTTCCAAAAAAGGGTGTCCGGGTAGCGCAGAGGTAGCGTTCTCGCTTCTCACCGCTGCGACTCGAGTTCGATCCCTGTGACGGCAGTGGTTGTATGCGAGAGGGTAAGGCGGGTTTCCTCCGAGTACTCCGGTTTTACCCCCTAGCGCAAACATCCGTGCATCAAAGGACCCCATTGGAAATAAGCTTTCGAGCTTTCATGGGTTATCGTTGGTATTTATGTATGTATGTTGTATGTTTGTATGTACACTGTATATGCAAAATAAACATTTATCTATTTTTATTTCTGAAGTTGCAATAACATTTATTCCACAAATGCATATCTACTTGATTCTTTGAGCAGCCATACTTCCGTTTCTCAACCCCACTCTTTTATTATCCTTTTCCAAAGCAAGTTCTTTCTCTTTCCCATAGGCTTTTACAGACATTTTGCATTTTTAGCTCTTCTCTGATCTCCGTCAGTCCCTGTAAAACTTCTCATCGTCCAAAAAGAAAAGAAACTGTGTTGATGAATGTTATGATTTTCTCGCACTCTGCCTGGTCCGCATCAATATCAGTGAGATGGTCTCACTATAAACGAATACTTATATACAAGTTGTGATTGCGTAGGGTCGCCATAACGTTGCACAATTCTTCTTTCTACCACATCGGTCCCATCATCGATAAAATGCAGTGTTGATTGTTTGTATATTGTTTAACGTCCCACTCAAAATTTTTTCACTCATATGGAGACGTCACCATTGCCGGTGAAGGGCTGCAAAATGTTGGTCTATGTTTCGTGCTTATGGATTCGAGCAAGGGATCTTTATCGTGCCACACCTGCTTGACCTTGGTTTTTGCGGTCTCATCAAAATAATTTTACAGGAAACTGTTCAACCAAATCGAATATCTTTGAACTGAGGGTTGAGAAAATGGAATCGGAAACTTTCCACGACAACGGCATCAAAGATCGGAACTATCTCCCCGATCAAATACAATAAAATTTCTTTTAAATCAGAAATTAAAAATCCATTTACTTAATGAAAATGGCAGATGGTGACTTTTTGTATTTTTAATCTCAGTACATTGTCATGTACATGTATGGTTATTATTTATGGTTTTGTATTCAAGAAATTTATCAATAATCAGTATTGTTGTATTTAAGTTTTTTATTGTGTCTTTCACTTCCAATTTAGATACCTTTCATCTTTCTATATTTTTGATATATTGTGTGTGTCACTCTTTAAGGTTAAAAGGACCCCACTCTTTAAGGTTAAAAGGAGCCCAATAAAAATAGCCCATATGGGTAATCCTTGGTATAGGCATAGGCAATATACATCCAAATACTGAAACAGTTTTTGTTTTACCTTTATGTATAATACAAAGTGTATAAGTATATCATGCAGTTATTTTACAAGATCTCGTTCTAGATGTACGTCTCTCTGAATAGTTTTGTATATTTGCCTATTCTTGAATAAAGAAACACACCAATAAAAAGATGTTGTTTTTGAAGGAGTTCAGTTTTTGGATGTTTTTCTACTGAATTTTCAAGCAAAGATTTGTGACTAATGCAGAATGATGGTGGGTTTAAAGGAAAATTTTGTGGTAAAAATTCATTTTTAGCAATATTAAAACGTTTACGAATAATTTTACAAAATCCTATAACAATTTCTAGGGAGTATCGTATGTCCTTAAAGGGACTGGTTCACGATTTTTGATAAAGATATTTTTCCTTTTTGATGTTAAACATTGAAAATATAACTTACTTAATGTTGACAGCCAAAATTTTGACCTTCTGAATGCAAGAATAAAAGCAATATTTTAACCTTAAATATGTGTTATGTAAACAAAGACTCAAGTCTTTTTATGTAAACAAACAAACACGTAAAATATTGATTCTGTAATATAAAGCATCTTAATTTTGCATAGTCACAAATTTTAACTTATAGATGACACATTCTACCCCAAAAATGCTTGAAATGTGAAAGATATGATAAACTTAGATCCATATCCATTTCTTTTGAAAATTTCGTAAACAATAGCATACCCCAATCTTTGTTTACAAAACAAATCTTAAACTCTCTAAAATGAGCTTCTGTGATAATGTATAACCTTAATTTTTATGTGAAATCTTTCAAACACATTAGACAGTAGATTTTAATCATTAAAAGAGAAAAACAAAATTTTGGGGAAAATCGTGAATCAGTCCCTTTAAAGGGACATGGACACGATTTGAGCTGACAATTTTCAAATTTTATTTTATTTACGGAGGTCCCGTGTCTTGGTAGGAATTGGCCCGATAAAGAGCCCGCACTGCCATGGTCCTAAGCGGCATGCAAAGGTAAAAATCATCTACAGCTGATGACGTCTCTACACGAGTAATTAAAAAATCTCTTATGAGATGTAAAACAATAAACACAAAAACGCGTGAGTAGCATTCAAAACTGCAGCAAACGCCTGGATTTTGATACAACTTAGTGAATTCCAAATCGGTGTTTCGCGGTTAGTGTAATCAAGTTGGTAAAGTTTAACAGAAAATAAGAAAGAGAACACCAGAACACACCACCCTAACAACGTACAGAAAACTAATACTTACACAGAATGTGGAGTGGAGATGACGACGTGTCGAGAGAAGGTCGCGGCTACCCGGGTAATTACAACTAATTACATAATTAACCTGGATTTATTGTACACAAGCGGTCACTCGGTCGTCATAACCATCCTATTCCTGAAGATGGTTTACTTCCGTAAGGATATTCGCTCTTAAGTACAACCTTGTCATATCCATACATATACGATGGATTTGCAGAACTGGAGACAATTAATATGACCTTTTTGCGCTTGAAAATTTTATTTTAGTTGTTACAAATATACTCTTCATATAATTAGCATAATTAATTCTCCATGATGAATATACAATGATATACATGTATAAAGTAAAATAGACTAATTCAATAAACTTTATGATGAAACATTTATGAAATCTTTTTTCGTATCATTTGTGATTTTTAAGTTCTGTATTACTACAGAAATTGCAGACATATTTAACCCTTTTTTTTAAATTCATAAGATATACACTTTCTTCTAAAATTTGAAATGAACACGAAGTCCGTGTTGAAATTACCGAGACAGAAAGCTGCAATTTAAATCTTTAGATGGAAATTTACATAAAGCTTACCTAGAGCTTTCAAAAATATTAGTAATAACTAAACCCTCCTTCAGTTTTTACTCGCTTCTTACCAAACCATATGGTGATAGAAAGTGCGGATCCCCAATGAAGTTTGACGCAAGTAGAATTGTCTTAAACGAAGGCATCATCGAAAATGATAGTCCTGATTTCGTAATATAGAAATAGAATGCTCACACGCTGAAATCAAGTCCGCCTGTTGTCTTTTGCAACCTATTACATTATATAGTCCTCGGGATTACAAAATTCTAAACAAAACTAATTCACAGAAATATCAATGTAATCCTGGCTAGTTTTGATGAAATTCAGAAGACCTGAAATTCCATACTTATTTTAATGTAGTTCATATCATAATACATGTATTTGCATTTACAAATGTTTTTTTAAAAAAATAAAATGCTTTCTTTCTTGTTTCATCGGGTGATGAAGGTAGCTAGCATTGCAGAAAAAAAATCATAACCCGCATAAACAATACGATCCGAACACGTTGGTAATGTATTACAGTATACGTCAGGCGCGGATCCAGAAATTTTTTCCAGGGGGGGGGGGTGTCGAACCTTTTCACAAAATCGAACCCGTGATATAACTAATTTTTCTTATAAATCGTTAGATTGTAATTTTTTTTATCTTTTATCTTTGCAAATTCCAGGGGGGGGGGGTCCCCCGACCCCCACCCCCTCTAGATCCGCGCATGTACGTTATGGAATACCAGTTAACATGCTTTTTTCTTCTCTGCCTGATCAGTAGGATCACTAACAACAGCAACAATTTAACCGAGCGTAGTGTCTGAATAGCATACTCTTCCAGGTCCGTGTGAAAAGGTGCAGCGGAAATTAAAGTCCACGTTGAGTAATTTTTTTATTTCACAAAGTGGTGGGGGATTAATTTGATTTTCTACTGTCGAGTAATTAAAGCAAGAGGTCCACAGCCAACACTGTTCACCTTTGCAGTTATATTATTTCTCCTTCATTTATATTCATGATTTTGATTGAGCCTCTTTGATAGTTTTCGTGTATTGGTCATGTTAGGGTTGATCTCAAATTGGTTATTACACGAGTATGTTTCCATATATGAATTTATAAAGTTTCCAGGTACGTAAATTCAGGTAAGCTGTGGAACATAAAATCATATAAGCTATGATACGTAAATTCACGTGAGCTGTTGTACGTAAATTCATATGATTCGTGGTACGTAAATGCACGTGAGCTGTGATACGTGAATACACGTGAGCAGTGGTACGTAAATTCACGTGAGCCGTGGTACGTAAATTCACGTGAGCCGTGGTACGTAAATTCGATAGATAGAGCTTTCATTCTTTCCTCTGAAATAAAAACGTTGATTATATTGATTCTGCGATCTTGCCAAACGACAAAAACAAAGAAATTTGTTTTAAATGAACAAGGATTCGTTCTGTGTTTATTTCTAAAGGCCATATCTCGCTACACAGTTCTCTTAAAGCTGAGGGCCCCACCAGCCACATATTTCTCACACGGGACTATATACTTTTCATATGATACGATACGTATCTTAAACGCTTCTCATATAGAACGAAACGCTTCTCATATAGAACGAAACGCTTCTCATATAGAACGAAACGCTTCCCACACGAAACAATACGCATTTTACACGAAAAGATACATTTCTTACACGATACCTTTTTCATACGAAACGATACACTTTTTACACGCTTCTCACATGGTTTTGTACGATTCAAAGAGAGAAAGACATACACGCACGCACACGCACACACACACACACACACACAGAGAGAGAGAGAGAGAGAGAGAGAGAGAGATAGAGAGAGAGAGAGAGAGAGAGAGAGAGAGAGAGAGAGAGAGAGAGATTTAGCTTTGCAGCCGTAGTATATTGAAACCAAAATAATTTTTCTTTTTATGAATCTATTCATCAAATTAATAACTCGAAATTCACAGTAAGTTGCTTCTACATTTTACACACTACTACCACGGGGGTATTTGTTGCAAAAACGTAACTCAAAAAGACTAGTTTAATAATTAATAAAAATGAAACGTATTCATAACAGTAATCAAGACTTATTATTTTATTCATTTATAAAGCGCAAAATTACATATAGTTTCTATGAGCTGCACAATGTTTGTGCTAATGGTTAAATAATTATCTTAAAATCTTTTAATTAATATTTTTATACATATTATTGATAAGGAAGTATTCTACCGAAATATTAAAAATAATTTCCTATTTCCCTGTGCACACAGCCACATAACCACAAATGGATCGGCCGCTCCTGTAGCCAATAATAATAACTGGTTTATCAAACACTCGGGAATGAGTTTTCACATTTCTTTTAAAGGGGCGTGGACACGGTTGAGGTGAAAAAATTATTTTTCCATTTTTATTGTTTACCGGGATGCGCACATCAATTGAATTAATGAGAGCAATAATAGATTTGATGCGCACATTATTGCTCTCTTCAATTGAATTAATGAGAGCAATAATAGATTTGATGCGCACATTATTGCTCTCTTCAATTCAATTGATGAGAACATCAATTTCGAAGAAATATTGCTCACAATGATTAATTTAGAGCTCGGTATGATGATCTCTTTAATTCAATTGATGACATCTTTAATTATTTACAATGCTTTTGTATAAGGACTTAATGCGTGCATCAATTCTTTTAAAGAGAGCAACAATCCAATTAAAGAAATCATTAATTCAATTGTGGTTATGTTGAATTGAAGATATCTTTAATTATATAGTTGCTCTCTCTAAAAGAATTATTGCTCTCTTCAAATGATATAAAGATATCATCAATTCAATGGAAGAGAGCAATAATTGAATTAATGCGCGCATTAAATCCATTATTGCTCTCATCAAATGAATTAATGCGCGCATCAATTCAATTAGTGCTCTCATCAATTGATTTAATGCGCGCATTATATCAATTATCGTTCTCTTCCATTGAATTGTAGCGCGCATCAATTCAATTGTTGATATAATTAATTCCTTTGAAGAGATCATTAATTCAATTAAAGCGCGCATCAAATCAGCTGAAGAATTAATGCTATCATCAATTCAATTAATGCGCGCAATAATTCAGAATTGAAGAAATCATTAATTATTTGAAGAGATCTTTAATTAATTTGCTGCGCACATCAAATGAATTGATGATATCTTTAAATAATTGAAGATATCTTCAATTATTTGAGTTTATGTTAATTTGGCGCTCCATAAACAGACCCTATGAAATTGTGCGCGTTATGGCCCATGTGCCTCTTTTTTTTTATGTAACACTAATGCAATGAATATGTATATACAAACATCATATCTACTCTCATCTAAACTATTTATAATGTGTTATATTTGTATTATCTGTTGTAAGTTGGTGAGCTGTACTAATTAAGACAATAAGAAAATTGGACCGAAAAAATAAAAGAAGTCAATTCCTTGAAATCATGCATGTGTCATCAAATTTTAACAGCCAATTGTTACACAGCACGAGGTTGGGTAGTTATAAAAGGGCAGAGCGGGTGAGTGCGTGTACTTTGAGACGACGGGTATAACTGTCACACATTACAGAAGTATGGAGTTCTTGAAAGTCCTCGTGGTTTTGATCGTAGTTTCGCACGGTAAGATTTTTTTTCATGGAAAGACTTTTTTGTCTCAACCTTTCCACCATGAATATTGAGATTGGAGTGTATTGGCAAGTATTTTACAGCTCTAGTAAAAGAGATTATATTATTCGAACACGCACAAAATGGAGTGCAGGTAATTCTAGTCTTTTGAATAACATGATGATTTCTGTGTTCACATGAACTGCGTTGTCTTATTTTCATACAGGTTCGCTATCAAAGCCGGTGAGTTCTGAGGATGAACTATATGTCATTGTCGGAAAACTAGAGAGAGTCTCGCAGCAAGTTTTAAGACAGTATGTGGCTGACGGTAGTAGGCACGAGGATTCTATGAGCGGTATCGTGTCACTGAGCGGATCTACACCAGAATTCCCCATCCCCGGTACCAGACCACTCGGGCTTTGGGGGCTCGATAACGACGAACTTGACCCCCTCCTCTCCAACATACAAAAGAATCAACAAAATGTTCGGAAAGCTCCTAAAGCCATACTTCAGCAGTTTCCCAAGTGGACCATATTCATGCAAGTATGTTTGAAATACCAAGTCAGCATGAGATGTTTTCAAATGTTAATAATTGTGGATTCATTACATTTAACATTTCATTGACGTCCCATCGACTTTCAGTGGAGATGCAGTTAACACCACGTAATGTTGTTGCAATGCTGAATGCATGGTATGACAACAATGAACAATGATGACCAAAGAACATGCTTTCTTTAACGTTGCCAGAGAGCTCTTAGATGCCCATTTCCAGTGTGCAGTGACAAGAATCAACCAAATAGTTTTCGGTAAGTATAGCTATAGTTATTATAAATTATATAATATATAATATATTTATTTTATTATAAATGAATATAATAATAGCTATACTGAATTGATACTTGACCGGACCTAAACCGAAATGCATTCTCTAAATTTGGCAGCTGTAATTTGATAAGTGCATGATGCCCGTATGAACAAAATATTTTAAAATATAGGTTGTAAGTGTTTGTCTTTCATGCTACAATAAAAGACGAGAAATATTGCAACATTTGATTTTAAAAAAATTATTGAAAAAACACTAAAAATTTGTTGGAAATACGAGATGCAAACATGCAAGCCAGCATGCCACGGGTTTTTGAAATTTCTCACCCAGACAGGGTTTTTTTTAAAAAAAATTTTTGGCAAATAAGTCCATAATAAAATGACAAACCATAGCATTTCAACCCTCTACACACCAATTATATCGGGCGTTTAATGAAATACATGAGAGAAAAATGCAAATGCTTTTTGTCCTTTCGCTTTACATCTTGTGTATCGTTACAAAAACGGTTGTATAAAGAAACTCTAATATGAACTGAACTTAATCCAGATGTTTTCAAGGACCAAGTACGTGCAATGGCCAAAGATGATTGGAAAATTAACACTTACGTGAGGAAAGTCTTGGGGATTTGGATAACAGATATGGCCGTTGTGGACAAAGTCGCCAATAAAATGGTTTTGACGGCGCATAGACATGCCTAAGGGGACATTATGGAGCACATTGAATATTTCCAACTTAATGGTATTTGTAAATCTTTGCTAATTTACTGTATACTGGTATATTTGGGTAAGCGTGGTTTTACTATTTATACTGTTACAATGTTTCAGATATCGTGGAATTCCTTACGTTAGGGTTAATGTACGAGTATCGCTCCATTGCTTTTAAGGAATGGAGTGATACGAGTACATTGAAGTCCACTGTAAACATTAATAAAAACTAAACTTTGTGCATTTTAATCATATCTTACGTTTTTCATTCTTTTGCATTTATATCTACTTGTATACAGGTTAACCTACTTTCCGAACACTCCATTCCTGAAAAATAATGGAGTGTTCGAACAAAAGAATGACATCATAGGTGGATTTAAAAAAAAATGAAAATGCTCATGTGGAAAGCTGAGCAAGATAAATGGACACCAGTCATGTTCGATGAGAAATTGAATAAACTTTTCACGGACAATGACCTTGTCTTTCAATGTCCGAGTGTGCAAGATCTATGGAAATTCCATCAAACAATTGTTAGCCATTTTCAAGAGAGGTAAGGCTTAAATTGTACAATTTTCGTCGTTTTATTATATTTTTCTGTATTGCTAAATATCTGATTCACTAGATGAATGTACCGGTTCCATTGGACTTTTTCCCCTGGAAAACGTAAAGCAGGTTAACCGAAATAAAACCCTTTGCTGAGACAGAGGCTTGGCTAAAAGAAGTCCTATCCACATACATGACTACAGACGCCACTCCCGCCATTACTGCCATCCTCCAAGTGTACACGGACTACATCAGGTCGGCCATGCTGCACTTCGAACAAGTGGAGAACCACGTGACCAGCGGAAATACGGCCGACATCACAAATTTCATGTCGGAATTCCTCGGTAAGGATTTGGATAACACTGAATACTAGTATACATAATTGTATTGAGCTTACAGTCTCTTAAACTATTACAGTTTCATTTTAAGGTATCCGATCCATAAAAGCATATTTTCACAAAAAGTCGAATATCTGTAGCACTAAATCTTTTGTGAAAACAAAATGCCCGATTTTTAGTGAGATAAAGATGGCACAGAGAGAGATGATGCCACATTTATTTATAGTGAATTAAGATTTTTTTGGGTCTTCCCCCCTTGTAGATATGTAGAAAATGAAATATCACAATTTGTATGTTGACCTTTACTTTTCTTCGCATATTTTGAAAGACCATGATAATGGGAATCTTTTCACCATGAGCTGTCTTTGGAAATTATATTCTAATTGACTTTATGTCATGTCTTATTTTCTCATAGGGATTAATGTTGATCTCTATAACAGATATTTCTTATTTGTCGTGACAATTTTGAATTTTTTGTTGTTGAATCACTGTATGTTAATTATCTTTCATTTCATATCAAGTTTTGTATTACATAACAATTATTGGGGGGGGGGGGGGAGTTTTATGGATCGGATACCTTAAGGAAATGTGTAACTTTGATTATACATACAATTGCAGCACCGTATCAGCTACAGTATTTGCAGTCCATCTTTGAATTCCTCAATACTGTGAATACCCGCGACATCATGGAAATGGGACAAGTAAGGAATGAAAATACCGGTAACGGACATTCCAAGGGTAGATGCACGGAATTCAACGGAGAATGTAGATGAAACGGACACCATGAGCGTATGATGTATGGGGTATCGACATGGGATATCCGAACCGTGTGAAAAGGGCTATTCCTTGCAAATCATTCACCCTTTCGTAGTGCTTTCAAAAACTTCTTTGCTTTGAAAAATAAAATATCATATACCAAATATTTGTATACTTGTTACTCGGCAAGAGTTTCGAGGCAGATAAGCCCCAACGCCCGCGATGTCCCTTGAAAGGTTGTCCTAAGTATTGTGCTCATTTTAAATGAAATCTCACGTAAGCTAAGATTTATTGAATGTTCAGTATCAAAAGAGCATCAGAAACAGATAACACTTATGCATATTTGTTTTCGTTCGAGTAAATTGATATTTGAACATGCAAATTCTTTTGAATGCATTTTATCCATTCAAAATATAATACACGAATAATATAGTAATGAAAAAAATGTTTGGACTTTTGCGAATGTTGAATTGCGGGTGTTGGGCGATTCAGAGTTGGAAGAAGTACTGAACGTAATCGTATACACTAGGTCACGTGGTGGGTACTCGAGAATAAACAATCTCGGGTTGTACTTTGTTATACTAACTCTTGAGTTTCTAAGAGGAAGACCTTTGATTGAGGGGGTGATGGTGGCAGAATTTGGAAATTCTTTGTGGCATGATAATCAAAATGTTAAAAATCCACTTCCTTTCTCCACCACTTCTCCGGGATGTGCACTGTACAGAACACATTTTGTACATTGAGGGCCATTTTTCAATGTTGAAATTTGACCCCACCAGAAAGGATCTATAAGGTTCACGCTTGGGAGGGTAGTTAAAGCTATATGGTCCGAATTACGATATTTTTTCCCATCTCGTAAAAACCATATGGAGAAATTCTTACCATCTGGCTAATTTGCATGCCGCCATCTTGGAATTCGAACTATCAGTCATTACGTAAAGAAATTAATAGAGAAAAATATGTAAAATCATGATTGTAAACTAACCTCTACATAAACACACGTTTCCAGCATCACACCCCATTCTTCATGTTCGTATCTTTTCAATGAAACAACTTTCAATGTAACTGATACCATAGGCGTAGCTTGGGTTCGAATATTACCGAGGCAGGGGGTGCGCCCCAGAAGCTATCGACATTTTAACAACGTAAAAGGTTGGGTTTTTTTTTTTTACCGAGGCAGCTGCCTCGGTTGCCTCAATGGAAGCTACGCCACTGACTGATACAACATTCGGAGTTCCATTTACAGTTAAAGTTTTGAATCGAAGAGCCCCATTTAATCCATTATATAAGCATTTCAACAATCTTTGAAAATCACAAAAAGTCCACTTTTTCACTTAAAAAAGCAACGGATACAAAATAACGATCACGAATTCCAGCATCGGAAACGGCAAATTGATCTGTGTTTTTCCGGAATCTGTTTACATATTTATGTTATATACAATGTACATTGACTTACCGAACAGGATCCTCTCTGTGTAATATCATGTGTACAAATATGTACGTGCCGGGGAGTATATTTTGTTTTTAAATTCATCTCGTGTTTCAAGTGTTGTGTTGTCAAAACTTCAATTTTTTCAAATTAATTTTTACACCACCAATTGCCATTAAATGTACGCGGTAAAATAACTTCTGATAAAGTTACGCGCTTAATGAATATTCATAACCTTAAGATCACCTGATATCAAGCTCATGAATAAAGCGGTTAAAATTTCTCCATATGCGCTATTAAATCATCGCACATATGTAGTTATGAGGCTGTACGACATATCATAAATTATTTCACCTGTTTTAACCCAAATAATTGGATTTTTTAATCATGTTTACAAATAACCGCGTCACTCTGCATTTTAAGTGACAGTCACGTGACCAGTTCAAACTTTCAGATCATCGGTGGTCTTATCTGTGTAAAGTTGTGTATTTTGTTATAACAGTACCGTACCATAAGTTTAATAGAAATAAAAATATCAAATACCTCATAGTAATTCGTTATTTTACGCTCTTTCAGCCTTAAAACCAGACAGTTGCGTATGAGTTAATACGTCATGTTGGGATTCCCCTGACGCGCTTAGGTCTATTTATGGACGTCTATTATGGGATGATCTATATATGTACCCACTATATATCTTTCTAAATAATATTCGCACTGTTTTCTTTTACATGCAGATGTTTTCAAGCATGTAATTAAGGGAAAGTTAATAACTTTATAAAGTAATTAATCTGCTTTAAAGTAATTATGTACAAAAATAATACATGAACATCGGGTCATACAGCTTTAACGATCTGGGTCAATTTTCAACATTGAAAATTGGTCGAACATCAATGTTCTACTGTTTCTAGCGCTTCACAGCCGTTCGTTTCAAATAGGTGATCTGACCCTCTATCAACATTAATGCAACATTTCTCACCTTCTAGGTATGTAAATCACAAAATAAAAACGGTCACTAAATTGATGACTCGCGTGACGTTTTTCTCTCAATATTGAAGAGTTCCTATAGAGCGTATTTTCAAGAATTTAATTTTTACATTTACATTCTATTTAATTCCCAGCCGTTAAAATAGATGTACTGTATTGATCAAGATTCATACGTGCATTGTTCATTCATGAGGAAAGAAATTCGACCACGTATAGAATGCCATCAAAAATGTGGGCTCTATACAGAAAATTTAAATCATTTTATACGTTTTTAAACATACTGAACAACGGGATTTAGTATTGAATGTTTTCAGAATCTTTGAATTTATTTTTATATGGGATCTCGTATTAATAATGAGCTATTTCAATACATAAAAATATATATGAATGTACAGCATATCAGAAACAACTGCAAACTGGCCCATGTTTTTTTTTGTTTTTTTTTTAAATCGTACATTTGTTTTGTTATTTTTCTCTATTGTCTTTACATCATTATGTAGATTTATATTTGATGCTTTTTATCACTACGTATAAATCATACCAAGTCACTTTCCACCGATATCTCTTTACCTGTGCATGTAATTAAATATCTATACGTGATATACTGTGATGATTACATTGTACATGGATACACGTGTAGTGACCTTGTACCTCAGGAGAAGGCTTATTTTGGATCCGCCTGTTGCTTAGTCCTATTATGTTATGCATATTATGTTTAATTTAGTACCTCTAATTGCCCTCTAAATGAAATACGTAGTAACTAAGCATACAAAGTCCACTGTATAAGTACCGGACAAGACCCCTGTCAGATTCCCATTAGTGATTAATCGACACCACAGTCTCTGGTCAATCATTCAGACTGTGAGCTAGTGGTCTATGTGTGTTAATCGGGATGTAGATGTCATACCTACTCATATATAAGGATACAAGTCCATAAAGCCTACACGAGCTTAACATGATCATGTGCTTATATATACTAGAATCGGCTACAAAAATGTAACTCTCTAAGAAAAAAAAAAGAGATAGACTAGATCAACTCAAATCGCTTGAAATCGCTCAATATTTCTAGCATTAGGCCACATAAAATTGATTATCTGGTTCTCAAGCCAATTTTCTTAACGACAGATGAGGGAGGGAGGCATTTTTTTCAATGTTATTAGCAATAAAATAGATGAGGGAGGCTTTTTTTTTTTTTAAATTCCGAACTTGTCGGAAAAGAAACTTTAAATATAAAAGTTCTACACACAGCAGTCAACATTGTGATTTGTTAAAACCCCCTAGGATACAATCTTAGTAGAGACCTATTTCTTAATTTTCTTTAACCTTCGATCCTCTCTCCAATACCTCTTCAGAAGTGGGAGAAGGGAGAGAAGAGAAAAACGAGGCAGAGGAGGGGAGAGGGGTGAGAAAATGGGCGGGACAGGAGGGAAGGGGTGGGAGGGGTGGAACCAACCCCACAACCCCCGTTTTATTGTCCAATGACAGGTATTGCGTTATATTGGTAGTTACACGACCAACCCTCACTGTTGTGGATTTAGGGCAAAGCAATTAACTTCGCCATCAATATGAGTTTTTCATTCTTTAAAAAACTTGTACGAAAAGGTAAAGAGAATATACATGTAGCATCCAAATCCCTATCAAAAAGGAATCACAGGTTGAGAGAGAGAGAGAGAGAGAGAGAGAGCTAAAAGGTCAAAATTTCTCTCACTGACCATCTGGACGAAAATAGCAATAACTTACATAGCATAGGGGGAAGTGGCACACCTGAATGCAACCCTCGATAATTTCAGTTATATATGTCAGTCTGGTTTCTACCCGCTGTTCAGTGTGGTGTGTGAGCCCATTCAATACACAGACATGAGGATTGCATTACATCGACAGGTATAGTTTGCACATCAAAGCCTTGTATTTAAAACATTGACATTCAAATTAAAATTGTGGTTGAAATATACCCGATAAAAAAAAACTTCATTATTTCAGGTTTCATAATTTTTAAAGAATGATTCATAATCTTTTTGATATTCTCGTTAATTTTGTTCACTTCAATCTTTTTTTTTTTTTAAATCAAGCTCATCTATATTGCATCAAAAATGATTATTATAATTATACACTAACATTAAGAAATGATTCAATTGAAATATTTGAAATTTAATCCAAAAGTTTCATTTCGAAAATTTAGAACCCCCCTTTTTTAAATTCTAAATATTCGAATTTCTAAAGAAAAATATTGTCCTGATTCATAACTATTTATATTTTTCTTTTATGGGTTATCCTTAGGTTATTATATCGTCATTTGTCATGTTATTCATACAGTCACTTATTCTTTAACTGTTATAACTGCATAGTGCTATAGATTATGCCAGGTTTCAATTTCCTATTTTAAATTTACAATCATGACATTCTGTGATATTTTATACCTGAATAAAATGAAATGAAAGATTATGTACTAGCAGTTTGTATTTCTTCGTAAAAAGTAGAGAGAAAACGAATTCAATTTAATTTTCCAAACTAAAAATTTATTGCATAGCTAATAATTAAAAAATTGGAAAATATTTCGAAAAATTTACAACTATTGATATCCATGACGGTTTACTGTAGTGTTCCGATTAAATCAATCGCTCTTTCGCTACATCACGTAGAGAGCTAAAGTGAAGTATTAACGGGGGCGAAAACGCGAAGGCATAGGATTGAAACAAATATTGCCTTTGCTTTCGAGCTCTTCTTTGCAACTTTTTACACATTCATTTAAATTTAATGAATGCGTGCCTGTAGTTTTAAAACTAGGTTAGAATCTTCTCGGCATACATAAAATAGGTAAAATAGTAAAACTTTTTGTGAAATTTTTTATATACACCTATGTTTTTATACGGGGGTTGGGGGGGGGGGTCTATGTTTCTTATGTTAAAAAATGAAGAACTTCCTGCAGCGCATGTCAATCTCATGTACAAACGGTTAAAATTCTTAATTTGTGTGCATCAGTGTAGTATTGTGAATGCGCATTTTAACGTAATCGAAATAAAAGATACATAATCCAAAATTCATACCTATTTCTTTTGGTTAATGGAATAAGCTTACAGGGATATTAGCATCACCCTATCGCTTTCACATTTTAGTCCTCACAACTTTGCCCTGTATCCGAAGGGGCAAGTTTCATGATCAGAGCGACACAGTTTACAACATCGGGAGAAAATGGAGGTGGTGGTCTGTTTTTATTAATGAGTCGAATAGCAATGGCTTTGTCCTTATCTATATTAGAATCTGAAATTCAACACTTATCTGTTTGAAATATGGATAGACACTTGAATTGTTAAGGTTAGCATAATTAAATCTGCATAATGTACAATACAAAAAAGTGAAATTGATTAATTTACGAATCCTAATGAAAAAAAAATCAAAATACATGTAAATGCATTTCTCTATATATCAGCTGTGTCATTTTTGTGAGTTAACGTGATAATTACGTCTAAAATTTCTATTTTATCTTAAAATCTTCTAATAAAGTCTCAAACGTTGTTTTGAAACTTATGAAATTAACATTGCTATATTCTAGAATTTAAAATTGAATAAGAATTGTTGGAGGTCCATGTTGAAATGATCAAGATAGAGAGCTGCAAGTGCCATTTTTAGATGAAATTTTATATCAAGCTTACCTAGACTTTTCAATAGCATTTACTTGTTATAAATCCTTCTTCAAAATAAAAGTTTCTGTTTACGTGCCAGTTTAAAATATCTAAACCACAGAATCTATGAATAATATGCTTTGTACTTGTATTCAATAAAATTGTGATTTCAATAAATTGCATCTTGTAACTAGGAGAGCAAGTTCGCCCATATGTTACATGCATGAAGCACAATCTTGTTCAATAATTACTTCAATACCCCTCCTCGTAACCTGTACACGTGTCCCTCCCTCGTAACCTGTACACATGTTTCTCCCTCGTTACCTATACACGTGTTCGTCCCTCGTTACCTGTACACGTGTCCGTCCCTCGTTACCTGTACACGTGTCCCTCCCTCGTTACCTGTACACGTGTCCGTCCCTCGTTACCTGTACACGTGTCCCTCCCTCGTTACCTGTACACGTGTCCCTCCCTCGTTACCTGTACACGTGTCCCTCCCTCGTTACCTGTACACGTGTCCCTCCCTCGTTACCTGTACACGTGTCCCTCCCTCGTTACCTGTACACGTGTCCCTCCCTCGTTACCTGTACACGTGTCCCTCCCTCGTTACCTGTACACGTGTCCCTCCCTCGTTACCTGTACACGTGTCCCTCCCTCGTTACCTGTACACGTGTCCCTCCCTCGTTACCTGTACACGTGTCCCTCCCTCGTTACCTGTACACGTGTCCCTCCCTCGTTACCTGTACACGTGTCCCTCCCTCGTTACCTGTACACGTGTCCCTCCCTCGTTACCTGTACACGTGTCCCTCCCTCGTTACATGTACACGTGTCCCTCCCTCGTTACATGTACACGTGTCCCTCCCACAGCACTGTCTGAAGAATGCGCGCCTTCGATAGTTTCAAACCAATGAAAATTACCTTTACAGAGAAAATAACATATTTACTTTATAAAATATAAACCTCAAGATTATTGGTTATAAAGCATAAGATTGTTGAAAATTAATTACAAATCATAGAATATATATAACAATATTACTGAATATTGCAACGGAATGCACGAATTACCAATCTTAAAAATATATCTTTCGTTTGTGATGAATTACTGTATTTTTTAAAACCTTCTAAAAGAAAGTCCCATAGACCGCATCGTTTACATCTCGGCATTACTGTTGTTCAGCTATTGTGTTTTTTAAAAAAGATTTTTTTTGAAATCTTTATTCCTATTAAAAATTTGACCCCATATCGTAGCCCCAACTTAGACCCATAGGGTCTTGATATAACCTGGATACAAATGTCACAAGACAAAACAAATTTATGGTATGAATTAAACAGTTCAAACAATCTTTTCTTAAAATTAGGTCAAAATCCAAGGACCAGCGGTTCTTGAGAAGATTAATATTTACTTAATAACTTTAATTTTGACTATACAACAAACGATTTATGATTTCTTCCAAACCTGTCGTAATTTTCAAGCCGGCAATCACGTGACTCGTTTTATCCAATGACAGTTCGATTTACCTGCTCCTCCCTTTTGTTTTAAGAGTATAATTGCACTCCTCAATAATGAGGACTAAGTTGTGATGATGGAATTAAAGTACCGCCTGCTTGCGGTTTTTGGCATTGCTACACACACATATATAATTCTAAGAGTTCCGGACCTTACCCCAAATCCACCTACAGAAATTTTGACCTACAAGTGAACTTGTAGCACGCGGATTTTGATTGGCATTGCAATATGGCTATTAGAAATTTTATGTATAGCACTTAAAGCTTTTCGAGGAATTTTATCGCAAATTGTGTTCCTTAATTGAAATTTACATTTTACTATGAATTAGAGTACCAAACCCTCGGATGCGTAACTCGCACGCAGTTTACCCAATCTTTAATGATTTGAAGATATCATCAATTCAATTATTGCGCGTAATAAGACCTTTCTTTTGGGTACCAGAATTAATTTGTTGACATACGGGAGCAACAGAGTTTCACAAACACATTTTTTTTATATCTTAGAGTAGGACTTCCCTCTAAATGAATGTATGAGGATTATTCATACACATAACTTAAGGAGTTTGATACACTACTAACCGGAAATAAGTTTAGTATTTTCGGCGATCAGCCCCTAGGTATTAAAAATGTTTGATTTTTAAATGCTGAATGAGTGTATACATTGGTACCGGTAGTTACAATATAATAACAAAGCGTTTGGTATTGTTACAGCAGGTGCATATCTTTGTATCTTTTATTTCATAAAGTCTGAATTATCAAATATTTCCTTCTAGAAAACTAGCATGGACATCTATCGTTAGTTTGGTTGCACATGTATTACATGTAGATAATTATATTCATTGTTGTATGAGTGTCATTTCCAGTGGCGGATTTAAGGGGACGTAGGCGTCCCCCCCCCCCCCCCCCCATAAATTTTCAAAATCGTGGTCTCTTGTTTAGAAAAATGTAAACCATAAAAGAGGCAATAATTTCTTCCACTCTCGGAGAAATAAATGACAAAATCTTTTGATTTATTGAAGTACTTTTATTGAGAGAACTTACATTTTTTCCAAACACCCTTAAAATTTGCGTCATTTTATTAATTTCACCTTATCAAAGTTGACAGAAAATAGTAAAAATAACTACATTACATGTAACAGAGGAGACATATTTCAAGCCCTATAAAATCTGTAAAATCTAGGGGCTTCACCCCTGGCCCCCACCAGTACTTAGCTATGGACCCACTGGGTGCCTAAAGGCAGCCCCAGACCCCATACCTCATAAATTTACGCCCCCTAACCACCCTGGATACGCCCCTGATTTCAGACACAAGATTATGTATATAGAAATACCGTTTTCAGTTAGTACACTGGTCCTCCCTAACAAGCCGCTGTTGTGGAGCCGATGATTATGTTAGTATACCGGTCCCCCCTAACAAGCCGCTGTTGTGGAGTCGATGATTATGATTTTCTCCGTAGCCAGGTGGTTAGGAAGCTCATTTCTATGGAGTGCCAAATTAACATAAACTCAAATAATTGAAGATATCTTCAATTATTTGAAGATATCATTAATTCATTTGATGCGCGCAACAATTGAATTAAAGATCTCTTCAAATAATTAATGATATCTTCAATTCTGAATTATTGCGCGCATTAAATGAATTGATGATAGCATTAATTCTTCTGCTGAATTGATGCGCGCTTTAATTGAATTAATGATCTCTTCAAATGAATCAATGATATCAACAATTGAATTGATGCGCGCTACAATTCAATTAAAGAGAGGAATAATTGATATAATGCGCGCATTAAATCAATTGATGAGAGCAATAATTGAATTGATGCGCGCATTAATTCATATGATGAGAGCAATGATGGATTTAATGCGCGCATTAATTCAATTATTGCTCTCTTCAATTGAATTAATGATATCTTTAATTCATTTGAAGAGAGCAATAATTCTTTTAGAGAGAGCAACTAAATAATTAAAGATATCTTCAATTCAACATATCCACAATTGAATTAATGATTTCTTTAATTGGATTGTTGCTCTCTTTAAAAGAATTGATGCGCGCATTAATTCCTTATACAAAAGCATTGTAAATAATTAAAGATATCTTCAATTGAATTAAAGAGATCATCAAATTATTTATACCGAGCTCTAAATCAAATATTGCGAGCAATATTTCTACGAAATTAATACTCTCATCAATTGAATTGAAGAGAGCAATAATTGAATTAATGCGCGCATCAAATCTATTATTGCTCTCATTAATTCAATTGATGCTCTCATCAATTGAATTGAAGAGAGCAATATATTGAATTAATGTGCGCATTAAATCAATTATTGCTCTCATTAATTCAATTGATGAGAGCATTAATTCAATTGATGAGAGCAATAATTGAATTGAAGCGCGCATTAATTCATTTGATGAGAGCAATAATTGATTTAATGCGCGCATTAATTCAGTTAAAGAGAGCAATAATTGAATTGATGATATCTTCAAATAATTGAAGATATCTTCAATTATTTGAGTTTATGTTAATTTGGCGCTCCATACATTTCACAACTGGGAGCTCCTGGTTTCGATTCTCTATTTCGCGCCACACCAAGACCTGATATATTAAGCTAGGCGTTAACTATTTCTTCGCCAAGCACGCAGCTCTTAGGTCATTTGGATGTGACCTTCGGGAATATAAGCCACGTGTCACGGTGGGCGTTGGCAAAATAAAGAACACTCACTTAGGATGTTTACATCCAACAAACAAAACACGAGGATGTTTACATCCAACAAACAAAACTCGAGGATGTTTACATCCAACAAACAAAACATGAGGATATTTACATCCAACAAACAAAACACGAGGATGTTTACATCCAACAAACAAAACATGAGGATGTTTACATCCAACAAACAAAATACTACTACTAGTATTTAACAAAAGAAAACTTAAGTTTGCAATTCCTGGCGTTGTCATATTTATTACAACCAGTTCAACCCGGGTTAGTCAATAAATTCGTTCCATAAATATGGAGCGCCAAATTAACATAAACTCAAATAATTGAAGATATCTTCAATTATTTGAAGATATCATCAATTCAATTATTGCTCTCTTTAACTGGATTAATGCGCGTATTAAATCAATTATTGCTCTCATCAAATGAATTGATGCGCGCTTCAATTAAATTATTGCTTTCATCAAAGGAATTAATGCGCGCATCAACTGAATTAATGAGAGTGATAATAGATTTGATGCGCGCATTAAATCAATTATTGCTCTCTTCAATTCAATTGATGAGAGCATCAGTTTCGTACAAATATTGCTCGCAATAATTAATTTAGACCTCAGTATAAATAATTTGATGATCTCTTTAATTCAATTGAAGATATCTTTAATTATTTACAATGCTTTTGTATAAGGAATTAATTCAATTGTGGATATGTTGAATTGAAAAATGTCTTTAATTATACAGTTGCTCTCTCTAAAATAATTATTGCTCTCTTCAAATGAAATAAAGATATCATTAATTCAATTGAAGATAGCAATAATTGAATTAATGCACACATTAAAAATCAATTATTGCTCTCTTCAATTGAATTGTAGCGCGCATCAATTCAATTGTTGATATCATTAATTAATTCATTTGAAGAGATCATTAATTCAATTAAAGCGCACATCAATTCAGCTGAAGAATTAATGATATCATAAATCCATTTAATAATTCAGAATTGAAGATATCATTAATTATTTGAAGAGATCTTTATTTAAATTGTTGCGGGCATCAAATGAATTGATATCTTCAAATAATTGAAGATATCTTCAATTATTTGAGTTTATGTTAATTTGGCGCTCCATACATAACAAGTTCTGTAAATCATTTACTTAACGGCTTTACCAATAGAAGGCCACAGTGTGTTGTTTCGCAGAATAGATGCTTTAAAATATTGATTGTGATTTTTAAAAAAAATATTTGTTGACCTTTTTGTACTTTACAATGTGATTGATTGAAATTCGAGACGAGATATTTTTATTGCAGATCCTCCTGTCTTTGTGGACTTTTACTTTAAGTGGCACCTTTTTGCCATGTTTCTCACAAGTGCCACTCTCACCTACACTTTTAAACCAAGGACTTTCATCTTTAAATTCTGGATTTTCTAATTTTGGTAATACCATTAATGGATTTTCAAATGGGCTTTCATCTGGAGCCAGCGGTTTAGATGGCGCTATATTAGCTGGCGGAGGAATTCCGAGTATAAGTACATTCGGAGGAACTGTTGGAACAGGACTTCCTTTGACAGGCGGAGGAGGATTTGGTACAGGCGGACTCGGGGCTGGCGATGGATTTGGAGGTGGTGCTGGGGGATTTGGAGGCACAGGTGGGGGAGTTACATTAATTGACGGAGGGGCCGGTGGTTTAGGGGGAGCAACAGGAGGCGTACCTTTCGTAGGTGGTGGGGCTGCCGGATTAGGAGGTACAGGAGGAACTTTTGTTGATGGAGGGTTTGGTGGACTTGGAGGATTAGGGGGTGCTGGTGGTGGAGGACCTACCGGATTAGGAGGTACAGGGGGAATAACTTTTGTTGATGGAGGGATTGGCGGTCTTGGTGGACTTGGAGGATTAGGAGGTGCTGGTGGTGGAGGTACAGTTGTTGGCGGAGGCGGCTTTGGGGGACCTTTTATCAGTGAAGGTCCTAGTGGATTTGGAGGTGGAGGCACTGGAGGAGGTGTATTTGTAGCAGATGGAGGATTGGGAGTTGGAGGTGGCGCTGGAATTGGAGGACCTGGTGGTGTAACAATTTTAGGTGGAGGACCTGGTGGAGGTTTGGGGACAGGAGGAGCTTTCGTTGGACCTGATCCTCTAACTGCAGGAGGCAATGGT
Organism: Ostrea edulis; assembly: GCF_947568905.1. NCBI lineage: Eukaryota > Metazoa > Mollusca > Bivalvia > Ostreida > Ostreidae > Ostrea > Ostrea edulis. The sequence goes on from NC_079169.1 coordinate 31,168,459, forward strand.
GGTTTTGGTGGAATCGCAACTGGTGGAGGAGGGACTGTTGGTGTTGGTGGTACAGGCCTACCGATTGGCAGTTTTGTGGGCCCTGACCCAGTAGGAGGAGGTGTTGGAGGACTCGGAGGACCTATTGGTGTAAACACAGGACTACCAGCTGGAAGCTTTGTAGGCCCGGATCCAGTACTTCCTACGACACCAGGAGTAGGTGGAACATCAGTAGTCAGTGTTCAACCTACCACATTCGCAGTTTCTCCAGTTGTACCTTCCATTGGCATAAATGGTGGGGGATTAGGTGGGGTTGGGGGTGGGTTTGGTGGCATCGATGGAGGTTTAGGAGGAATAGTTGGTCCTGGAGGAGGATTAGGTGGGGGCTTAGGAGTTGGGGATGGGGGACTTGGAGGACTGGGTGGATTTGGTGGGGGTGGAGGGTTAGGTGGCATTGGTACTGGTGGTGGGGGTCTTGGCGGTGGTGGGTTAGGCGGTGGTGGGGGATTGGGCGGATTTGGCGGTGGTGGATTAGGGGGTGGTGGGGGTCTTGGCGGTGGTGGGGGATTGGGCGGATTTGGCGGTGGTGGATTAGGGGGTGGTGGGGGTCTTGGCGGTGGTGGGGGATTGGGCGGATTTGGCGGCGGTGGTGGGTTAGGGGGTGGTGGGGGTCTTGGTGGTGGTGGGTTAGGTGGTGGTGGAGGATTTGGCAGTGGTGGTTTGGGTGGTGGGGGTCTTGGGGGTGGTGGGTTAGGGGGTGGTGGGGGTATTGGCGGATTTGGCGGTGGTGGGCTAGGGGGTGGTGGTTTGGGTGGTGGAGGATTGGGTGGATTTGGCGGTGGTTTAGGTGGTAGTGGAAGTCTAGCTGGAGGTTTTGGTTCTGGGGGACTGGGTGGGCTTGGAGGTGGGTTGGGTGGACTAGGTGGGGGACTAGGTGCTTATGGAGGAAGTGGAGGCTGGTGGTACACCTTTACACAAAGTGGATTTTTTCCTTTTGCAGTAGTTCTCGGAACAGTTGGTAAGACAATCAAAAGATCTTCATAAAAATGTATAATGAATTTCATCATGTTTGTTTAGATTTGGTATATATTTTAAATGTTTTATTTTTTTTTTTTTTAAAGTACAACACAAGTTTAGGTTTCAATCTTTTTTAGCTTTGGCCCAAGTTGCAAGTTCTAGTAGTGGTGGATTTTTTAGCGGTATCTTTGGTGGAAGCAGCAGTAGTAGTGCAGCAGCCTCCTCAGGTAGCGCAGTAGTGGCTGTCACTCAAGCACCTGTTAGCAGCCTCTGTCCATCTCGGAGAAACCCTGTCGCATGTGCTTGGTGCAACACGAATGGACGAGATCAGGCGACGTGTACTGCCAACGCAAATGGCTTGAACAACACAGACGACCCTGTAAATTCTGCTACTGACGCTACTGGTGATGATTGTCTGTGGTACAGTGATACAAATATCTGTCTCAATGATGAGGGAGCCAATACCACTGGATGAGCAATCAATTTTAAATAATGATATTTCAATAAAGAACATAATCGTTTTTGTTTGTATTATGCCCTTTCAGAGAGCCTCACCCCATCACAATTTCCATCATGTCTCTGACGTTGCCCATTATATGTACCCAAAATAATTGAAATGAAATGAGCAACATAGCAGATCCCCTATATTCCGGTCCCATGGGTCGAGAATCATTTTTATCAAAATAATGCGTAAAATTAATCAAACAGATATTCAGAAGACTTTCTGCCAGTTTATGATAACCCAGTGCTTTAATGCCACAACTAAGGCATGTGAATTTCCAAATGCTGGAAGAATACTCATTGCTGATTATAAAGTAAGCATACAAAAATGAACAATGCTTGTGTTACAAAATACACCCATCCAGTATAGTCAGAAATGCAGTTGTAATCAAAGGAAAGGTTAGCATAAAATAATCTATTGTTTGGATCAAAATTGGCTCCAACAGTGTCCTTTCAGCACTTTCTCGAATATTGATGAAATATTAAGAAGACTGTGCAACAATAATTCACTCAAATTATAATTTCAGAAACAACAGTATATTATAAAAACCCACTTGACACCAACACCGTGGGAATCACGAAGTTTGGTGAACATTGCCTTATTAGCATTGTTTTCCTTCATTATTACCCATGGCAGTATGACTTTAACATTTGACCTTGGGAAATAACAGATACCTTCCTCTCGCCACAGAAAACATGTGTACCAGTTTTGATCAATCTAATTAAAATCAGACCTTCTCTAACCGTTACACTGGAGAAGGGAAGGTCTGATTTTAATTAGATTGAGTTTTGATTATCATAGCTTTATTAGTCATCAGTTATCCTCGCAAAGAGCTGATGGACGAATAGACACACAAACACTACACCACACCATTATGCATCCCTCAATCGATATGTTTGAATATGCATATGTACTATCAATATTGATTATTCTAGTTTTATTAGTAGTTTTACTTGCATGGGTAAGTTAAATTATGTCCAATACACGATGTAGATACGATATCGGCAATATTCTATTTCAACAATACTGGATATTGCACTAAGACTGAAAAGGGTTCGTATAGTCGATATCGTATTGATAGAGAATCGTGATTGTTCAGGTTTCCGGTCTTGTCGACCGACGATATCGCATTAATATCTGATTTAGAATGTTCGAGATCAATATCTGATTTAGAATGTTCAGGATCAATATCTGATTTAGAATATTCAGGATTGATATCTTATTTAGAATGTTCAGGTCTTGAATCGTGCATGACACTTTTAGTTTTAGTAAATCCTTCTTGACGACATCAAATCATGACTGTTGAGATCCTCCATCCTGTCGAGATAACATCGTATCGAATCACGATCTTGTTGACTATATCGATCATGTTCGATATATTATTTTTTGTCGAAATCATCGATGTCGAATCATGATCGTTTAGATCCTCCACCTTGTCGATATCGAATCATGATCGTTTAGATCATCCATCTTATCGATATCGAATCATAATCGTTTAGGTCCTCCACCTTGTTGATATCGAATCATAATCGTTTAAAGATATCGAATCATGATCGTTTATATCCCCCACCTTGTCGATGTCGAATCATGATCGTTTAGATCCCCCACCTTGTCGATATCGATTCATGATCTTTTAGATCCCCCACCTTGTCGATATCGAATCATGATCGTTTAGATCCTCCACCTTATCGATAACGAATCATGATCGTTTATAGATCCACCACCTTGTCGATATCGAATCATATGATCTTGCTAACTAAAACGATCATGTGTGTAATCTTGTTGACTATCAATAGCACGCGTGTCACTTGTAGAGGTATCCCTTCCTATGTTGTGAATAGAATGATTAAAAAGTTTATTGACTGGTACCATATAATGGATAACTTTTAGTATGTTGGTCCCCATAAACGTGACACCATCGGTTAGGGTAAACTGGTCCCCATCAGTACACCGTCTAACCCTAAAATATCACTATATATAACCCTTGAAAATAATGCTTTATATGGTAAACTTCAACTTCTTTCCGATGCCGATATCTACCCTATATCGTCATTCTATTGTCGATATCGTATTTGGTCCTTGAAAACAGTCATATATGATAACTTTGCAAGATGGCAATATCGTCAGGCTCAATCTAATTAAAATTAGATCTTTGATCCGCTCGTAGCGATTGCATGAGCGGATCAAAGATCTAATTTTAATTAGATTGCGTCAGGCATCGTATTCAGGCCTTGGACATATGTGTGTTAGTTTGGCCTTTAATTTTATCACGTCTGCAATATAGTATCCTTGAACCCTCACGTCTCTCTAGGGCTCATGTTGGTACAGAGAATAACTATATCATCTTCATGTTGGTACAGAGAATAACTATATCATCTCATGTTGGTAGAGAATAACTATATCATCTCATGTTGGTACAGAGAATAACTATATCATCTCATGTTGGTAGAGAATAACTATATCATCTCATGTTGGTACAGAGAATAACTATATCATCTCATGTTGATAGAGAATAACTATATCATCTCATGTTGGTACAGAGAATAACTATATCATCTTATGTTGGTACAGAGAATAACTATATCAGCTCATGTTGGTACAGAGAATAACTATATCATCTTCATGTTAATAGAGAATAACTATATCATCTCATGTTGGTACAGAGAATAACTATATCATCTTCATACTTTTTCGGCTACAACCCAAATGTTGCATATGCATTAATACAAATTTTTTGTACAATGGAGTTGATCTTCTTTATTGGGTTGAGTGCTGATAATCCGCAACATATAATGACAGATGAATACATGTACATCAGTCATTGAAATAAATAGGCAGCATATTAACGAAACATAACTAATACTTGCATAGTGCGACTTCCAATAAATTACATGCATTAGGCCATGCCAATTTGTAATCTAGTTCGTCGGATTCGCCGCTTCTATTTGTAACAAATCCAAATTATAATATTATCAAAAAATAATATCCGCCCGCGTGTTCAAAGATATCCGTAAATATTTTTTTAATTTTTACAACAAGCGAACAAATAACCTTGATGTATATGCTGACAAATGACAGAAGTGCGGGCTCTCGAGAAATTTCCTAACAGTGTAATACGGTTAAGTTATTCATTATGTCTATCTTAATATGTACGATACTTCATAACACTGGATTGGAAGTTGTTCCTTATGCTGGAATCGAACTGGAAGCCGATGAAACTTTTGAAGCGCTATTCGATGCCACTATTTAGAGAGCATTGATAGCATATGATTGATTGTTTGATTAGCCTATATATTGACTGAAGTCTCTCTTGAGAATATTTCACTCACATGAAGACGTTACCATTGCCGGTGAAGGGCTGCAAAATTTAGGCCTATGCTCAGCGCTTATGGCACTGAGGGATCTTTATCGTGCCAAACCTGCTGTGACAAGGATCTCAGTTTTTGTAGTCCTATCTGAAGGACCGCCCCATTTATTCGCCTCTTACAACAAGCAAGGGGTACTGATCGATGACTATTTTAAACCGGACCGACAGTTAACGACAAATTCACAAAAGGTTTGGTGATGTCATATCAAAATTCAAGAAAATGCTCAAAGCGATGCAATGGATATTGCATTTGCAATGAATGTCAAAACTGGATGTGTCCCTAGCAATATGCATATCTCTGAATCGAAAGTTTGTAGAAATGAAACTTAAATAAAATGCTTCAAAAAGACCTTATCAGTTAATGTTGCAAAGTACATGTATTAGGTATAAAGAAAATAAGTCTTTGAAACCTGAAATACTTCTTATTTATTGTAAACTATATCAACAAAGTTGAAAAATATTAAGTTTATGTGGTAAACAAATGATATCTGATGATTCTAGATCTTTATTTTTAGGCGCCCGCTTTTTAAAATCACACTTAATTCAATTAAAAATATTTATATTTCTTGTATTCGCTCGCCTCATAATTTTTATCTCCAAAATTAAAAATAATATTTGTAAAATAATTTCGCCCTCCCGCCTCACTTTTTTTGTTTGAAAATCCGAAGAACTATTTTACAAATTGGTGTGGCCTTATGGAAATGACATAAAACAGGAAAACTTCACCGTGTCGTACTCATTTTTATTCAAACGGATTCTTACACGAGACATTGAGGGGGGTACAAACGGATTCTTACACGAGACATTGAGGGGGGAACAAACGGATTCTTACACGAGACATTGATGGGGGAAAAATTCCTACAAGATTTATTCCAAAGCCATCTATATTTCAAAATGTCCAGCAGTTCACACCAGTGGAAATAATTTATATGGTCCAGATGAATGACCTCATTAACTGATTCAAGCTGTGCAAGAATAGTTGGTTTGTAACATATTTAAAAATTCCAAACCCCAGAAGAAAACAAGAAAACATGAATTTCAATTCAAGAGTATTTTATCATAACATACATTTCAGACATTGATCTAAAGAGAGTCAATAAATACACATATCTGCTACATCTCACATCTAAACAATCACATTAATCAAACTAGCATCCGACTCATTAGAATATAGATAAATGACAAAGAATGTCTGACTAAGAAATATGTAATAGGGAATTAAAACATTTATTAAGTAAAATGTGTGATGAAGTGCACAGAAAATATTACTATCACAGCTAGGATAAGAGTAAAAAATATTATGTTAATACAAATCAAACATTGTCATTGTAGTTAAGGTTTATCCAGAAATGGTAGTTCTACAAGCTCTCTCTATAAAGTTATCTAAATAGTACAGGAAGCTTTACTTGTTAATCATGGTTTTATATGCTTTGTCAGTACTTTTAGGATGTTTGCTCCTCAGTAGGAAAATATTTTCTTCATATGAACAAGATTACAAAATCATAGAGACATGTGGAGTGGGTAGGGAGGGTGTGTGTGTTAAGAATTACAAAATCATAGAGAAATGGGGGTCTGTGATCCTCAATGAGCCAGAAATAGGCTTTGAGTGTGACCTTTCTGCATTATGTAATTTAAAATTTACCCATTTTTGATTTAGTCTCGTTACAATTAGCATAATAGTTCCTCCATTAAAAATGTACAATAAAAAAAAAAATAAAGGGTTGAATTTCACAAATATAAAACTTTTCACAATACATTGTTATCTCTTTTGCATCAGTTGTGATCTATATGCACTCAAAATGTTGATAAAGTTTACACTCTAATGTTTCTCTAAGTCTGTAAAAAATATTCTAGTGATAAACTTTTATTGAAGTTCATGTACTTTTAAAATTCAAGAGAAATTATGGGTTCCATGCTGAAATGGATAACAACTACCAAGAGCATTTTTTGTGTGAAAAGCACGTACACTTTTCTAAAATATTCCCTAGAATATTGTTCACTTATCAGAAAATATGAAATCTCTAGAATCTGTTTTATCTGCCTTTTAGAAGTTTATGTTTTGTTTGTAATGTAAAATGAAATTGCAAATATAAGGCCATTTAACAAGAGAAAACTGAAATGACTTCACTTCTTCTTCTACTGCTATGTACATAGTCCCTTTCAAATATTTTTGCGGTGCTTTTATATATTTAAAAAATTTTGGTACTCGGATGGAAAGAATTTGAATAATCTGCATAAACATTGAAAAATGTTGTCAGATTTCAATTTGCATAGTATGTAAAAATGTCTACACTTCCACAACAGAAATGAAAAAAGTAGGTTCAGAAAAAGAAATAGTAGTAAATGATGTCTTTCTAGACAACAAAATAAAATCATTGAATCAATATTTTCTCATATTTACTTCTTTCTCAGCTACCAGTACTATTTTGAATATTCTATGGAATGTTAGAAAAAATTATTGATACATTTTGGCAGATCTCCATCATTGGAAAACTAACCAAGGATACCATCAACAATTCAAAACACACATACTCCAATAAACAACTATCATTGTTCTTTATGTCATGAAATATACATACAAAGTAACTTCTTTTTTCCCACTTCATTATCAATGTCAACCTTGGTGGAATGAATTGTGGAAAACATGTCAATTTATGTGTTCAAAAAGTCATACATGTAAGATTCAAATGACAAAAATGTATCTTTAATGAATTCAATTTGTATACTGAAATTCCAAATCTACTGGAAAACTGCCCCCCCCCCCCCCCCCCTCTCCCAAAAAGATCAATCAAGCAAAGCGAAAAAAGCCAAAAAGAAACCCCCAAAACATGAAACAAAAAAGAAGGGAGTGGGGGTGGGGGGTTGGGGGGAGGGGATTCAGCACACAAAAATAAACTACTATTAATAGTGAAATCTTGCAAAAAGCATGACCCCCCCAAGGGTCATAAATCCTAAAACACTAAGTCAATCAGTGTTATTTCTTTTCTGAAAAATATTTTTCTTTTAAACATATCTATTTTCTAATTGATATGTTTCTTGGTGATTTTTACTTAGAACTAATCACAAAAAAATTCATATAAATAATTTGAGAGCTTGTTTCACTCTTTCGATGGTGAAATCGTATTTCATATGAGATGCTTTAATGAGCCATTGAATAAATTTTTTTAATTTTTGCGAAGCCATCTACCTTAAGCTCAGTTTTAAGATAGACATTATAAATTTATAACCGTTAAAAATTTGGTATTTTTTTTTTTTTTTTTATCAATTTGTGTACTCTGCTGTATTCAGCAAACAGCATGATAATAACATTTGCTTTATTTTGTTGATTCACATTCAGTGCCACTACTACTTACGAGCATTCACACATGATGGGCATTGTCATACCTCCGTATATCCCTTATCTGACAATAGGTGTGGTCCATAGGGAAAATCATGATACATATAAAATTCCATAAAAAATGTACAGGTATGTTAGTTTGGCACACTATTCATCTACAAAAACAACTCACTACACAAGAATGCTTTGGTGAGAGAAAAAAAAAAGGCAATCATTTCACAACACAACTACAGCAGAACCCTCTTAATGTGATGTTTTATTTTCACATTTATTTCATAACAATAAGCAGATCATCACAATGGACAATTAGTATATAATGTATTAGTTTTCATTAAAAGAAAAATAAAAAAAAAACCGAAAAAAAAAAAAAACAGGTTGCACTGAACGCAACATGTATACTCTTTCATGTACATATGTAGGTATACATATTTTCTGTTGAATTCATAAAAATAAAATGTTTAGCACTTTGTAATCTCATGAAATTGACACCTAACTAAAAAACAAGAACAACTCTTCAATTATTAAGAATACCCAATAATATGTAATTCTAACCACATGTTCCAGGTAGTTTGTGTCTCAGTGCATTGTTTTTAATGGAAGTTTGAAGTGCTGGCTAAACAATAGGTTATCAAAATCGCTTCATACCTCTGAACACAGCAAATTACAAATGGGAAAATAAAAAAGGGACAGGATTTTGACATCATAATAGAATGGGATTTGCACCTTGAGACATCATAATAATGAGGTAAATTTACATTGAAAAAACACAATAAACCATAAAATCATATTTAACCATAACCACATCAAGAGGGTTCCATCATACTTTTTCCATCATTATTCCTACACAGTAAGATAATCTAATATTAACACAAAGTTGGACAAGTGATTAAATTCCTGGAACAATTTCCTTATAATTCGCTGTCTTTGTACAATGTCTTCCTGTTTGGGTCTCGTGATAGTGACTGTTCTTGGAGTGGTGGGGATGCGAGTTGCATGGTTGTAGGACTTAGCTGTCTATTCATCCAACGTTAGCACTACTTTTCAGAACTTTCAAGGCATTATTCACTCTCACTGTTAGTCGATTCTCAAAATCATAGTCTTTATAATTGTCCTAAAATGTCATATAACCATCAACGTCAAAGTTACATAATTCTCTACAGTTAAAAAGAATTCCTCATTTGACTTACAAATTGTATACAATATCAAGAGGCCAATAAACCACAGTGCTCACCAGAGTCAAATTAACTCCATAAATAAACAAGAGGCCCAGAGGCCTAATTGGTCACCTGAGTATCAGTTAAAAGTATCACTAGTGCCAAGGGCTACTAAAAATTTCTTGTTCTTCAAATCTAAGCTAAATTCTAATATTTGGCATTGTTATTTCCCCTTAGAGGATGGGTGTGGCCATTCAAAATCATGAATTACTTTCACCCTATGACACATTGTGGCAAGTTTGGTTGAAATTGATCTGGCAGTTTCTGAGAAGTTAATTATGTGAATAGTTAACGACGACAGGTGAAGGAAATTTTTTTACCGGAAAAATTCACTTGAGCAATCTGCTCAGGTGAGCTATAGAGATCAAAAGATGTAGAAATACAGGGGCAGATCCAGGAATTTTTGAAATGGGAGGGGGGGGGGGTTCTACCATTAATTTTTGTTTTTGCAAAGGGGGGGGGGGGGGGGGGGTCCACCCTTAAAATATGTGATTTTTACCCTTTTTAAACAAAATTTTCGGACAAAAAGTGGGGGTGTTGGGGGTGTTGGTTTACACTGAAATATTTACACTGAAATTTACTGGATTTACACTGAAATATCATAACTAAAGTACATGAACATGAAGCAATAGAATAAAATTTATGGAGAATGTCTAGAACATAATAGTTGTAACTTACTTTGATCTGTTGTAGAAGTTGCTTTGCTTTTCCAGCAGTCTGAAATCCAAACACAATTTCATTAAAATATTTTCCCTCTGAATACTACAAAAAACACAAACAATTAATGGCATGGAGCTGCAGCATGTAAACTATGAAATTGAGAAAATAATGTTTGAGAACTCTTTTACATAATAATAATAAAGCCTTTATTTATCCAGGATAACACAAATTAGCATATAGCTAGTTTCCTTTGGGGTCCTGCATTAAAACATATACACAAACATAAAATTAACATCTGAAATTAGTATCTAAATATGCACCACTGTTTTGAAGATGAATTTGTGTTCTCAGAATAAATGGTTTATGGATTACCTCTGGTTTTCTCATGTGTATGGAAGCAAGTTCAAAGCTGGCAAAAGCTGAGACATGGTGGTCCTCCTTCATACCCTGCTGTCGAGCAATGGCCTCTTCTAAACACTAGATTAACAAAAGGAAATAGCTACATGGTAACAAGGACACTGATAAGTAGTGTATCTTCTAACAAGAAGACTTGTTGAGATGCTTTACCAAGGAAATGGTGGGAAAAATGTACTCAAATTTGAACAAAAAAGGACTACCAATCACAACTTTGAATTAAAAAAGACATTTGTTAAAAAAAATCATCTTAGTTTAATTACATACAATAAGGAACTTTCGGGATGTGCCGGAATGACCGATTATATTTGACATTTATACACCCCGGTCACGTGACCAATTGTAGGGCAAAGTTGACATCAATACAAATGGTGTTTCGCTAGCAGACAGTCCGTAAAGAGCTATGCGCAGTCCTATGATGACGATCCAAGTCACTATTAGTACTTAGTACCTGGGTGTAAATTGGATGGAAGGATAAACGTGCATTTAGACGAATATCATTGGATGCAAGACGTGAAGTTTTACCGATATCCTCAAGATACTCCAAAGATTTATTTCCCTCACCAACTCACATAATTTAATCAAAGCCATTTTCCTATAAAATTGTTGTAGTGATTCCTTTCTTTCAAAGATAGCATTTGAATGCAGGAATTTGATATCAATTGAAGAATTCCATGCTTGTTTACTTAGTTGTTATTGTAATCCGGAAGTGACATGCCCTACAAATTACGTTCAACGTGCGATAAAAGTCAGAGTAGATCCGTATCTCGAAAGTCCCGGACTGTATCTGTATACGCTTGAATGACCTAATTCCTGTCTTGTTAAGGAGCATTGTGCTTTATTAAAAGATGTGCTAAATATCAAGACGACAGAAATTAAAACATATATTTTTGTTAAATTGAGAAAATATCATGGAGCGAGGAAACAGAAATTACCTTCTTAACAGAAAGATGGAATATTGTTTGTGAACTTTTTTTATACTTTGAGTAATATAGCATATGTATATAATAATAATAATACCATATTTATATAGCACCCTTTTCATACACTATGTACACTCAAAGGTGCTTTACAGTGCAGATATACCTTACTACAGAATGTTATACACATAATACATAGAAAATAAATAAAACATTAAAAAGCAATGATATAAAAGGCGTTATCACATGTAAACAGTCCGTAGCTGTACCTATCCTGATTGTACACATAAAACATGAAAACACAAGATACCATAAATATGCTAGATTAAAATAAAACATCAGTTTCAGGGCGTATCAAAATAATAATAATAATGAAATACACACACGTATATGTATATAATGACTTTCAAAAGTTTGTTATCGAGTTATTTGCTACTGACAAGGCTACTTTTGATGCAACATAGCATTTTGTTCAGCATTCCCACACTGTTCACTCATTGTATGCTAAGCATTGTTTTATTTGTACAGCATTTTCTTATTTGTACAGCATTGTCTTATTTGCAAAGAATTTGTAGATTTGTTACAGTACAGCATTTGCATATTTGCATAGCATTTGCTCTGCATGCACTATTTTTTGAGCATTTGCTTATTGTTTAATTTGGGGTTGAACACATTTCTGGAACAGTAGTTGTTGAACCGTAAGACATTGCCTTTCTAAGATAAAGAAACAGTTCGAAATTCTTACCCTCCATTTACACACACACATACCTGTATAGCCATTTCTTCTTCTCCGAGCTCTTTATACACAGCACCCTCTACCAAACATTTGACATGAGAGACTTTAGGGTCTGTCTGCATGTCACAAACTGAAAAATAAAGCATAAAAGAACTGTAGTCTAATTTTCTGTCCTTGTAATCTTATCATGTTTAAAAAATGTGATCAGCTACCCAACAATTTATTGTTCAAATCACCATTATAACAAATAAACAATTTAAAATGTAACTTAATCAATGTTCCATTAAAATCAACATATGTCCATTAATATCAACATATGTCCATTAATATCAACATATGTCTATGGACAACTTGCTAATATTGATGAACACATGTACTGTGGAAATTACTGGGTAACCGTATAACTAGAAAAACATTGTGCAATTTTACAAATTTGACTTTCTAATCACAATCCCATTCATGGAAAAATCAAGAGACTAAAAAAGTAATCCTCACAAAAAATCCAAAGACTGAGACTGCATCATAATTGAAACATGATGGATGTGGTAGGATTATGCGGGGGTGGGGGTGGGGGGTGGTGGTGTGTTATTTATAGTCACATTACTTAATCAATACAGTAGGTCACTAAGGCAGTTTTGATTGTACACAGCATTCATCCTTTTGATATCAACAGCTCAACAGCTATCTAACAATAGCAAGTCTCGGTTGAAGTTCTTAACAACATTAACTTTATGCAAAACTTATTACATCAGAAGTGAGGTGACTTGCATTCTTTATGATAGAATTTTCATGATCAAGATTATCAAACTTTACCAGAGAGATACGATTTGTACACATTTTTGGTGAAATGAGATTTTTTGATGGAGATCATCAAACTTTAACAATGAAATGCGGCTTATATTCTTGTTGGTAGAAAATTTTGTTGATAAGAATTTTCGTCGATAAGAGTTTTCATTATCAAGATTAACAAATTTCATAACTGAGATGTGGCTTACATCCCTGATGAAAAACAGTAGTGTAATATGCCTCCCATCCATGGTGAGTTCATTTAGATTTACCAGTAGAGATAAAATTTACACTCCCAATGAAGCGAGTACCAGTATCTATAATTGAGATTTTCGAGATTTACCGGTAAGATGTGGCTGTTAACATGAGCACCAGTATTTATGACTGAGATTTACCAGTAAGATATGGTTGGGGACACGAGTACCAGTATTTATGACTGAGATTTTCGAGCTTTACCGGTAAGATATGGTTGGGGACACGAGTACCAGTATTTATGACCGAGATTTTCGAGCTTTACCGGTAAGATATGGTTGGGGACACGAGTACCAGTATTTATGACTGAGATTTTCGAGATTTACCGGTAAGATGTGGTTGGGGACACGAGTACCAGTATTTATGAATGAGATTTTCGAGATTTACCGGTAAGATGTGGTTGGGGACACGAGTACCAGTATTTATGACTGAGATTTTCGAGATTTACCGGTAAGATGTGGTTGGGGACACGAGTACCAGTATTTATAACTGAGATTTTCGAGCTTTACCAGTAAGATGTGGTTGGTGACACGAGTACCAGTATTTATGACTGAGATTTTCGAGATTTACCAGTAAGATGTGGTTGGGGACACGAGTACCAGTATTTATGACTGAGATTTTCGAGATTTACCAGTAAGATGTGGTTGGGGACACGAGTACCAGTATTTATGACTGAGATTTTCGAACTTTTAAGATATGGTTGTTGACATGAGTACCAGTATTTATGACCGAGATTTTCAAGCTTTACCGGTAAGATATGGTTGGGGACACGAGTACCAGTATTTATGACTGAGATTTTCGAGATTTACCAGTAAGGTATGGCTGCAGTTCCTCAGGAGTACAGGTAGGCAGGGCGTGCCACAGGAAGATGAGCTCCAGACACAGCAGACGACAGTACTCCTGACTCGGGGCTGCTTTCTTCATTTTCTCTGCCTGTCAAAATGACAAACAAAATGACAAACATGTCAGAAATCAATAAACTAGACCTGTCCTAATGGGACTAATTCCCCCTGTCTGGTTCATCAATATTGGGGTATATTTGATATAAAGTTGAAGGCCAAAAGTCATACGAGCTGCATCATTATACCTCAATAAAAGTTGCAGGCTAGACTTAATTCCTTTCACCTTGATTTTTATTTTAAAATATAAAAAAGAAAATGCCAATTTCAGTGATATGGTTAAGGTCTTTAGTCTCCAACTTGAATTCATGCATGAAATGGGGCCCTGTGACTCACATTGTTTTTTTTCAGCCTTTAGCAAATGATTCTCAAAATATATACATGTAGGAGACAATATATCAATTACTATGTCCAGTTTGACCCTTGATCATGTGAATCCAAAATCAATAGGCTTCATCTACTCCTTACCAATATACCAAGTTTGGTGTTTGTTAAGGAAAGAGTTCTAAAGATATTGAACAAACATCTAATAACTGACCATTTTGGCCCCATCCTGATACCAAAACCTCTACCCCTGGACCCATCCTGATACCAAAACCTCTACCCCTGGACCCATCCTGATACCAAAACCTCTACCCCTGGGATCATCAAAATTACAATATTTGTAAAGGACTACCTGCTCTTTCTAAATATCTAAAGAAGATGTTATTTAAGTATTTTACACATAAACACTATATACCAACTTTGGATCCACCCTGGGGTCAGAACCCCTACCCCAGGGATCATGAAATTTACAATATTGGTAGAGGCCTTACTGCTCTACATCACTATGCAGTTAGTTTTTCTTACACATGTGCGGTTATATAGAAATAGATTTTTATTTTTTTAAATTGTCAATTTTTGGCAGTTTTTCCCCCGTCCCTAAAGTTCCAGGTGTGCAGGAGTCCTCAAATTTACAATTCATGTCCTCCTTGTCCCAAAGATGCTTCATACCAAATTTGAAAGGAAATGGAATGGTGGTTATCAAGAAGTTAAAAAGGTTCTATTGTTCACACATTCAATAAATGACTATTTTGACCCCACCACAAAAACCCCTTCCCCTAGGATCATCAAAATTACAAAAATCAATTTTGGTAAAGGACTACCTCCTCGTCAGAACCTCTACCCCGGGGATGATGAAATATACAATTTTAGTAGAGGTCTGCCTGCTCTACATCACTATGCATTTAGTTTTTCTTAGTAGTTGTAAAGAAGGAGATTTTTGAAAATTGAAATTTATGTCCCCCTTGTCTCAAAGATGCTTCATACCAAACTTGAAAAGAATTGGAATGGTAGTTATCAAGAAAAAGTTAGAAATGTTCAATTGTTACAGGCAACGGAATTAAGGGGAAATACTCGCTAAATGCGAGTTAAAAATTGAAATTGCGAGTGAAAAATCACAAGTGATAGCAACTTTTTGCGAGTGAAAAAAACCCCAACGATATTTTTTCTGGACTTCCTTGGTTTATTGGCTGCACTTTGAAGTTTACAATAATTTTGTCTTGTGCGTAGAAACGCTTTACAGAATGAATATACACTGTACAAGTATTGAAAAAGTAAACGTGGTTCGAATAAATAACTAAGGCCAAGGTCATCTCAGTCAGTGATGTCGAAGATGGCCTATTTCATGCACACTTCAGGCGTCTCAGCGACGTCTGATTTAAATAGCAAGCATGTTGATCTTGTCCGTGTTTACATGAACAACACATGAAAGTGTTAGTGTCACTGCTTCACGCGGTGTCCTTCGGTAGTCTATAGTCAAACACTTAGAGTTCGCGGTGTTTTTTCCAACTAGAATTTTTTTAGATGAAATTTTCCAAAAGTTTTGAACATATAGTTTGAATTGGCGCAAACAGTCTTTAAGATTTCAAACCACATGATGTTGTAAATAGGTGGTAGATCTCTGGACAGCGAGTTCGCTGCACAAGTGTACCCTATGACACTCATCATGCACCAATGATACATGTATGTTGTCTGATAATTCATTAAATTTTAAATGAAAGAATTTTCAATATTATTTTCATTATTGCACTTTAAAGAAGATTTTAAAAGATTTCCCTATATTTTGATATAGATACATGTACATGCTTGTTTTCTTAAATTCCTGTAAAACAGCAATTGATTGAAAAATGCTAGTAAAAGCTCAGTTTTGCTAGTTGGAAAATAATCCACTAGCTAAAATTTGCTAGTAGTGAAAAAAGTTAATTTCGATCCCTGTTGTTAATTGCATGATGCACGCCGGATACAGACCAATTTAGTTTAGTTTATTCAGGTGACCTAAAAATAGTGAAGATACTGTTAATGAGCTATATCATTCCCACAAAGCCTGTATACATTATATAAGGGAAACAGTCACTTATGCCAGTTAGCCCCAAAGTGAAATTACCTTTGCAAAAGTTTTTCTATGGTCTCTAATTTGGCAATTTAAAAGAAATATTAAAGATATCATAAGTTTCAACAAATTCATAAAAAAGAGCATGATTTGAAATAATGCACTAGACATATGGATACATGCAATCAAATGCACTTTATAAAATGTGGGGATGCTTACCCTCCTGGAGACATAAGCCTCTATTTGATTGTTTTTTTTCTTCAGCAGACCCGGGACTTCTTTGAGTGTATCATGAGCTCCTTTTATATCACCTAGTGCTCCCAAAGACACTATACAAAACAAATAGTAAATCAATTACTCCAAAGTATCGCCGTCAGTGTCCTGCCCATCTAACATTTTAAAATGTGCAACCAAAACCAATTGAATACAATTGAAATTCCTCTCTTAATATATACAGTGATCCCCCGTTATAACGCCAACATTTGTACCTCTGCAATTTTGGCATTGTAATGGGGGTGGCATTATATCGGGGGGTGGGTGGGTGGGTGGGGGGTGTACAGCTGTCTTAAGAAATCAAACAAATTTTATCTACTACATCAATGTGCTATTAGATCTGCCATACTCAGATTTAAAAAACAATACTGCATATTTGAACTCAGATGATTGTCGTTTATGTAACAGTAACTTATTATCTGCTCCAAAGTTTGATACCTGGAAGACTAACGGCAGATAATTGGTTAAGCCTGCTCACTGAAATTTTCCTGCCATTGATTGGCAATAATTAGCGGGGGTGATTATAATGCTAATTGACCAAATCGTACCTATAAATAGGTTGGCGGATGGCGGTATGCGGGGGATGGCGTTATAATGGAGTTTTACATAACGAGGAAAACAGGACTTTGAACTTTTTTGGCGATATGCGGGGGTGGTATTATAACGGGGGATCACTGTATATATATATAATATATATATACAGTATAATTTGTCCAAACCGGCCTCTGAGTACTCCGGCGCTCTGTCAATTCCGGCCACAAAATATAGTCCCTAACATTTCTTTAACAAATCCTTTATTAATAATTCCCTGTACTCCGGATACTGCGTATTCTGTATATCGGCCGGCTTACACAGTCCCAACTGCTATTAATTAACTTTAATTACCCTGTGTAAACCGGCCCCTCGATAATACACCACCCTAATTGTTGCGGTCCATTGTATTCGGTGTACACAAGGTCCCAACTGCTCGTAATTAGCTCTAATTATCGCATTTAAACCAGCCACCCCACGATGACCAACCTGTCGGTATTCGGTTGATCACACGCGGTGTACACAAAGGGTGTCTCAAGGAAAGCCACAGGTAAGTAAAAGAGTGCAACTGGCGATGAGTCACGATCAGTTTTTAAAAAATAAAACCTTATTTTTAGGGGATGCACTTTTCAATTATGACAGCACCACGCACGAGGTAATGGCGCCCTCCCCCTAACGACAGAGACGAGAACTGACATTAAAAGACAAAGTTCAATTAATCGATGAATTCGATACATTCTTGGAATGAAAAAAAAAAATTGGCAACAATCCCGTTATGTTTTCCAAAAGCAGGGTTTCCCCTCGTGGACTT